>NW_026542598.1:91526808-92126808 GCF_028750875.1 Macrosteles quadrilineatus | reverse complement strand
GTAAAAACATTTAAATTATGTATGATGTATAAATATAAAAAAATTTAACAACAAATCCATTTGAAAGTAAAGTTTAGACATTGGTACGGTCGACATTGGTACATTATCATTGGCGAAAATGCTCATGCACATTAACATTATTGCGGCTATGTGTTTAAGTTGTAACATGGTTTAGTTTCATATAGAAATTTGAGAAAATAATTTTTATTTTATTTTTTGTTGTAATGATTTGAAATTAAAGATTTACATTTACAATAGTCAAGAGTAGTCTGCAGTGGAAAGACTTCTTGATAAGAAAGCTCTGGAAGCTTCCTTATCACCTGGTCCAGTGCATGTGCTGGCCAGAGTAGGGGTAGAAGGTTCCAGAACTGAGATATCTTATATAAGGGAGCTGCTTCCATGTGGGGTTGTTAGTTCAAGAGTGTAGATGTACAGTGTCCAGACCTGGGGTGAATTTTCTGCAGCCTACTCAATGAGTAGTAAGTTTATTTTATTTTTTTATGTTATTTTAATTCATTCACTTTTATCCCTCCCTCTCTGCTAATTATTGTAATAACAAGAAAGACCATAGATGTTTTCTTATTAGATATTTAACTTTTCTTTCAATTAGTAAAAGATGTAAATATAAAATGCACCTTTTTTATTCTTTTAGAATTTATTTAATAGAGTTAAATTTGGATCTAAAAATAATAAATGCTAATTAAAGTAAAGTTTTTAATGTTTCTAGAAAAGTTTAGCAATTGTAAATTTTATTTCATTCAGGAAGAAATTAATGTAACCTAATTTAATTTCGAAGGATTTTAATTCAATTGTTTAGCTTTTCAATTTAAAGAAGTTTGAAACATTAAAGAAATATGTATTTGTATTGTAGACAGATAAGCTAGGAACGGGTTTGTTTGTTCACAGGGCTCAAGTGTGTACCAGTGATTAATGGTTTTAAAATGTCCCATAAAAAATATTAGCCGAATGTTTTAAATTTGTTGATTTTTTATATTTAAAGAAAACTAATGGAAGTAAATAAATTTCGGTTTGATTTTGGGTTTGGTTTTGAAAGTGTTTAGAAGAAACTGTTTTATTTTAAATAAACCATGACTTTTGTAACAATGATGAATTTTTATTTTGGGTCTCCTCTTAAGGCCAATTCCACTAAATAGAAGATAATTGATCTTGGAAATAACGTTACAAAGTTGAGACACGTTTGTAGAAAACACTAAAAAGGCAATCTTCTAAACAATTTAAAAATATTTACAACTTTAATTATATAGAAATGTTCATAACACAGTAAGTAATTCCATTAGTTGCATAAGCTTTTACGTGAGTCTTTTTAATTAATTGAAAATTAAGTCTGTAATAACTCCTAAAATAGCTCCTGTAATACCGGTACTTGATAATTGCTTGATTTCTAGCAACGAGTACACAAGTTAAAAATTCAACAATGCATTAACATAACAAGCTCTCTTTCACGCTGCAAGACTAGTAAACGGCAGAAGTAAGGCAGAACGGCAGAACTGCGGTATTGGTTTACCATACACGCCTGCAACGATGCGCTGCAAACCGCGCGACGAGTAGCTAAATGAACCGTAGAGTAAGTGAGCCTTCTAATATTTGTAGAGGGTTCACTTACTCTACAGATCATTGTGCCAATGAACTGTAGAGTAAGTGAGCCGTCTTCTATTTGTGTAATAGTTATCATGAAATAGGCTCGTATAGTATACGAGCCTACTCCTGTAATTTATTTAAATTCAGTATTTTGGCTCGTATACTATACGAGCTTATTCCTGAATTATTCAAGAATTCATACGCTTGGCTCATAGGCACTATGATCTGTAGAGTAAGTGAACCCTCTTCATTTATTTGATATTTTTGATCGGCTCGTATAGTATACGAGCCTGTAGTGCAAGTGAACCTTCAATATTATTTACGAAGCTCGTATAGACTATGATTTGTAGAGTAAGTGAGCCATGTGTTTTAAGAATTACATATTTGGAGGCTCATTGTGTCAATGATTCGTAGAGTAAGTGAACCCTAACCATATTAATGGCTTTAGAACTTTAAAGCGTCAACAACTTCTCATAGTATTCTAAGTTCTGTAACGGATTTGTGTTTAATCTCTAGTTATTCTTGGATATGATTATGTCAACTATTATATGTTTCTCTAGTTACGGTTAATAGTACAGTGCATTTTACTCATTGGGAAACATCTGAATTATTGTGTACTTACCTTAGTTGGCCTCAGTTTGTTGAGGACGTACAAATACAAATTGGAAGAGCATCTCTTTGATAAATTCTAGTCTGTGTATTTAGCAAAGACAATTATTGTCAACTGTTGATACAATTTTTATTTGCCGTGACTTTGTATTTTGTATTCTTGTAAGGGGTTTTCATGACCACGACCTGTTCACGAGGTAAAAAGTCTGAAAGTTTAACAAGGGCTAGAAACTTTGTAGAACTCTGTTAGTTAATTTGATACCTTTTAAATTAAGTATTTAACGAATTAATATAACAAAAAAAAAGCTCTAGTCTTTTGACTAGTTTTTTACTGTAAAATTCAAACACATATTTATCCGAGTCCCATAAAATAACAAATTTACCATGTTAAACAGTCCCATATGTTGATGGGGAAGTAAATAAATTATTGTACTACGATAGTAAAAATTAAGTATTCTCCAGAAAGTAAATGAAAATACACATATTAACACTTGGGAATTTTAAAGTGTTGTTAAAATTTGTATCTTTATTTACTCTCTGTAAAATTATTAAAACGCAGGAAAATGCTGATTAAGAAGTTGTTTAACATTATTTCATTATAATTGGTGAAATAGTATGGTCTAATAACAATAATAATAAACTACAATAAACATTCTGTACTGAAGCATCGTTTTCAATGGTCAATTATAATGAATACAGTAATAAATATCCTATAAAATTCTTATACATGTTTTGGGCACATAAAAATTTATTTCATTCCAACGGCAAAAAAATTACATAAAAAAGTACAAGTGGATGGTTACTAATTGTTGACCTAGCATAATTATATTAAAACTAAATAGTAGATGCTTCAAAAATTAAAGCAAATATATTAATTATATTAATATATTTTTAATTGCTATAAGAATACACTATTTGTCTGGACCTATTTGGTAATTATCAATATCAAATCTTAATAAAAAAATAACTGTTCGCCAAACAAAATATTAAACATACTAAATCTTACCAAAGCTTAAGCTTTCAGTGCTTTTGACATAGTAGCAGTTATTTATAAATGAAAATTTTATTTTCATCTTGTATCTTATTGTTAATTCCTTATAAAATCATTCATACAGTGTCCACCAAAAAGAATGTTATATTTTAGACTGTTAATTTGTAATATCATGGAATTTGTAGGCCGAAGTGTTAAATTCTTGTCTCGAGAAAATTAAACACCAAACTCCGTCCCCTGGTACCGGATACAGCAATAAACGGTATAATCAAATTGACACATACTTTCTCCCGAGCTTGTCAACAACCCTTATAATGGGTAAATGGTGGTAGTAACTACGATATTTTAAGGGTAAAATCATAGAAATCGTAATAAAACTTTAGCAATTTTTAAAGCATTGAGGGGTGTACCATTTTGTTCATTGTTAAAAGGGCCATGACATACGAAATTCGAATCAAAATCGTTGGAGCCGTTTCTGTGGAAATCCAATTTTCTCATTATTTCATGGGGGTAGGGGGGTTCAATGGTAAAATCAACATTAAATATCAAATTTTAAAAAGGGAAATCGCCCGAAGATTTCATGGATTAGTACGGTATATGACGAATTTAATCAAAATCAGTCCGCCACAGACATCACTTCGAAAACGCTCTTTTCGGGTTCAGGGTGGCCCAAAACCGACATTTTCACCCAAAACTTCAACTCGAAAATGTTTACGATTAGGTACAGTATCCTACTTTCTTCATTTTATACTATGCGTAGGGGAGAAATTATGAGTAAACTCTAAATACATAGGTAAAAAGAAAATATTCCAGCTCTATGACATTAAATAATAACCATTATGAGCCATTTCATATCTTTGTACATCTTTGACACCTTTACATTAGGTATATTACATTCGTGGTTAACATCCTTATAATTAACAAAATTACAGTAAGATTGTGCACCATTAACTTTGCTTTAACCATTGCTATTACAGGCTGCAATAAAATGAAAATTTGATAGCTATAAAAATGATGATGTGGTTGAAGAAGTTGCTAGTTTCGGTGGGAAAATAGGAGAGAGAAAAAGACTGACTAAAGAATAACACAAGCCAATGCCTCATTCTCTCTCCGATACAACCCTGCACCGAGTCCTGCGTTTATTCTTCTTCTCTCCAGAGTCTTGCGATTCTTCTTCTTCTCTTCAAAGTCTTGCGTACTGTATCAGCTGATCTTGATGTTGAAGAGCTGATCAATGACGACGGTGAACGCAGATCAGATGATGATGAAAGATAATATGCATACAGCATCATACTCACTCATATATTCGTGAAAAAAGCTAATATAGATTGGGGCTGAAAATAATATAAACACATTGTTAAAATACTTCACACTTAGACCAAATAAAACGTAGACTTATTTGAATTATAAACGTATTCAAACTATACTTAATACATTTTTGAGATATTTCATTACAGAATCTTCAATAAACAAGTATTTATAACTCACCATCAACAACTCATCATTATTTTTATTCAGTGTAATATTTTGTTTGGGTGAATACACAAAATATTATACGATAACAATCATTCATTAGGCGTTTTTGGATCATTGTACAATATGCGAAATTAAAATTACTGTATATTTCTCAACCATTTTAACATCGACACCTTTACAATTATAGAATGTACAGTATAAGTAAATACAACGAACAATATGATTTGATATAGGCTACTGCATTGAACTTATTCACAATCCTCAATAAATTAAGGGGATTTCATTCAAAATCAAGACTAACAATTTTTGTTTGGAAAAACCAAGAAGAGAGTGTAAAATAAAAACAATGAGAAATACCTAGTCTAATAAGTTCTTGGTTGGGCTAAACATTGTTATAAAACACAACATTTAATAGTGCTATTTACCAATTCAAATAAGAAAATAAATACACATAACTTATTTACACAAAACAAACCTATAAAATAATGTTCAACTATTCTGAAACACTGTAGGACATGTTTTTAGGAATAACACATAATTCCGTTTTAAAACAGTCGGTTTATGAAAAGAACAGACTAGAGGTAAGAGTCTACCAATAAGTGCAATTTAATTACTGTGAATTTAAAAACTGACCATGATGAAATAAACTGTAGACCAGACACAATATTTAATTTACGAGTTTATGCTTTTAGGTTAAATGTAGACACGACATGGAATTGAAAATATAATATGGGGAGGCGTAAACTGAGCCAGTTTAAAGAACTTGTGCAACTGCATAAAAGATTGACTACTTTAACCATCGACAGTATCAAGTTACATGTTATTGCGACAAATAATTTGGGCAATTGAGATTTCACAAGCTAGTTCTTTATACAAGGATTTATCTAGCCTTCAGTTTCAGCCTTGATTTCAGTTTGAGGTTCTCCAAAATTTGGGCAATTTATAACGGGTGCCCCAAATTGGAACAATTTTGACGTGTCAGACAATGGTACGCTGAGCGTTGTTGAACATGTTATTGCTATAATAAAAACTTAGTTACGAATAAAAAGTTAGTCCCATACTGTAAATAGATAATACATTTAAAGGGTTAGGTTAAAACGGCACAAACCTACCCCATAAATGTATATAAATATCATAATATGCTATGTGAAAATGTGACTTGCTAATTCTCACAACCAAGCAGTAAGTATTTTCATAAGCTCAAAAAAAATCCATTACAGTACAATCCTATAGCCTACACTTAAATAGGCTAATTGCTAGATTTACAAGTAAATACAATTAATTAACTTATGTTTTCAATTCATCTAGTAGATAAGCTTATAACCAAGTTCATAAAAGCTTGTAAAACTTGTTCGCAACTGCTATCTACGGGTTTGATCAGATTATTTTTCTCAAATCGAAGACAATGGGAGTCTTCACCGCGAAAACTTATACAACATTGCCTTTCTCCCTAGTGAAATATTCATCTAGACTTCACCAGATGGACACGCCACACAAGAGATTGATTAAATTCAAATCAAATCTCTTTGTAGAATCAAACAAACGCAATACCAGTTCAAAAGTTGTAACCGGAACTTGGCGAAAACCGCTCCCGATTGAACCTCCAACTAGCCTAGCCTCGGTCAGTCGTCACGGATCTTTGAACTTTTATCGAAAGCACTCAAGCGAACCGTGTCAGTCATCTCACGTGTTCCGTGTTTACAAAAACAAAGTGTTAGACCGATCGCCAATAATTACATTAACCGCAGGGTGGCCGCGCCTGCGCCCGCGCGCGTTGTGTCGCCATTGGGCGGGGCCTGGTG
Organism: Macrosteles quadrilineatus; assembly: GCF_028750875.1. Lineage (NCBI taxonomy): Eukaryota > Metazoa > Arthropoda > Insecta > Hemiptera > Cicadellidae > Macrosteles > Macrosteles quadrilineatus. The sequence continues at coordinate 92,120,331 of NW_026542598.1, read as the reverse complement.
GCCTACATTGCAACATTCCACCAACCGAGCTCACTTTCTTCTTTTGCCTCGACAGTTAAATTTATAACGTTTCTAGGTTACCCAGGACACGTGGCGAAAATGAAAACGTAACGGAAATAATGCGGTTTTGATGACTTCTAGGAAAAAAGTAAATCTTGGATAAATGATTACAGTTTTTGTAAGTTGTTAAGGAATATTTGACATTTAAGGTACGATTCGATAGTTACGAAAAGTTAACTTACAGTACTCTTACATTTTTCTACATAACCTATCTCTTTAGCTGAACGTACTTATCAGAAATTATAAAAGAACTAGATAAGTTTTAAATTGAGTTTATACCCAGTACGATTATCTAAAACTTAGCCATAGGTGGGAAACTGAATTATAATAAAACTACACTCACCGAACCGAGGCCTAACCACACCACTCACGCCCAACTTGCGAGGCAAACAGAGAACGGGAAATGGCGAAATGGCCAACGCGCGGCAATCAATGGCACGCACATGTCACGTGACCAGCAAAAAACTGTGGAAGCGAGATGGCGTCATCAGCGGCCGCCATTTTGATACTCCATTCCATTTCCCTGTACACTCACTTCTCGCGAAAGTGGCACAACCGACTTTCCAGTTTGAATTACGCAAATGTGACTCAGTCTTTATAAAAGTGGCGGTTGAAAGAGTAAATTGTCCATATTATTTTGTTTTATTGGAGTTTTTTGTCTCGCTAGATGAGATTTTGGAGTAATTTAGACAAGCAAAGGGCTACTTAAAATCTCCTATGAGATTAACTTAAGGGGTTGTGGTGAAAAAATCAATCCCAACTAAGTTTTTGGAAGAAAAACTTAAGTTTACACAAGTAGATTCTTCCATCACCCAAATCCTAGAAGAATGTTGAACGGAGAACACATTGAAGTCGATTCTCTAAAAATCTTCCAAAGTTCTTAAAAGAGCACAACTACTGTAGTTTCTTTTCCTGCTAGTAGAATTCTCAAAAACTGCATCTAGCACCACTGCAGGTTCGAATGTAAAATTAGTATACTCACATGCAACTCCACACAATATTCCTTTGCACTGGACTTGAGAAGAAGACACAGATCACACTTCACTTCCACCACGTTCAGCACCAAGAGAGACACAGAAGGTTCGCGAACACCCGACTGGCGGGGAGCGTACGATGCGCGCGCAGCCACGCACTCTCTTCTCTCATTGGTCCTTCATTGCTTCATTCCGATTGGCCGGTCGCGGTGACGTCACTGCCGACCGCTCGAGGCGAACATTCCGAGGCAGAAATGCTTTTTCGACCGCTCGCTCGGTCGACGAACCGCAGATTTTCCACGTGCATCTTCCGACCTTGTAGAGCGTCGACCCGTACCTACAAACAAACAAGTGCTTAGTGCAATGTAGAGGCGGAAAAGTGGATAAGTCACATATCTAAGTAGGACCAGTATGAGCAACGTCCGACCTTGTAGAGCGTCGGCCCGTACCTACAAACAAACAAGTGCTTAGTGCAATGTAGGGGCGGAAAAGTGGATAAGTTACATATCTAAGTAGGACCAGTATGAGCATCGTCCGACCTCCTAGAGCGTCGACCCGCACCTACAAACAAACAAGTGCTTAAGCTTAGTGCAATGTAGAGGCGGAAAAGTGGATAAGTTACATATCTAAGTAGGACCAGTATGAGCATCGTCCGACCTCCTAGAGCGTCGACCCGCACCTACAAACAAACAAGTGCTTAGTGCAATGTAGGGGCGGAAAAGTGGATAAGTTACATATCTAAGTAGGACCAGTATGAGCATCGTCCGACCTTGTAGAGCGTCGACCCGTACCTACAAACAAACATGTGCTTAGTGCACTGTAGGGGCGGAAAAGTGGATAAGTTACCTATCTAAGTAGGACCTGTATGAGCATCGTCCGACCTTGTAGAGCGTCGACCCGTACCTACAAACAAACATGTGCTTAGTGCACTGTAGGGGCGGAAAAGTGGATAAGTTACCTATCTAAGTAGGACCTGTATGAGCATCGTCCGACCTTGTAGAGCGTCGACCCGTACCTACAAACAAACAAGTGCTTAGTGCAATGTAGGGGCGGAAAAGTGGATAAGTTACATATCTAAGTAGGACCAGTATGAGCATCGTCCGACCTTGTAGAGCGTCGACCCGTACCTACAAACACAAACAAACAAGTGCTTAGTGCAATGTAGGGGCGGAAAAGTGGATAAGTTACCTATCTAAGTAGGACCAGTATGAGCATCGTCCGACCTTGTAGAGCGTCAACCCGTACCTACAAACAAACAAGTGCTAAGTGCAATGTAGGGGCGGAAAAGTGGATGAGTTACCTATCTAAGTAGGATTAGTAGATGATCGTCAACTGACGTTTATCTAGCTTAAAATGCAAAACTTATTCCGTCAACATGGGGGTAAGGCATTCAGTAGGTTTGTCTATAAAATAACATGATTGCAATGTAAAACAGCATTAGGACAACAGTTCAGGATAATTTAATGAATAATCATTTCATAATCATGTTAACCTGATTGTGGGACCCAAAAGTAATTTCCACCAATGGTAGGACTTGATCCTGAACCTCTTTGACGGAACTCCCGCGCTAACTAGACCTCCAGGTGACCTCTCCCGCCAAAAGGACGATGACCCGGTCACTGACCCCGCGGTCAACACGGCCAATTTCAATTATGAGTTCATTACGTTAATGTCGGCTTTCCTCTGTGGAATGTTTAGTTCTCGCGGTGAAGTCGAGTTCAGTATAATTACCTACGTTTGTCGACTCATGACTTGCCACCGCTGGTCTATGGGTGGCTGAGGGAGTTAAAGATTAGACAATGGGGGGAGTTCTCTGGTTCAAGAGATTTTCGGGATTTTAAGAGATAAAACTCCCATGGTTTCATTTTCATGGAACTAAGAAAAATCCCAAGCAAAGGGGTTTGGGCGTCCTCAAGCTATTGTTTTGATTATACGTAGTTTTAATATTGATGTGGATTATTAAAACATATTGCATTATTTGGCACGTTTTTAACTCCACAGGCCTAACTGTTTTATAACTCAAGATTTTGGGAAGAAAATAGAATCTAGGGAGATAAATATTTACTTGGAGTGATTTTGATTGAAAACAAAGTGGCAGTACTCATGGAATTATAGCCAAGGGTTTGACATTTTAACATTGATGGACGTTTTAAAAATCGTATTATTTAGTACAATGTAAATATGTAGTCACGTCACAGACATGAAACGTCACAAACTAGTCTATTTTTACTAAACACCCCATCCAGGCCTAACGAGTCCTTGAATCAACATTTTAAAACTTCCAATGCACAGTGAACAATAATTTTAATAATTAACACACACAACTTTAGAAAAATCGTTGTGATGGAATCTATATTATTAAATGAATTTGTCGGATTTTTGTATGCAGCAAATCGACTTTTATGGGCAAATTTTGGTATCAATTTAAAGCTCTTATCCTCTAGTTGTGCCTTTTTCGGGTTTGGACGATATTCCGTGAAAGCCCTTCGTCCTATAGGCTTTTAAAACTTCATAGTTTGTGCTGCATTGTGTCGAACATTCTGTTCGATTAAAATCTGAACTTTTTCAAGTTTACATTTGTTTACGTAAAACATGTACCATGTGTATCATGTATGGCCATGATACAATTTTGTTTACATCCATACGAAATCGGGTTAACTGTAGTTGGTGATGTTTCCGTGAATTCAAGTAAAATGTGGTAATGTTATTTGTATAAAATCTTTGACCATCCAATAGTCAAATGATAAAATGGAAAGAAGAAAATTACTTTTGCAACATTTTGTGTTGTGATAGGATTTTGTGTTTTCATAGCATGTTGTATTGATGTTTTTGGGAATTCAGTTAAAATATTGTAATGCTATTTGTTTAGAATGTAATGAAGAAAATGACTTGCGTTGGATTTTGTGAACTCATATTATGTTTCATTAGTAGCCTATTAGTTATTTTGCCAAAATGATCGTAAACGCAATGCAAATTAGGGATACGATGAAAACATTGTTATCGCCCTTATAACCGATATATAAATTATATCACGGATTTTGAAGTCACAAAGTGACGTAGGTTGCTGGTATTTATTATTAAAATTTAAGACAGATCTTGAACACAATAGGTAGCCTAAAACTTTAAATGGACTGTAAAACATAAAATTACACACTTAGTTTTTGTTAGATAAACTAAAGTCGCATACGTGTAAGACAAGAAAATTGGGAATAAATTTATAAACCATTTGGGTGAATGTGTAGAAATGTAAATTTTACCTCACCTGATTTTTGAAAACTGAATAAATTTGCATTGAAATAATTCTAGTAATAAGCCGTAGCTTTTTTAGGGCACTAGTTTCTGGTAGTGGTCATGGCACGTTCGTATATTAGTGCAGTATTAAAAACGAATTTGCCAAACAATAGCACGTGTGGTAATTTATTTATCATACTACATATTATTTTATTGTAGCCTTACTAATTATATTTATTCAGACATAATTAGTAAGGCAGTGTTTAAAATAGTCAATCAATGCCCTATCTGCGTTGCTTTGCAAGGAGCAGATAGGCAAAATGGGTACAGCAGATATATTGCAGTCGCCCCCGGCCAGGCGCTGCTCAAATTGACTTCCGCATTTTAATCTTCTTGTTTTCCAAAAACAAAGCCTTAAACTTAATCTCAGAGGGGTTTCAGGCGTAAATTAGAATGATTCATTGTCAAGATTGGTTCCGTAAACATTGAGGCATAGACTGTTTTCAAATACAGTATAAGGTTAAGTTACTGTAATTAGCTATATAACCGTGATTGAGCGTATCGTTGTATGTTGTAATCTGTTGTTTGAGCAAACAATATTTGTAAATCATGTGGGCCTACTTTATTTGTTAAGATTTAAGTAACTGCGGAGTTTTTTTAGCAATATATTGCATTATTGATTAATTACTGATTTGCTTTATTTAGTTATATTGTAGCTTTTTCAAATTTGAATTCGGAATTGAATTGAAACTGTACAACCGTTGAATATCCTACTAATATTATAAATGAGAACGAGGTGTTAGTCCGTCCTACGTACGGGAATTCAGTAGTCAGTTAAAACCGTGTACAATCCAGATCAGCTAGTTTACACATACAAAGAAAAGGTTTCTTGCAGTTTTAATGTAAAAAATTATCTTGTAAACAAATGTTGTGTGACCAAATATGTTTCCATTCCATCATAGGCCTATACGATATGCATTTTAAATCCTATAATTTTACAATAAAACAGCAATTCTGCAATTTTTACGATGTGAAAAGCGTTGAAGTGAGATTTGCACTGTTTCAATTAAACAAGTTGGTTCTGTTCTATGATGTTCAATAGTATTAAAGTTACAAGGATTACCAACAGGGTGCAGCACTATTATTTCTTTTACATTTATGACAACAGCTAATTTGCAACCAAAAGGTGAGTGAGCGTAGCGAACGAACTTCAACCTGGAGGCGAGTTAGCATAGCGAACGAGCTAACCTGAAGGCAAGTGAGCGCAGCGAACGAGCTCCAACCTAAAGGTGAGTGAGCGTAGCGAACAAACTTCAACCAAGACGTGATTGAGCCATGCGAACGAGATAATCTTGAAAATTAAGAAGTTAAACGGGGCAAAGCCCGCGGGTTACAGCTAGTACATTGATATATACTCAAATTTAGAAATTTACTTTATAATATTGACTATAGGTTTATAGTCAATAGTAAAACATTTTAAAGGGTTGTTCATCATGCTGCAGCAAAACAGCCATTTTTAATGCATGCGTTGCGGGTCTAAAGTAACATTTTTAATCTCTAGGGAGTAAAAATAATTTTTAGTCTCTAAGGAGTAAAAATAAGCTGTTGTAAACAGTTGTAAACTTCGATTGTGGTTATCGTATCGATCAAAATTATTTATCGATTGATTTATTGGGTAAGGTTTTAGCCTATTGTTGTAGATTTCTCAACATATCGATTGTATAATGTACTGTAATACAATAGTCGTAATAGACGAAATGATTGAATCACTTAAGCAACTGCTTATTTACATTAGCAGAATTGAAAACAAGCTGGAAGTCGTTTTGAGAGGTCATCTTTACATACAAATTATTTCGTTTTCTAGCGTTGTTTATTAATTAATGATGTAATATGACGAAAAATATAGTTCACCACACGGGCAAAAGGTGTCTTTTTAACCCTCGCTCATTTTCCGACTTCGGCTTCGCCTCCACCGTAAAACTTGACCTCAGGTCAATCAAAGTGTCACTTTAGCCAGTGTGATGAAATTTACAACTATTCCAATTATAAAAAATAGGTACAATTAAAAATACCAGTTTGTTGTTTAAAGCCCGTGCCAACGAGCACCGCGATATCTTTTCACTTGGAATTTAGTTGAAACAATTAGTTTAGTTTTCAAACTGATAAATTTCTATACATTCTCCTAAATAGTGCATTAATCTTTGTGTAGTAATGTTTTATGTGTTTAATGTTTTATATTTATAAACAAAATACGAAGAGAGGAATAAATAGTTAAAAGAACCAAATACAATTATGAAAGAATACCGGTCCACAGCTCCGAAAAAGCTTTCTCCAGAGAACTTTCTATGGATTTTGATATTGACATAACTTTGACAAATGGTTGTACGATGATATGTACTTGGTAATTTTTAGATTTATTTATCCGTTCACACAGTGACCTTACAATAAATATATCCAGTGTAATTGCTTTAGACAGTTATATTTTAACAAAAATACAACGATAGTACACAGCTGTATGTTAAGAGTAAATACATAAACTTACTTTGATTTATCTAGCTAGGCAATGGCACGCTCAAATGCTGACATGAAATTATACATTAGAACAGCATCGTGGAATAAGCTAAATTAGGATGAAATGAAGGTACTATAACAGGAACAGTGCAACAGAGATTAATATACAGTAATAGCTGTGACAGTAAACATTGATAATGATATGATAAGACATGGACGGTTCCCAAAGGCTTGTTTTGGGAAGTAAAACAAATCAAAACAAAAATATTAACAAAAATGCAAGCAAATTTACATTTTTCCATCCACACGCTATGTGTTCTTCATGTTTAATTTAAGGATATGGTCGATTTAAATAGCAATACACTTCGAGACAATCCACGAATCAAACTATAATACCAGTGTGGCAATAGACGGAATATGTGGCACACCAAAAATATCGGATAAGATTCACAACACTTTTCTTTCACAATCGAAACATTCTCAATTACAAGGTACTGTATACTAATTACTCCATATAGTTCTACTCACGCATATTTCACACACAAAGACCTCTAACATGGCCTCAAGTTGTACAGTGTACAGTACGGGAAGTGATGGTTGCTCGTATTGCGCAGTACACCAGCTGACGTACATATCACGTGATTATGACGTAGGTAATTGCAATGGCCTCCATCAAGCTACGCACCCAACATACAACTAGTTCAAGTGGCCCTCCAAGTGCCAATATTGACTTAGGAAAACCGTTGGAGACAAATATCTAAGTTGATCAGTTCGTTGATCCAAAATATTTAATTTTTGGGAAAGTTTGGGCAGGTTATGTTGTGTTAGGGGTCATTTCCATAATTTCCTAAAACATCACAATATTTCCTATCCAAAACATCAAAAGATGAAGTACCTTAACCTAATTATTCCTGGTCTTACTTTTATACCTGATTAGGGTCAGCAATCAGATTTTGACTACCAAGATTTAAGAAGTGGCTCTGTCGATTTTAGGTACAATAGTGCAGGTCCTAGCAATTTTTATTCAGTTATTTTATGGAAAGTAAATAAAAAAAAACGTCTTATAAAATCTTAAAACATATATTTACTCTTATAATGTTACTCACACGGTAAATATACATAAAAGATGGTAAGTGGTGATCGATTTCGATTGCACACACCATCTTTTATGTACTGTATATTTACCATCATGTGAGTAACATAATAAAAGTAAATATTTGTTTTAAGATGTTATAAGACGTTTCTTTTATTTACTTTCCATACATTTAATAACACGTACAATGCTGATCAAGAAGTTATTCGGTTATTTTAGCCATGAAATGGTTTGCATCAATTCGACACGATTTTGTAGTTTCTACAGCTCTTTTATGAATCGGACACATCTTAAAACTTGTTTATAAGCATGAACCCAATATAATATGTGCAATATAAAACTCAGTACTGACGTTTACATTTTTTATTTCGTAAAAAAAAATTATTGGTAGAAACAAAAACAACCCGTATTTTACGACCTTTATCGATGTCAAAGTGATCGGCCGAAACTTTCATAAATCACATAACAACCCTTAACTCAACCCACAATTCTTCTACCTCTGATGATTGGGAATTATTGTACCTTTTTTACCAATACTAATTTAACAATAATTTTAAAATATACAATTTATTATCTACCCAGTTGGGAATCCTCTCCTTTAAAATTTAAAAATTAGATTAAGATTTAAAACCTAAAATCACTTTGTCATGGCTTTATGAAGTAGCTTAAATCTATTGGCAATTGGATGTATTTGAACACCGGCCAATACTTCAGAAGGGCGACTTAATTTTACATTCATGGCCATTCCTTTTCAACCGTGGGTAATCCATTAAAAAGCACACAACAGCATCTTAACTATCAGTGAATCGTAACATTGCGAAACTCAAACTCAAATTTCAGTTGCGTCTGGTGGCGTCTCCAAGCGCTACGGATAACGGGATGACTAACGGACGAGGCGCTTACCGGACATGTACTGTCTTTGTACACGTCATTGTTCTAAACTTACTTCAGGTGTGACGCATGGTAGTGGTTAGAGTTCTCTAAAATTATGTGAAAACGTGTCAAAAAGTGAACACTCAAACTCTAAAAGAAGTACAGGAATTAGAATAGGCAAACCAATTTGGATGATAAATGATGTTACACAAATTCTAAAAAAAACATGATAGCGCAACTGATTAAGTACGACAAAGGCTTTATAGCTTTATCTCTTCCATGCTACCAATTTAATTTCAATTCACATTTGAATTGAATGAATGCATGTTCACTGTTGTAACTTGATTGGAATAGACGGTGTGGACGAACTTAACAAATTCCTTAATGATTTATAATTCATCACATACTAGGTAACTTAACTATTAAGATTACCCAGGTGGCAATAGCAACGAGAAAACAATGCTCATTCAATATAAAATAAGACATTAAAACTGTCATAAAACCGCATTTGTCTCAATGCTAAATCTCCCTCCTTGGGGAACCACCCACCTTCTCTTATTCCTCAAAGTTCATTTATTATTTTAGGCAGATTAAAAAAATAAAAGAGCTAGGTGCTTTGATAGTTCACTAATTGAATTCCCATACAAACTTTTTCAACTATGCTTTTACCAATTATGTTTGAAAATTCTCATAATTAAATATCGATAGATAAGTTTTGCCAAACATTATTCATATTTTTCCATCAATATATCGGTTGTATAATTGATAACACATTCGAAAGGCGTTACGAGAATTTTTCAGATAAGCAAGTGTCTGTTGCCAAATTCAAATTACAACTGACTTCTCTATCTCAATAGTTATTTACAAGTACTAATTGTGTTTGAAATGACAATACAAATGAGCTGTTCGAAATGAGAACATCAGGTGTTACATAATATTAGCACGGCTGATAATACAACGGTTGACGATTGTTGGAGGGGGTGTGACGTCACCGATTCGTTTGATTAGTTCAAGAGTTCATCGTTCATCTGCGCTGGCGCTAGTGTAGCCCAGGGCGCGCGTTTGAATGTTGGTAATGATTGACACGAAAATATCGTTTAGGTTAATAGGTTATTTTGACTTAACATTTATGTATTTATTTTTTTGTTAGGCTTCATGGTACAGGTGTATTTTTTATAATTATTCTTTAAAGCAACTTTTCAAAGACAATAATTCAAGGTTCAAATACAGTATTACTTTGAATCCTATTCAGATGGATTTCTAATTATTTACTCGAGAAATGATCTTAACACTATATTTAATCAGCTTAGCTAGTTAAAGTATATAGTAAAAGTAAGTAGGCCTATGATAAGTAAATGCTTAACGACTAAATTCGTCAGATTTTACTGCCGTTTTTAATGCAGCAATAAATTTCCGCGGACGATCTACATGATTGGGCCTACAAGATTATAAAAAAAATAAATCACCAAACAATTTATCGTTATAACTAGTTTTATGTAGTATTGAAACCAATAATGTAATCTGTAAAATCAATTTAGATACAGATAGGAATCTTAAGCGCATGCGCACGAAACACCTAGTTGTTTTACAATTTTGTCGAAATCTAAGTTACAACAAATAGGCTATAAAAAAAACTATTTTATAATAGAAATCACAATCCTCAATAAATAAAAATTAGGGAGCGCATTAAGCTCTCAAACAGTATTACAAACAACAATTATTCGTCTCCCTCATGTCATTTGTATGAAAATTATTTTATTATTTTAATTACTTATCAAATAAGTTATATCGCAAATATACAATCCGCATCGTAATTGTTATCCAAACCAATTTAGGCATACAATATACAATTGAAATTAAAACTCACCACAATGACCTCCCCACCTTCAGTGTCCGTCCACTTCAAACCGTCACAAAATCTCTAAAAGTCCGAATTTCGTCGCGGAAATGTTCCAACCCGTAAAGAACACTTAGTTGAACGTTTTCACGCTGAAGTCAACCGCGGAAACCAAGTTTATCTCTAGTTTCAGCGGAATACAACGCGCACTCACATCACAACAGCTGAACGTTGTTTGAACGGAGGACGAAGTGGAAGCGCTAGTGCTGCCTTGGATGTGCCGCATGGGTCCCAGCATCACCCAGCAACTCGCACACTGCTCAGTTTCTCTCGTTCTTTGTCTTGTAGTGGGGTAGGTGCGCATGTGCGGGCTAACTAATTTTTCGATTGTGCCGGATTTTATAGTGTTTTTGCGAAAGTTTAGTTTTAATTAGGGGTATAGTTTGTGACGTAAATTTTAAGTAAGGGTAGTTTTTATGGTCTTAGACAATGTATTTTTAGTGTTAACGAAACGTTAAATAAATTGCATTTTGATTTTTTTACCTGGAAGTTTGGTCATAGAGTATCCGGGTTCAAATCCAGCCAACCAATATTCTCAATTTGCTATATGATGACGCAACGGTTTATAGCCTATATCAAGGAAATAAAACTCTTTTGACGAGGAGAACCGTTTTATTTCCACAGTAGCAAAACGTCTAACATACCATTTTGATAATATTGAATCGTGTAATGTGTGGCGATTGTATGGCTACCCGCTATATTTATGATTGTGCTATTAACTATTTCATTGCTTCTATCAGCGGAATCGTAACTTTACAATGTGTCTAATATAAGGTTGATAGTCTATAAAATAAAAACACATGTATTTATAATTTTTCACTGAGCAACAGTAATATCCTCAATTAAGATTTTATGTGTCTCAAACAATAAATGTTTAGCTTATGTCAAAACTAATCAGGTCTACAGACTTAACACAATTTTTTTAATTTTTGTTTATCTTCTGAGTGGGGTCATTAAGTTTTTACGTTTGTAATTTTAAGACAAAGTTCAACATAATGAGTATAATGACGTTTATATAGATAACATTTTATGATTCTAATAAACTGAATCTCCCTATTAAAATTGATTAATGTGTTTTTAAACAGCTAAATGGTTTTTAATAACTACTGGCACCGTTATTTTGATTTGTTGTTAAGTTGTTGTTTAGTGTTGTTGTTAAGCTTTTGTTAACAGTGTTAATTTATGCTTACCAAGATTAACTGAGATTCCTTGTTTTATTACCAATCATAAATAATGCTGTCGTTATTTTGTAGCGTATCAGAAAAATTCTGGGGAAATTTTTACGCAGCCTTTTAATTAAAAGACTTAAGAACCATCGCAAAGTTCCTAAATTATTTGTTGAAATATAATTCTCAATCTATAGTACCCAAAAAATATAAATACAACATTTTGGTAGTCCATATTATAACATATTTGTTGAAATATAAGTCTCTTTTTGAGATCTGTAACACCCAAAAAATATGAATACAAAATTTTGGTGGTCCATATCATGTTCAAATACACATATTGATCGTGCATTAGTGTTCTTCAACAAAACTATTTGATATGCCATTGCCATTGATTTTTCTATTTGCTGCTAAATTGTTAAGGACACTCGTTGAATGGTTAGACTATTCATTCTTTATCAGGGATAGTTTAATTAATTGTTTGATGTATTTCAAAAAGATCGGCCAAGTGTTTCACGCAAAGTATATTTGAGATGATTCCCACCAAGCATTGGCGAGTATGTTATCGTTATCCCTGCATAGGTTTACATTACCATTTCCCTGGGTACGGTTCTAGCAATGCTGATGCTGACGCCACTCCCCACGTGTACTGGACTCAGCAAACCTCTGTGATGTACACTCAGCACACATCTCGAGCTGTGTGTAAAAGTGTTTTATGTATGTACCACATGTGGAGTACTGCGTGCTTAGTTGTAATTTTGTATATATATACTGCATTCATTAATCCATGATGCATATTACAATTAATATACGATAATTTTATACGATGAAAATCAGTGACATACATAAGCACAACACAAGAGGGAAGATGAACTTTATACAATAAGATTCAGATTAGTAAAAACATGATCATCCCTCAAAATTACTGTACATAAAACGTCATCAGATTGCTAAAATCACTATTTTGGATATTTTATTATAGGAGACAACTAAACATAAATTAAATAATAAAAATTTAATGTGCAAATTCGTTTTTTGACGTCCTATAATATTATCATTGTCGTTTAAAATAGTTAAGACATTATTTTTTATTAGTGCTAAAATTCACTATCAGTCGACTACTGATATTTTAATTAAAATGTTTGGTTTGAGAATTACATTACGGAGTCTACTTAGCTGTACTATACTCCATGACCAATTTAGATTTCGGATTTTTCACAAGATAAATAGTATAATATCCGAGCTACACATGTTCTTCATGGATTAATAAGTTGGTTTATAAGGTTGCAATAATTAAATTAGCTGATTTAATAGATACACATTTCATAACACACATTTGAAAATAAAATTAAACGTAACAATTATATTAGGCTAGAAAGGAGAACGCCCTAAGAAAAAATTTCAATAGTTATTCTTCCGCAGATTTCAATTAAAAATTCTAATGAAACTCAATTAAATTGCACATTAACAAACTAATTATTCCACACGATTGGCTATAAAACAATCGAGCATTGTTCATCAGTCGTTTTACTCGTATTGCAATAGCTAATAGAAAACGGTTAATGAAGTTGAATTGTCACAAATATAATTCCTTTTTGTAGATTCTGAATTCGGTTGAATAACGTTATATCCGTATTATTTACCTTCCACTAGTAATATATGTTTCTAAAAGTAAGGAGCAATGATATAAGGAACACTTGAATATTATAGTTCCAAATTTAAAAAAGATAACACAAATCTAGGCTAAATACCAATAAATTATGGGGAAAATTCGTCTGCCATTCTACAGCGCAAAAATCATTAACCCAACGAAGCATGAGTTTAATCCAAATTAATATACTGTTGAAAATAATTAAATGTCATATTTCAACTTTAAAAATGTACCTTTGACCAGGCCATCAATGTAGTTGTGCGATGGTGTTTGGAAATATCAATGGCAATTTAAATCACAACAACAATATTAATAGTACATTGAATTTGTTATCGTTTCAAACACACTTTCATGGCGTTGTTTCAACTTAATTAACCAGACATTTGGTAAAATTAAAATCTTTAGTTTACCTTGAGGTAATATCATAGTCTGTGGGAACTACTGTACATGTTTATCTTATTATGTATATAAAAGAAGTGAAAATTATCACTGGTCCCTAAAACTGTTTTTTTGTACGACTTGAAAAAAAATAAAATTGATCTGTTGTGAGAATAACCAGTTAAAACATAAATAAAATATAAATTATAAAACAACGCACATTAATTTGTGTGTTTTATGCTAGAATTAGACCTAGACTCTCTCTAAACTGAAGGAATTAATGCACGATAACAAAGAGTATGTAAGTTGACCAAAAGGCGGGGACCACGTTCGTGCAGTGTTGGTTAGATAGGAGGGAAGGAATAATCGGTTCCAGTGAAAGTGAAAGGAAGAGAAAGTGTCACTTAGGTGCATGAAGGCATGAAGGCCAGCGTACCACCACCTGCCCACTACAACTAACTACACTACAATAATGTAACTAACTATACTAGGCTACAACAATGTAACTAACTACACTACAACAATGCAAATAATCATACTACAAAAATGCATTTAACTACACTACAACAATGCAGCTAAGTAAACTACAACAATGCAACTAACTACACTACAATAATGCAACTAACTATATTACAGAAATGTAACTAACTACACTACAACAATGCAACTAACTACACTACAACAATGCAACTAACTACACTACAACAATGCAACTAATCATACTACAAAAATGGAACAAATCATACCACAACAATGCAACAGATCATACTACAACAATACAGCTGACTACACTACTACAATGCAACTAATCATACTACAACAATGCAACTAACTACACTACAACAATGCAACTAACTACACTACTACAATGCAACTAATCATACTACAACAATGCAACTAACTACACTACAACAATGCAACAAATCATACCGCAACAATGCAACTAACTACACACTACTACAATGCAACTAATCATACTACAACAATGCAACTAACTACACTACAACAATGCAACAAATCATACTACAGCAATACAGCTGACTACACTATAACAATGAAACTAACTACACTACTACAATGCAACTAATCATACTACAACAATGCAACTAACTACACTACAACAATGCAACAAATCATACTACAGCAATACAGCTGACTACACTATAACAATGAAACTAACTACACTACTACAATGCAACTAATCATACTACAACAATGCAACTAACTACACTACAACAATGCAACAAATCATACTACAGCAATACAGCTGACTACACTATAACAATGAAACTAACTACACTACTACAATGCAACTAATCATACTACAACAATGCAACTAACTACACTACTACACCTTAACATAATTACTGAAGCAAAAAATACAAGTACAGTTTTTAAAATCCATGCTGAAATAAAAGAGAAGCTTTTAATCTACAACCAACCTCCCCGGACTGGACGCATACCTACGTCAAAAAGGGGCAGATTCTACACAAAGAGGGGAGGTGTGCTGACAGTATCCAATGTCAATGTGTACTCAATGTTTGACCTAGCTTAGTTGACGCGGAGCCACAAGAAGAGATAATTAAAACTGTCTCTGGACTCTTAAGCACGACCCCTCCTTCCACTGTAGCCTCTCAATGAACTCTCATGCTCCGGCCTTTGTTTCTTATGTCATTACACCAATCTTTCAAGTCCCTCATTCACATCCACATGTTGGAATCCGTACCAAAACGTTAGTATTCAAACAAAATATTGTCAGGGTGAAAGTTTATAGTGATTCAAGAGAATAGACTACCTTTGACTCGAAACGCAACTAAAAAGTTTAATTTTTTTTTAAAGTCGTAAAATCTAAAATCTATTACTAATTGTAAGGTATTTTCCCTAACAAAAAGTTTCTGCTGTAAAAATATAGTCTAGAATCAACAAAAAACGCATTCAAACTACTTCTTTTTAGTATATCATGGATGAAATGTGGTTTATTAATAATCAGACAAATGATATATTTAATTATTGTTCACGTCTTAATAGCCCTAATGTAAACAATATTTTTAAACATTAAAGGGCAGGCTGTAAAATCAATTTCATACAGAAGAAGTTCATACGTCGTGAAGTTCCAGTCCAGGGAGCTGAAAAGGCTGAAAACCACTGGACTACTATATATTATAGTTAGGTTGAGGCTGTTTTAGGACTACGTATGTCCTATGGTCTCAGAACCAAGAACACAAGAGAAGCATTTGGCAGACGTTGGTGCACTATTTTTTTTTATAAATAACAAAACATTACTGAAGAAAGAAAACCTTTTAATTACATAGGTCAATCAATGTTGTATTTTGTATATCACATTTTTTCTTGGCGATCTTGAGCGATCAGCGATATTGAGTTGTAATTACAATTTATTAATGTATGTAAAGCTTGCAAATAACTCAAAACTGCAAAACGGAAACGACATATCTTAAAGGAAGTGGTAGATGAAATAGTTAAGATGAAACACTTATCTTGAAACGAACAGATATACTCCTAGCTGTAAATTATTTATTTTGCAGTTATGAAAGTTAAGAAACAAAACAATATAAATGAACTAGCAGCGTGACAAAGGCAGGGCTGGAACATCTTGAGGATTTTATAGGCAATGGAAAAAACAAAACAAAAATAGTATAAGACGGAAACGTCACCTAACATTTATATACAAATTTGGCTGGGATCAGATTGTTATTAAAGCACAAAAAACAGACAGGCATTTATTTTAAACGCATCAAGTAGGCCCAAACCAAGACAACACGTTAAAAAATTAATTGGAAACCCTGAATATTAAGACATCGTTCACATTTTAATACATCCCTTATTTTAATGAGGGGAGGGATCTTTTCACAAAGTCTCCGTACACAAGTAAACATTTAGAATATGAAGAAAGAGGTGAGACCATTGCTTGAATCTGAGGGTGAACAGATCTTAGGATTTACTGGGGTGAATAAATCATCAAAAGATTTTGGGATGAAATGTTTCACGAAAGTAAATGACTCCGTTACAAATGACTTAATGTTGAAGACGGGACCAAATAATGTCCGTGCTATCAGGAACAAAATTAAGTAATGTGCGTGATGTGAAAAAATAAACCAAGGCTTAAAAATTGTGTTTTGCACCGGGTGTTACATAGACCTAGCTACAAACAGTGTGCATTCAAGTTATTTATGTTGTTGTAAAGGGTAAAATAGTTATTCATTTTTGAAATTTTTTTATAAATGTTATCAGTAAACCCTTTAGTTTTACCATCAAATCACTTTGCTGTTAGTTTCTACCAATAATTTTACATATCCCCTTTTTTGATTTCTCATCCATAAAGATCATATAAACACATTGCAGGGCATGTGTTTCTACCGTATAATGTCGAGCAATTGGGCCTTTGATTTTCGCCAACTTAAACACTACTACAATCAAAACAATCTAAATTCTTATCAAATATTGTTTTTCCTGTGATTGTTTAACCTGAACTTACTGCAATATACTAATCAGAAGCAACACATTTAGTCAAAATCAACTCACTCAAACATAACCATATATAAAACACAGAATAAAAAATATCCGATTTAAAAAAAAAAAAAATTTAAATGTAGTGTTTTTACTGAAAGCGAGTGATTTTTAAACATTGTTGCAATAGGATAGTTTTATGATGTGCGAACATTGGTTTCCGAAATCAGCTGTTCTTTGACAACAATGCTACTCAGTCGTCGTTCAGTTCATATTTATCCCTGTATTATTTTTCACACAAAAACACATACATGAACCAACGTTATAACTTCGTGTTGGTAAAATAATTCAAAGATCGAATGGGTATTTAAATTTAAGCATTAGAAACCTTTAGTTAGAAATCTAAAACACACTAAAGCAAGAAAATACCAAACTAAGCTTCAACAATTGTACAAATACAGATTTTTACAAAAAACTAAATTCATGCAATAGAAAAACGCTACTCCAACTAAGAGAAAATGAAAAACAAATTACCTGAGGGCTTCCTAAACGCCGAGTGGAGACGACAGTTTTCGTCTAACAACTACTGTAGCAACAACGTAGATACGTTGAGAAGTGCAACGTTGCAACGTAAACGTAATCGATAGCGACGCACATGCGTTGGTCCGAGATACGGAAAGCGAGGTCAATGACCTGATCTCGACTCCAAAACAGCAGAGGTCGATGACCTCGCGGCGCGTGGAAATCTCACTAGGTGCAACATAGCATGCAGCTATGACACGAGAAAACTAGGAGAAAAAGAAAAAAAGAGGATTGAGAAATAAACACATATACTGACAAAATACAGTATAGATATAGCTAGTTATTGTCACACAACTGTTTTAATAATATCTACGATTAAAAATATTTAAAAGTCAAATAATGAATATTACAACCGAACAAATTATTTAAACAAAACTTTCCACAAAAAAGGAAGACCGGATGACAAAAAGAGGATAATAGTAAAAAAATATAGATGGATAGACTGACAGAAAGCAAGACAGTATGAATAAATATAGCTAGTTATTGTCATAAGCTCGTTTAATAATAGCAATTGTATTTAAAATATCGAATTGTTGAATCATGAATACAACAACATAAATATATTCATAGCGAAAAGTTTATTTTTTAAGAAAACTACAGTACTGAAAGAAACACTATATAAATTAGTCACGTCACTTTTTCAATAATTAAAGACATCAAAGAGGCTGCATTGTCAAAATGAATTGATGTATTTCTGCATAGGAATTTACATTAAAACTTTGGAAGAAAAACTATGAAAACAGTCAGACAGTGTAACACTATTAATTTAACAACTAAACATAAGAAATCAATAATATTGACGAGATTACCGTGACATGAACTTGTATGAGGAAGAAGATTAATTGAGAAAACATTGTAGGAATTAATTAGAGGATGATTGATGAAGGATGTAAGAAATTCTTGTTGTAATCAAACTGGTCTGTTCTAACTAAATATGCAAGTTTTAGATAAAGAAAACCATATTGACTCAATACGAAAAACATGTTTAAAGCCCGAAACCATTTTATTTAATTTCCTAATGAATACTATGATTGTTCAGAAAAATAGACTAAATGTACAGAGATGATTAAACAAATTTACAGCTGTTTAGCTTTAAATATTATTTCCATATTTTGAAAATTGTAGCTACATGTTTTAAGGAATATTTTTTGTAAGGCTGCTTTTATTTTTGAATGAAAAGTACTCGATAGTTTAATATATCCTATCACCGTTAAATCTTTGCTATTCAAATCAGTTTTATCTACTAAAGTCAGTTGGTCACGTGATGAAGGGCCCTTCCCTTGATAATAGATTAAAAGATTATTAAACGATTAAGCTATTGTCGGTCAATCAAACATCAAAAGCTCATAGTGGAGTGGTCCAAGAACCACCAGGCCAGTTAGTTAAATCTGTTAACTTAAGTTTACACTGGTTTTTATATAATAGATGGAGGTACAAAATATTCTATAAATTAAAATATGTTTACCTTTTATTTGGGCATGTTTACAAATTTGATATATAAGGAAAAACTGACGGACGTTTAGGGAATTTATCATATAGGAAATGCGCTATTGCAGTATTGTGGCGTGGTAAGATCTAGTTCCGGGACCTGTTTACCTTTTTATGTCTCAAGAGACCAAATACATAATTTGTAATTTTGTTTAATATACATCATGTGTTTGTGACGAGTAATTTTTGTCAGACCAGACATTTTGGTATGGGCAAACTTGAACCAGCAAAATCGGGTCATAAGATTTTCAGTTAAAAAAATAGGGTTTAAAAATTTTTAATTTAAAACTTGAACATACCCAATTCGTAATATAACCTTTGTGTGGAAATTAAAAAACGAACAATATTGTAAACAATCTGTACGTTTTAAATTCCAATATTTTTTTATGGAGGAATATAAACTGTTGTAGTTTGCTAGTTCATGAATAAATTTTGATCAAATTTGGAAAATGTTATTTGATACCATCCTGTAGCAGCAAACTTAAGTACTCTTTAAACAGAATTTTATTGAAATGGTGAGTAAATCTGATATGGACAAATGCTAATTAAAGTCAAATCAGACAAATGGGAATTCACTTAGTTGGCACATTTTCTGTGGTGGGGGTTTTATAATTGCACAATCTGACGGTGGCTTCATTGATCTTAGCTTTCTTCGTTCCGAAATCGTTATAACAATTTTTAGAATTTTAGATAATTAAGTTTTTTCGTTAATTTTTTTAGTTATTAATTGTTTTGTATGTAGTACGTGAAACGGACGTTTCAAACAACGTAGGACGTGTTGTTTATTTTTTTTTAATTTTAGTTAATTTAGTTAATTGAATTTTAGTTTTTAACTATATTAGTTCCTTAGGAGGAAGAGGCAATTTTTTAACAGCAGCAGGATTAGGAGTTCTTTTCTCTCAGGCGTATTCTTCAACAAAACCACGACATTAAACCTTAATTACCAAAATAATTTCGTAATCCTCTAGCAACACTCCATATTGAGCCTACTCAATTCTCGTAGTTGACATTTTAAATTGAATTTCAAAACCGCTAACAAGAGTTTCGACATAGTTTTCTAAGATGGAGACGCAACTATGACGACATAGCTGTCAGATCAGACCTTTCCTAGCGCTAGTAATTCCAATTGCCTATTCCAAGGACGACAGCACAGCGACAAGGCTACAACCTAGGGGGAACACCATGAACTAGTTGAGGTGTTGCGTCATCATAGAACGTTGCTATTGGGGAATGGGGTCTAGGACGAGTAGTTAATCATTGGAGTAAGCCACTCTAGGAGATAAGTGCTGCCATTGCTGAGAATTGGGTCAATTGGGACGCTGTGGATGAGTAGAATTAGGTAAGGAACAATGGGATAGTTTTACTACAGCCCCCCTAAAATAATCGGATTTTTAATTACGTAACAGCACTCTTCCATTTTGTTGCAATATTTTTATTTTGTAGCACTCAAAATCTCCAGCAGCACAAAAGCGAAGCTAGTGACAACAGAGCAAGGTGCAGTGGAAATAAATCTGAAACACCATCATATACAACAATGTATCAGCTGATACATTATTGTATTCTCGAGATTGTCTCGAAAATCGAAAATATTTTCCTCGAATGCAGCAAAGTGTCACAATAACAGTTACAGTTATAAAGGAAGAAAGCCAGATATTCTAAACCCGAATGTAGAGGGAGTTTTCACGTTCAGTTTAATAGCTAACGTTTCAATAACAAAACTCTTTATATATTATAATGTATATATTTTTATATAATTTATTTTCAGACATTTTAGGGATGAAGGGATATGTTACCGCAATATTAATCCAGGAGCGACTGCGACACTGATTTAGAAGGATTTAAATTTGGTTCGACAGGCGCGCACTTGTGTATAGCCGGGAATATTTACAAATTATTTTGTATTAAAGACAGTGAATGAATGAATGAATGAATATCGTTTATTCCAAAAAACATAGGCTACAAGCTGTGATTATAAACTAAATAAAATATAATAGACAGATCTTTTGTCACTAAAATATATTATACTAGTTTTAATATTAAGTACTGTAAGTACTAGAACAACAGTTATTCTGAAGACAGTTGTAGCCAATACTATACAATTGAAGGATTTTAATTTAGTTTGCCGTCAGCACACTGAGTGTAAACCACACCACCTAAAAACAAGTGACAATTTTAAATTCACCATGAAACGAAAAGTCCTCTTGTAGTATAAAAAGATAGACTATTCGACATTCACATTCAATGAATGATACTTTCCCAATATATGGCATTCAAGCAATAATCATATATTTTAAATGACTAGATTCAGCAGAGATTCTTCTCTAATTCATAGCATTTTAAACTGTTTACGTTTCTCGATTTGTTCACCATCACGTTTAACAGACCCGCCACTATAATAATACTCACAGTTGTTACTCTATGTTTCATATACGTCGCTGTAGACAGTTCCACTGAAGGTTTCTTAACAGGATGTTTTACATTCTTGACCTATCAAGACTCCCACCACTATTATACATAATACTCACAGTTGTTACTCTATGTTTTATACTCTATGCTGTAGGCTCCACAGAGTATTGATCGCAGTTTGGCAACCCAGCTTATGCAACTCAGCACGTGGGGCGCTGGTGACCCCCTAACCTCATTCCCTTTGACCCAATTCCCCTTCCGCTTCCGCCCGGGTCTCGGTTGCGAAATAATATTTGATAGGCCTTTACCCGGATAATAATAGCCCTCATCACCGCGCGGCGTTTGAATGGCCTATTTGTGGCACGCGGAACTATTGCGGTCAATTGTTGAATTTAGAATCGTATTAGGCCTATTTTAATTATAATTTTGTATTGTTTCCCACCGTGATAACTTTGTAATTTATTGGTGGTGATCAGTTAATCATAGATAGGTTAGAAATTGTAAATCAATTTACCTCAAAAATTTGGCCACTACAGTGTATTTGTTCACACGTTTACAAAGAACAATAATAACTTGCTCATTAAGGTCACTAACTACTCATTAGAGTTATGGCTTGCAGAATACCCATTCAAGCTGGTTTATTTAACAACTACACTACTTGTGTAGTAATTGTGCAAAGCTAGAAAACAAACATTCAAATTAAATTTTTTTTCTGTTCCGTGTAGTACAATTTTTGTGCAATAGAATTCTTCTAAAAAGCAAAATATCCCTAGGATATATATATATATATATATATATATATATATATATATATATATATATATGACTAAATGTTTTTCTAAGGTGTAGAACTGTAAAGGGCCGTCATTTTAGAATGCATACCTCAATCGTACGAGAATCGAAAAATACAAATCTATAGTATTTGTTTATAAAGACACATACTAACCTAAACCACAATCATTATGACATCACATTTTTGTCATTCTGAAACAAATAAAACCCAGTGAAGTCAGTTAAAAGTGAAATATATGCAATATTTAACATCAAAGCTACGTGTGGGCATTTAAATGATCATATTATGAAAGTAGCGATAATTAATCATACAAAATACATGGACGTCGAAAATACTATAACTGTAAAACACTAAAAATCGTTGGTAGTTTTAAATGGACACTTCACCATGAGCGAAACACGATGAGTTGAAACTCACAAACAAGATTAAATGAAAGTCAATTTGAGGAGTTAAATGGGATTGTGGGTAGGCAGTGAAGTCGTACAAGTTCAAGAATCAGTTACGGGCTTCTTACAGGGTGCAAAGTTCCTACTTTACTTTACCACCAAACCATGTGAAATTAAGAGAATTAAACTGTGTGTGCTATTTATTACTTTTATTCAGTTAAAATTTCAGTGTTTTTTATTTTTGTTGCTGCAATCCTTGTGTAGTCCAAACTGTGTTTTTTAATATAAAAATTATGTGTAAATCATTAATAGGATAGTTAAATGAAATGGGCAACCTATAGGAGTAGATAGTTTTTTGTAAAAGTTAAAGGGGCGAGGGAACTTAGTCAAATAGAAACAGGAACAAATAAAGCCATAAAAAGGGTGTGTTTTAAAGTACTAAGGAGAAAATATTTCTTACAAATAAATGTCACTGAGCATTTTACAACTTATCATTATTAAATTACCTACAAAAAACTCAAAATTTAGAACATTTTCGTATTGCTTTACTGAATAGATTAATATTTTGAGGAAATAAATTCATTATCCATATTATTATTCATTGTCCATTCAATATTCATGCACAATCATCTTCAAAACAATCTCTTTGATTGGAGAGATAGAATTGGGAGATGGTAAGCAAACTCGTCCTTTTCGTTTCCTTTCTTCCTGGTAAAATGTATAGATTTTAGCCTATTATAATTTGTTTGAATTTTTTTAATAAGCTCTTTTGCAACAATTGATATGAGAACAGATTGAAAGAGTAATTCACTATTAATCCTCAATATTTTACTCTAAACTGACTCGTTTAATGAGTATTTTTTGATCGCCAATACCATTTATTTGTCATTATGCTACAAGAACCTCGATAGCAAGTATATCTTGGATATCATCAAACAAGACTTGTTATCAAGGTTGACTTCTTATCGATGTATACAATTACATTTATTTGGGTAATATATAATCACGGAAATCTGAAAACAGCACTTACTATCAAGGGCCACTTGTAATCGAGGGACTTATTATTTAGGTTCCACTGATTGACTTATTCATGTTCAATTGAGTTCCACTCTCTTAATTAATGATGCTATCAGAAACACCAGGTTGACGTAAGATAGTACTCTAACAATGCCAATATTGACATTGCCCCTTTTCAAAACACTTAAAAATGCCAAAGACTTATACAGACCCTAATTGTAGAAGTAAATTAACATCTCATTAAACATCAGATTGAATTTACTATATTGGAACCAGAACATACGTTTAATCGTAAATGAGAATAGTAGTTGTGTTTGCGCCAAACTTCTGTAAAATTGGCAAAGGTGGAAAGATGTGGGTAAAGTAGGAAACCTCACGGGCGACGGACGAGTACACGTGTATCTCTGAATCAATACAGAAACTCACCCCCTTTCCACCCCTTCCAACCACTTAGAGCGGGGGGGGGGGGGGGTTGCTACTCGCCCCTCCCTTGGACGAGAGATCAGCTCAAAACTAGGGCACGTAAAAAATGCGGTGGGCAGCAAAGACAAGTGGAGAAAAACACTCATGTAAATCATTTAGAAACTCATTTTTTGAGTTGTGTGCGTAGACAAAGTTGTAATAATTACGAAGAAAATATTTTTATTACGTTGTAGATCAAATCAATCTTATGTAGAAATAATTATTAAGAATAATTAACTTATAGATTAATAATAAAACTAAATACATTTTGGAAGAATTAGTAATGCTGTCCTTAAGCCACTAAACTAAAAGTAACGAAATAAACTTCTGTGATGGAGTTTGGATTTTAACTAAGCAGGGAAACTGTGCAATAAATATGTATATAATTATTATATAAAAATATATAATTGTTATATATATATATAAATGTATAAATAATATGTTCTTAGTTTGAAAATGACTAATCATTTTAAAATATCTGTGGGCAAGAGGCCGTGCCTATTCTAAAACTATAACAAACTAAACAAAGATGAATAATCACAAATAAATATTTTAAAGGTCAACATTATTTACTATAGACGTTATTACAATCCGTTTACCATTTTACAAAAGCATAGCTAACATCGCAATTAGCATAGTTTTAAACCAAATTCATAACAATAATAGGTTTAAACTTGCCCTCTATTACAGTAAATATATATTCTACAAAATGACTGTATCCATACACGGGTAAATTGTACACGAAATAAAAATTACTTAAGTATAATTTGAATTGCGCGCGTATGTACCTACCTTTGCGTTTGAAGGATATGGACTCAAAATGGAAGAGGAAATGGACGACACTACTGCATCCAAGCGGCGCGCGGCGACTCTAGAATTCATAGGCAACCGAATGAGAGAAAGGGAGTGGTTTCTCTAGTGATATATTTTATAGTGTATATAAACATTACCACGAATGAGGATGCGAGAAAATAAGTTTTACAAAATTGTATGTACAGTAATCGAACGGAACATCGGGTCTTCGAACAATAGACAGAACTCAAGTCCTGCATTTTGGTGTCCATTTTAAGCTGAAGCAAGTGGCAACATATTCGTGTACAGTCTGCCTGTTTTTATATGTGGTAGGTATATTGTCCGGTTGTATTTGAGTGCACGGATGCAAATTCAAAAAAATTATCTTATTTTAAGGTAAAATTCACGGTGGGATCTTTGGTCTTGTACTAAAGTAAATTTCAATATTTTATCAATACAGAGTTTAGTTAGGTTAAAAGTAAAACACGCTCCAGGCAAAAGTATATCTAATAGTTTTCTTCAGCTTTATAAGGATGCCATATCCCTGATTAAAATTGAAAAGTCGATGGAAAAATTTAAAAGGGAGTCTTTTTTATAGCTACAGTGGGCAACATAGCTTCTCTTCAAAGAAATTAATTCTAAGGCTGAAAGGATTTTATTAATAGGAAAGGGGATTGACGAATGGGCTAGTTTACAACGAGTTTATAATCCAGTGTAGTCTAACCATAGATAAAACATCATACGCCCTTGTGTTCGACGTTCGTTAGTCTGTGGTCCAAGTATGATAACACGGCCACCTCTAACTACAGGCCGCGGCCTGGTAGAATTGGCAACTTCGTCGCAAGTGGTGTTGTCTAGTACCAGACGTCCCATAAGATAACATGGTAGACAGGTGACACCAGCTCATTATTTCGCGTATTATTCATTAAAATTAAAATTTATGAACATAAATTTATTGAAATATTGAAAATAAAACATATAGAATTGAAAACAAAAACAATACTAACTTAAATAGAAAATCAATTTTTGTACTTTTAAAGTGGAGTCAATATTGTCATAGTCCAACCAAGCTTTCGTAAATACACAAATATACCATTAGCTGCTGCCAAACTAAACGGCTGTTACAACACCACTTGTGACGTTGCCAATTCGAAGGCCGCGGCCTGGAGTTAAAGGCGGCCGTGATGATAATCGACAAAGAAGATTGTGCTACATATTTACACATGTGTATCTCTATTGTTAACCACGTTGTTTTAAAATTACCCAATAAAATGTTTGAATACCAGAATATTATTGGATGCCTACCTAAGTAGACATCCCATCTATATGGACCAGCTGTCGCCATTTAAAAAATGAATGTAGTTGTGTGCCAATCACGGAATGACTAGTGTCTAAAATTATATATTCTTATTTTCGTTGCTGAAATATTTGATGGGTCATAAAAGTTGCTATAGATCATAATAAGTCATTCCATATCAGATTGGCTTAGTAAAAACCATCGCGTATTCGACAGAAATTGGTAATTTAGATCAGTGCTACCTGTCGGTGGCTCTCATCAACTACGGTGAATTTGATTTTAACATGTGCCACAACTTTAACGTTGGGTTTTCAATATAGTTCATACATAATAAATTATAAAAAAATAAATAGATTATTATTATTATTAGGTTAAATAGATTATTTGGCTTCTCTCAACTGGGTTTCAAATATGCCTTATGAATCTGAATTTCAAATCTCTTACAAAGTCCCTTCCAATAATTGACGAATGACGACTCCTTCAGCAGTATGCTTAATTTTTAGGGGACGTTTTAGCCTTAGGTGTTAGGACCATAAAAGAATCGAATCTTAAAGGAATAAATTTGTTCCAGATCATAATCAATGACCAGACTCGGTTTTCTCCAAGCACTCCAAGGCATTTGTGCATTTATCCAGTGAACAATACATTATCCAGTTAAAAAAAAGTAGCTGCTTTGCCTTTTTCTTCTTCTGTGATCATTTCTATTCTATTATTCTTCTTTTTCGTTTCGTTTGTCAAACGTTGAAACGTTTCCTTTATTGTTGTTGTAATCGTTTGAGGTTAACGTTAAATTAACCGGTCCATTATTTATACAGATTGAGATTATAAAACTTAATGTTGACTGAGTGTTGCTGAAAAGTGAAAGAATATAATTTTCAAACATGGTAAGTTACGTATGATTAGTAATTATTTAACAATGACCTAATGTTTTGCAGATGTCCAAACCCTAGTCTAGATATACACTGGTTGCTGCAGATTTGTAAATTAATTCTTTATTCTAGTGAAATTTAGTTGTGAAGTAAGTTAGATGTTTTACACAGACGTATGTGAAAGTAATAGGAATAGGCCTAAACCTACCTGTCATTAGCAGCCAGTTGTATCTTGCATCCGGATTAGGCTACTGTTAGGCCTAGATGGTAGGCTATAGCCTACTTGGTATTTATTGCGACGAACGTGACCATAGGAACCTAAGCCTATATAGATTTATATATCACTAGAAACTAGAATTTTAGCTGAAAATAATGGTGTAAAAATTTTTTATGGCTGTTTTAAGTTTTATTTACCGGTACTTTGTTTTTTGACCTAACCTATTTGTAAGCCTATGGAATGTTCTCTCCAAATACTTGATATATTACGTTAGGCCTAATTATAAGTCATTAAACAGGAGACCCACTTTTTACCTGGAAATAACAGTGCAAAAATGTCTCCGAGGCCACAAATAGGCCTATTAACTAAGGTTACTTAAGATAATTTGTCGTTTTGATTTCCTCTATCTACCTTCTAGTATGCTACTGCTTGCAACATTACGGAATTACGGAACGGACTAGGCCTAGGTAACTGTTACTTCCTAGAACTGTACTGAACCTGAAATGAAAATGAAAATAAAAATTGAAGAGAAGAGAATAAAAATAAGTCAATCAAGTCATTTAAAGTACATGTGCTACAAACATCTAAAAAACAACACGGCACTGAATAACTTAGGCCTATTTCAGAATGATTTTATTTAGGCATGTGTGTTAGGCAAGTCGGGCTTATGCGGATTCGTGACTGTATTAACTTGAGTGTTTTGAAGTTAGGTTAGATTAGGAAGGTAAAGTGTAGGTTATAGTGAACCGAGTCTGAGTTGATAATTTATATTACACACAGGCAGTTGTTGTGCCATTAAAATAGTGTGTTAAACACAACGAAATAATGATTTCAAAAATGCTTGCCGCAAGGATTTAAAAGGGCATAACATAAAAGCTACATGGTTAAAGTAACAATAAACCCTAATTCACCCACCAAGTTTGTGAGTTGACATATTTGTACATAAAATTATTTTTTTCTTTTGAAATATGACAAGAACATTTTATTTTGCTATTTGATATAATATTAAGAAAACTGACACAGTTAATCCGGTAAACCTGGTCAAAAACGAAGAGATGGTACTAAGGTATTAAGGTATTAATGATGGCCTATTTGGTGGAGTGGATTGGATTAGGCCTACTGGAACTGGACTTTGTCAAATCCATCATGATCAAATCCATCATCCGCCACTAACCATTTCACTTAAGTAAGTAAGCTGCGTACAGCTTAGCTATCTTGTTTCCCGAACGTTCATTATGCTGAAATTAATAAGTTGCATTAATTAACCTATTGATTGTTAGTGTGAGTCTTATATTTCCTTGAAATCTCTTACAATAATTGTAAGTGATATTCCTCACTAGAAACTTGATACTTTAACTATCAAATTTATGTAAATTATTTACATAAAGTTGATAGTTAAAATATCAAGTTTCTAGTGAGGAAATATTGTCAATTAAAATAGACTAGTCAGTAGACTTACAAAGGTAAATAAAACTTAAAAAAATCCGTAACCTTGTTAATATTTGTGAGCGCGAAAACATTTTTGCACCGTTATTTTCAGCTAAAAATCTAGTTTCTGGTGATATATAAATCTATATAGGTTCCCATGGTCTTCGTCGCAATAATTACCGCCTACTTCGTTACTGTGTACAGTATTATGTGTAGGTTGAAGTTAATTCCTAAGTTACTCATAAAATAAAGGGAGGTGGGATTGCAGTTAGTTAAAACATATGACTTCCAAGTCTATGGTGCCAACTTACGGTACAAGGATAGGCTATCTACAGTGAAAGGCACGGTGACATTTTTGGCCTGATTTAGGCAGCCGTGTTCATGTCGGAGCTGCGATAAAAGATCGTAGCAACAATGAGAGCAGGGATGCTATGTAGTAGTGGAGAGTAGCACTCTGCTCTAATTGGCTGTTGAAGTCTGAGCTGCAACACTCGCACTGAAAAGTTGATTTGTTAGTTCCTGATTTGTTGAAAATGAGTTTGTAGATTCTGCAGAATAGCAAGCTTAATTTTAGCATCAAATACAATGTTCATTTAATAGGCTAAGGGTGTAAAATATTAGGAATAACTTAATTTATTCAGTTATACATCTATCCATCAGATCATTAGGTACTGTATTTGTATTCAATTCTCAAGCGATTTAACTCTGCAGATTCATAACTTGTCCAAAACTAATCTATTTGGGTGATTTTTATCACACTTGTCCCATAATGCTTGTCTCGTAAAAACTTTTTAGGCCTATATTAGGGCCTAGGGATTAATTTATCTGCGTCCATGTTGGGAATCGTAATAAGTTACTAGCTGAGAAAAAGGACTACCGGTATGTAATTATTGTTGGCTCTCATCGATGGTTGGGACCCAAGAGCGGTTAACAGTCCAGCTTCAACGTAAACAGAGGCCCATTAATCCATTAAGAGAGTACGTCAGTACAGTATTATCTAAACAGCCAGGATCGCAGCTAGTATCGCTAATCGCAGCTCTGACAATGTGGCCTTAAATTATATAGCTTGCTGCTGCTGTAAAAAAAATGTAAGTTAGATAGGCTAATTGATGTCTTAACTTACTTCTCTATAAGTTTAGGCTCCTGTTTACCTAAGTCTTACGTGCCGGTTTTTGTATAATGCTAGCCTTGATACTGGTTATTTCATTGATAGGCCTACTTGTCTCCTTCATCGATGAGTTACAATCACGGATATATTGCATCATGGATTTAAAAACATAGGCCTCCATAAGTTGTATAGAAAAAGAGTTTCATTTAAATTACTTAGACTAAATGAGGAAACTAAAACATGGTAATACATGTCCGTATTAGGCTTGGGGTTCTCTAATTATTCCTAGGGGTTTTTTACTAAGCTCGTCCAGCAAGTACAGTGGCCTTTTTGCTAGGTTGTCCCAGATAACTGCCGTAAAGGAGGAGATGTTCATTTTTGTACCTTCTCCGGAAAAATGTTAGCCTATAGAGCCTGGTGGTATTCCAAGAATAGTTTGTGAGAAAGTGTAGATGAGATAACATAGCGGCATAAGGATCGTTATATTTGACTATTTAACAGCCTGGTTGTACAAATTCCTCTTAGGCTGATTTAGACTTGTCTGTGTAGAAGGAAAACACCAATAGGCAAGTGTGTTTCTTTAAAACCTTTTTTTTTAACTCGTGTGCATTGTTGGGAAAAATTAACGCATACTACTAGAAAGATATTTTTTGTAGATGTGCAGAATCCCTTTATAAATTGAAATAGGCTCAACTGACTCATACACACGAAAAATGAATTTAAAAATTATAAACAAGTTAATATGAGCCACATGGGTTGCCATGCTGGTGACGAAATAACAACAAAATATGAACAGAAAATCAAAACAAATGGAAGAAATTTCAATCACATGTTTTATTTACAGCATGGGGTGAAAATAGAGAAGTTTGTACATTACATATTTTTGGGCAAGTTTTTGACCACTGGACAATACAAAAAGTAGGCCTAATATAAAAAGAGAGCTACAGTTAGGGTGAAAATTAGAAAATGTAGTCTAGCATGCCAAATAAGGTTTTAAACTTATCCGATTTTATGTTTTTGTTTCAGCTTTTCTATTCATTTTTCAAATCCTTGGTTGGAAAGGATGTTGTCGTGGAGTTGAAAAATGATCTCAGGTAAATACTAGACCTTAAGTGTAATAAGGCATTTAGGTTATTTTTTTAGGTTTAATGGTAGGTTGAATTAGTATTATTTTTTAAAAATCTTTGGTTTATGGGGTCTGTTGCCCATTCATGAAAGACTGGTCATCGCCGTGCTCAAGGGGCTTCCAACCTATAACCCGGACGGGCCACAAGCGGATTTTTTCTGTCCCGCAGAAAGCCAGTAGGCTATAGGCTAATGATAATCTTTTTGCAATCACATTAACACATGTGGCCTCTCTTGGCAACACTGTGTAATAAGTTAGTTTTCCGCATTTACGGCAACACTTGTTGATACAGCTTGCAATTTCGGCGATAACATGATCCTTTTTTCGCGATTGCAGTGATATCCATGGCCATACCTTACGATCGCAGCAACACTTGTTGATACAGCTTGTAGTTTCCGCAAAACCGTGATAGTTTCCTGAGATTGCAATAGTACTCATGACCATACTTTTCAATCTCAGTGATACCGTGGTCGTCTCCCGCAATGGCAGTAACACTCGTTACCATATTACTCAAGGTGTTAAAAGTCTGAAATGACGCTTACGGCCAAGTTCACATGTGCCTAGGGGCCGCTGATATTTTATACTGATTATTTTTGTAAGTTTAACCATTGAGCATGATGTATCTGTCCGGTAAGTAAGACAGCGTTTCCTTGTTGGATTGTTTTCATAAATCAAAGTGACAAAGAAGAGTGTGTGGTGAAACCTAGCCTATTCACTCTGGATATCCAAAGGAAATGATACTATTAACCCTATGAGGTCGAATGGCGAGTATAGGTCGCCGCCCCCCATTTTCCTTGACTGCTGGAAAATGGCAACCTATACTAAAAAAAATCAAAAATTTCAAAATCTAAAAAGTTTATTTTTTTAGTTGAATGGCGAGTATTGGTCACCGGCCGCTATTTTCCCAACTGCTCTATTGGTAAACTATATTCAGTGAAAAATGGGGAAAAAATTAAACCTCTTAAACAAACAATATCCGCTTTTTGAAATAATGCTTCCATGGTCACTAACACACCCCAAACTTGGTCTTAACGTAGTGTTAATGTTTGTTGTTTCATTGATAACCTGTGTAGAGTAGATGTAGAGCCATCTCGGACTAATGTTTTATGATGTAATTTAACAGAGTTATTTTATTCCACAGTATATGCGGCACCCTACACTCGGTGGACCAGTACCTCAACATCAAGCTCACAGATATCAGCGTCACGGATCCAGACAAGTATCCCCACATGGTACCTTCACCTTTATACTGGCATTAACTATGGATCTAAATACATCATCTATTATAAGATATTTGTAGTGATTTCTATATACATTAGGCCTTTGTATAAAGTTTATGGTACAAATTTTGCCCACCATTATTAATTAACCCTTCACGGCGGTTTGACGAGCCTTTCTTGTCACACATAAAACATTTTGCCTACGTTTTGACCAGATCCGCTTGTCATGACAAAGGCAGTAGGTAGTAGCATCTGACAATGCATCAGTGAACGATTTTGAACTAGGATTACATACTACAGCACATTGTCAATTAGTTGCTTGATCTGTTTCGGCCGTAAATCATTTAAAAACATAGATAAATGGTTCACGTTTGTGTGATTGAATTAGAACAACCTCATCTCAGTGCACATTAGTTACATGTGTGCTTTTAACACATTCTGTTTTGGAGCCTTCAGCTTGTTAAACTTGAGTTTCTTGATAAGTTTGATATGTTGATTCTCTAACTAGTTGATTTTGGATTACAGGTGAATCGTAGAGAATGACGGTGGCCGCGGTAACGTCCTGAGTTTCAAATTGTGTAAAATTTAGCCTCTGTATAGTACTTCTTTTGCGATTGCTCTTATTTGAAGGGGGGGGGGAGTAATCCCAGCTACTTCTACCTTTTGATCTTTTGTATCACCCCTGCTCAATCCCACAACCTAAGCTTTTGGCGCAAAGCCTAACAGTTGGGAAAACCATTGCTTTTATCTCCTAAGGCTTAAGTAGCACCTTTCTGAGGTTCCCGCCTCTTTTTCACAGAAACTGCTTTGGTCTGTGATCTTCCAATGGTTCAAAGGGGTTCTCTTATTGTATTAAGCCCAGTTAGTAGCTCATTGTTGACTGTTATCTTTTTCCAGATATCTACCAAGAACTGTTTTATCCGAGGCTCTGTAGTCCGATACGTACAGCTTCCTGCTGATGAGGTTGACACACAACTCCTTCAAGATGCAGCACGAAAAGAAGCTGCTGTACCTTCAAGATAACTTTGTTTTACTATATTTTACCTTTTAAGTTTTTAAA
Source organism: Macrosteles quadrilineatus (assembly GCF_028750875.1). Lineage (NCBI taxonomy): Eukaryota > Metazoa > Arthropoda > Insecta > Hemiptera > Cicadellidae > Macrosteles > Macrosteles quadrilineatus. The sequence goes on along the minus strand of NW_026542598.1, from coordinate 92,086,781 downwards.
ATAACTTAAGTTGTTGTACTATAGTGTGCTATGTATCCCTCATATTGAGAAGTAAAAAAGCATTTTAATTTCAATACCTACTTAACGGGGTTTTATTGGTCCAATCCAAATTAAGAGTTTTAATGTAGAAAAGCATCTATCATTTGGTTGTTTAACACTTCGGTAGTAGAGTATTTTGCGCAGTGTAACTTTTGTTTGGCCAGTAATAATTTGTCAAAGCATTGTTGTGTTGTGTGCTGTGTTGTAGCATTATGGTAATAACAACTGGTTGAGGTTAGTTCAGTTTCTTAGATAGTTTATAATGTTTAGATGATATAAAAACCGTTGAGCACATCCATAGCAAGAGCGAGTCATGCAGAATATTCAGATTTTGTTGGCTGCACTGGTTCATGTGTGCGCGCGCAATTTCGTAACCACTACACTGACGTCATGGCACTCGCAGCACTGTTCGGTCTTTTTACCATATGCCTACATGCGGTGCAGCTAGGGTTCAGCCACTGTCCACGGCGTTCCGTAATATTAGCTACAATAGCGAACTTCAGTCAATCTGAATTAAATTATGTAGTGTTTGATATGCTTAAATGATATCATATTGTTTTTACTACTGGCAATTGTAGTTTGATTAAAAGAAATAATATTGTTAATGGTGGGGTGGGGGATGGAGCAAGGGGCGTACGAGAGTCTTATGTGCTAGCCGTCACAGGGATATCACTAAAAGTTGGATAATAAAGGCTTTATTAATGTATGTGCCTATACTGTGTTCACAAAATATAGGAGGCTTGAGGGAAAGTTCCTCTACAATTTTTTTGCTCATGGTTATTGTAGCTAATTGACTGTTCACAAACGTCAGCTGTGGTAGCTAATCAGTGGAGAGATTTCTTCGCCTAAAATAGCCTAAATTTTGTGATCGGAGTATAGTACAGATTCTCAAGCAATGCTGATGTTTACATGATATAACCTGTGATATGTTTGAATTACGTTCTGTCCAACCACATGTTTTTACTTTTTAGTGACCTTTGTCAATCGTCAGCTATCACAGAAAGGCTGTGGATTGAAGTTGAGGCTACGTTTGCCTTGTTGATACGTTTAGAGAGATGTGATTTTCATATTGTGTTAGTGTACTTCAGCCCCCATGGCACATTTATCTTGGAGGTTCCCAAACATGCTGGAAAAACATGAACTATGGCCTGTTCATCGAGTTTGCCTCAATTCCAAGTAATCAATTGTTTGTCAAGCATCCTGAGGGTAATTTATGTTCAAATTGTGGTTTTTATTTTCTAAATACATATTTTTCCCTCACCTTTCAGAATAATCCTAATCCGCAAATTTGGCCTGATCAAAATGGAATTTGGAACTTCAATCTTCAAGCTCCTGTTTCTTGGCCGTAGAGACAACACTTTAGATTATTTGAACGATTAGACCCACACCGTCGCACTAACAACACTGGTCAACCCATAGCTCAAGCAAAGCGGTTTTCAACACGAATAAGATATTCCTTTCTGGCATTTATTTTGTTAAGTTATACTTAGCCACAATTACTGGAATTTACAGCTTGTGTTTTAAACAGCAGATTACAGATAGTTTTGTTTTGAAACAATTTCAATATTGCACAAATATTATAGTGTTTACATCAGAAATTTTTCTTCAAAATATTGATACATTTGTTTACAGCACTTGTTTTATGTCCCTTTTTTCTAGGTTACCAATGTTAACAACTGTTGTTGAAGAGTTTATAGATTCATGTGAAGAGTGTCTTTGGAATGTAAGTTTATTTTATGCAAAACACAAAATTTTACCATTTACCTAAACAAACACTGTGAATAATTGTTTACCAATTCTTTTAACAGTAACATAACGATACATTATCATACAAATAAATAATACGCTAATAGTTCTTGATAAGAACAACTAAAACGTTGCTGTATACTGTAACCTAGGAGACAAGTCTTTGCAAGCGAGTAATTAAGTCAGTAGTGTAGAGTGGAAATATGTGGATCCTAGTCCGCTTTTTTCAAGCGGGATTTCTGAAGGGTGGATGACGTACCAATTTTCAGTCTTGGAGAGATGGAGGCGTCCGTCCTATCCCAGAAGAAAAATAAGGCTCCTGGACCCGATGGGGTACCCGGGGAAGTCCTCAAGAAGGTTTTGACTACCAACCCATTGATCCTTTTGCGCATGTACAACGCCTGCTTAGCCAAAGGAGTTTTCCCCTCGTGCTCGAAAACAGCTAGGCTTGTGCTTGTTGGGAAGGGGAAGGGAGACCCAGACCTGCCATCCTCTTACAGACCTCTGTGTATGTTGGATACAGCTGGCAAAGTCCTCGAGAAGTTGATCCGTTCCCGGCGGAATTCAGCCGTGGTCGCTGCGGGGGGCCTGTCCCCTCGTCAGTATGAATTCAGGATGGGGCGATCTACGGTTGACGCTGTCGAGGAGGTGAAACAAGTTGTGATGAGAGCTGAGGGTTTTAACCACTACTCTCGTAGGGTTGTGCTGCTCATAACACTCGATGTGCGAAACGGTATGCTGGATGCGCTGGATAACACCTTCCACGTTCCGGCATACCTCATGCATATCATAGAGGATTATCTCCGGTTCCGCCTCCTCATGTATGACACTACAGAAGGCCCACGTACGATGAGTGTCACTTCTGGTGATGCCGAAAGTTCCATACCTCTGGAATGTCGTGTATGACAGCCTTCTGAGGTCTGAAATGCCTGAGGAAACTGTTTTGGTTGGGTACGCAGCCGACGTTGCAGTTTTGATAGCTGCACGTAGCGTTGAACTGGCTCAGCTAAAGCTGAACAGAGTTATACGTACCATAAACGCATGGGTGGTCTCTCGCTCGCTTTGAGCAAAACTGAGATCGTGATATTAACAAAATAACGGATTGGCACTATCATGCCGTTGAGGGTAGGGGCTGTCGAAGTCCAGACCGTTCGTTCTGCCAAATACCTTGGGGTTATGGTGGACAGCAAGCTTAGCTGGTGGGATCAGATATTCTGTACGGCGGACAAGGCTGCTAGGGTGGTTTCCTCTCTTAGCCGGTTGACGGCCAATGTCGGAGGGCCTAGGTCCAGCCGTAGACGACTGTTAATGTCTTCTGTCCAGTCCGTACTCTTGTATGATGCGGAGGTGTGGGCAGACGCTCTCAATAAGGAGGTATATAGGATGCAAATCGCCTGAGTGCAGCGTCAGGCAGTACTAAGAGTTGCATCCGCCTACCGAACAGTGTCCGAACCCGCCGTCCTGGTGGTTGCTGGAGTCATCCCCGTCAAACTTTTGACTACGGAGAGAAAGACGGGATTTATCAGCACCGTGGGGAGGACCAGGCACAAACAGAGGAACGCACCCGCACCTAGCAGCTGTGGCAGGAGGGCTGGGAATAGGAGACACGGGGACGCTGGACCAGGCGACTGATACAGCAAGTCCAACCTTGGGTTAATTGGCGGTACGGAGAGGTGGACTTCTACCTCACCCAATTTCTGACGGGACACGGCTTTTTCCGGTTGTACCTGTTCAGGATGGGCGAAGCCGAGTAATCCGATTGCACATACTGCCCAGGCATTCCCGATGACATGGAACATACCTTTTTCCACTGCCAGCATTGGGAAAGGCCTCGCCTGGAGGCTCAACAGTTAGTAGGACTGCTGTCGGTGGGATGATGGAGGGTGAGGACAATTGAACCTGTGTGTCACATTACATCCAGGGAGTTCTCTGCGCCAAGAAGCTCGACCTTGACCGGGATGCGGTGTACAGTAGGTCATAAAGTATATAAATGCCAGAAATGGTGAGAGCCCTCAAGGTCACATGTTGGCCTGACTTGAAGTAATGTGACAAACAATTCCAGGTCTGTGTCCAACAGAGTAGATGGGGTTTTTAGTGAGTAGTCTGTGATAAATTCAGGAGTCTCACACTACAGGCTGGCTACCTGTGTGCGTAAAAGCATTTTCCCTCCTCTCCCTTAAAAAAAAACTTCACTTTTTCCAAGAGTCCTACATTATTCCTTTACATTAGTCAGTATTTGGGCAAAAGTGAGCATTACACAGGAAAATGTTCAACTACATCACTGGTTTAAGTCTTGTGGTGTTGTTTCTTAAACTAACACTACCTCTATACAAAACTCATTCCAGTACAAATGTGGAAAAGGTAGAGGTGTAAACTGGTAGTGCTCACAGTGACAACCACCCTCGTCAATGGCCAAGCTTATAGTCTCCGGATGTATTTAATATCGGTTGTATGCCTATTGTCAATGCATGCCCCACCGCAGCTGCAGCAGTGTTGACTAAATTAGGCATGTGTGGTGATCATCCTCGCTCGGTCAGGCCTTGTATGCAGCAGCTCATGATGAATCAAACCGTCCGTAGTTCAGCCTCAAGCAAAAAAAGTTGACACGGTGAGTCCAGAGTCTCAATCATGTTAATTAACTCCTCTGGAGCTGATTTGAAAGGACCACTCAAACTAGAAGTCCTCAACTTTGTCTTTTTCCAAAGAAGTTGTCAACGTAAGAAATTAATCAAATGTCGTTAGAAAAGAATGGTTCTTTCCATATTGTTTCTGTAGAGCAAAGCCAATTTCCAGTTGGCGGAACAGATCTTTGAAGTATATAGCTGTAGTGATGTGTGCTCGAGTAGTTACCAAATGAGAAAAGTGAGTAGTTTAGATTTCATGGTTTGATTTCCCAGATGGTACTTGATAAATGCTCCTGGCTAAGAGACAGCTGGTCTGAGTCATTAACAAGGCTACCCAAACCATCTTACTTCATTCTACACTCACTCTTCAAATTTCATCCTTAATTTTCAGCTTAAAATGGGTAGGTCGCTGGGTTCTGGCTTTAAAATTTAATTGAAGTCACCTCTTGTAACTATGGCAATTAAAATTATCATATTTTTGTTTATAATAAATCATCTCCAATTAACACAGTAAGCAGTAAGCACTTACCTCTGATGTGGTTAAACATTAGGAATAATCCCTGATTGTGAGTTGTATCCTATACAAATACAAGGAACTCTCCATGGCCGTGCATCAGTGAGGTGTATAGCTAGATGCTTAAAGCATTCATACTGCATGTTTTTTATTCGAACGAGAGCCCACCTGCCAGTGCAAATAAATCAGCTGTAGCAGTTTATTGTGTATAATCTGACCTGTCAATTGGATACTGTTTATGTTTATTGTGACATAATGTAAACATTCATCTCACTGTATGGTCAGGCACTGGGATAGTAAAGGAGTGTAGTTGATTACTGTAAATGTCAAATCAATAAGTGTGCCATTTTTGAGATTGCCTTTATGTCCAGTGCACAGATCTGATTACAAGCTATAGTTTATTTTCAGCTGGTCAGGACGTAGGTTTCCTAAACTTTTATCTGTCTCAATGGAAACTGAAAATCACCAGTTGCTAGCCTCGTGTGATAGTGTAAAGGGGGGTCTACACGCAAGGATTTCGCGTACATTTTACCTGCGCAGGTAAAACGTTGCAGTCAAGTCGTTGCAAAGAAATGCGTCCACGCGGTGCAGGTTTCAGCACCAACTTTCAGTGCAGTTTTGTGATAACTTTCAGTGTATGTGCATGTAATATCATGGAAGATGTGTTTCTGTTGGCAATTTCTGCAGCCAGTGTTACAAAAAAGCAAAGAAATAAGTCTGAGAGACGACGGCACCCACTATGGTCAAGACGTTGGTTACTAAAAAGACAACAAACTTCATAATAGTTTCTCTGTTCACGTTTGAATCTACTGCTTTGTATTTTTCAAAAGAATCTAAGCCTTTTTTCTTATCCCTCCATAAATTAAGGACACTTCTGGACAGTTCGATGAATTTAACAATAAAATCACGGGAACATTGGCGAAGATCTGCGATCGTAATTAAAAAACACACTTATGCATCTGACAGCACGTGAAGACAACTCTGCATACTGGGGTTTTGAGCGTGAAGACGGAGTTAAAACGGATGACAGTGTCCACACGCAACGACTTGTCTGAAAACGTTGTCAAAACTATGCTCTCAGCAATAGTTTTATCGCTCCGTCTTCCGTCTCTGCGCAGTTCTCAAAAATGCACAGTTTTGCGGTACACACGCAACGATTTACTTGCGCAGGTAAAACGTACGGTAAATCCTTGCATGTAGACCGGCCTTAAGACCTTCAGTAAACTTCATAAGTCACTTTTATGCACAATTTACTTTTCTGTATAGACAACAGTCTATTTGTAACAGATTTTAATAGCGGCTGATGCTTTTAGGAGTTTCGGTTTTCCTTTGCATCGTTTTCAACTACTATGACTTGACTAATAGCCAGGGTTGGTTACCAGCTAGAATAGTTCTCGCCACAAATTAACTCCCAAATTGTTAACCATATAATAGGTAACTAGGGCAAAATTAAAAGCCTACACCAAAACTATTCAGGAAGCTAAGTCAATTAATCAATGGGCTGGATGTTTATTAAATATTTATTCAAACATTGACATATAATTTTACAATATATACAAAAATAATAAATCATACTTTTCCTATGAAACAAAGGCTGTTAAATGAATGCATGGGAAATGAAAAAGTGTAATGAATGCCTGGTTTCACATATAAATAAATAAATACTCTACTCTATAATGGTTAACTAAATATCACATTTGTAAAAGCATAACTTCTACTATACTGACTGGAATACTTTTGCTTCGAAACATAACAGCTCTTTTATGACTAGAATAAGTGTTTTAAGGTTCTTATGTAAATAACATCAAAGTATGGGAAATAACATAAAATACAAATACATTTTTAACATTTTGTCTAAAATTATGGTTATTATAATAGTGTTTTAACTGTTTGCATGAATAAAATTAGATTTTACACCAAAATAGGGTGATATAAGTTTGTAGTGTACAGCCAATTGAAAAAGTTTCTTTGGACATATGCTTAAAAGCAAACAATTAACTTAACATATGATTCAATGTTGCCCTTTTGTAATAATTTGTTATCAGCTGTTTTCTAAAATTAAGATTGGATCATCAAGTCTGAAAATGTCTAACTATTTTGTAAATTAAACTAAACAAACATTTTGAGTTTTACCTGATGTTTACAATGGTAACATAATCATATGTACAACATTTAAACAATCTCAAAAAAGTTAATTAGACGATAAAACCTTTCATTATCTTTAAAGATGTTATTGAATATAATACTTTGATACATCCTGATAAATAATTTTGGGAAACAAAATAACTTTCAGCTACATCTTAAAAATTCTATGATTTAATTGAGAAATTTCTATTATGTGTTGGAAATCTAATTGAAATAAACAATGAGTTTAAAATCTAAAATATGTTTTGTACTTTATACTGCGTTTGGATTATAAAACTTATAGTTAACTCGTTTTACCTTTGTATTCTATGAAAATATTAGTGTTTGACACGTCCAGTGTGTCAAGCACTTTTACTAGATTGAATTAGATAACTTAAGAATAATTTATCTTTGGCTGCGTCTATTATAGTCTATGACGCTAAGCTAAGTAAAAACCTTTTAACAATGGATTAAAGCTATTTTTGCTGTCAAACGATTAGCTGTTACAACTTAACTTCTTTGGAAACATTTTACTCTAGATGCAGAACTTCTTGAGCTATGAAAATCATTCAAAACTTCACTGTCGAAGTAGAAATAACTGATAAAGAAATTTGGTTTGCAGGTAGATTTAGGAACAACGTTCAACTGATATTTCACTTAAATTCCATTTTGATATTTCACCTTTCACATTTATAGAAATGCTCCTATAGTTCTTTTTTTAAAGGGTGCTAAGCATGTTCAATTCGGCTTGTCTTGTCAGTAATTAGAATCGTCAGAACATTAGATTTTAGAAACTGAGCTCGAGCTGGCGCTCCCACAAACTGTCAAATTTCTGGCTTGATTTAGCTTGTAATTTCAGTTTTTCCTCATCGAATTGGCAAGCGAAATTGAATTGGCCAAAGCAAACCTGCGAGATGGATAATTGTAGAATAGAATGAGAGTTTGGTGCAGCTTCTTCCATCAACTTTAAATAGTCCAAGGCAGAAGTGTACGTTTAACGATTAACCTAAGCTTGTGTTGAATAAGTCTAGTTGATTATTTTTTCCAAATTGATAACCCAGCCAGACAGCTTAAGAAATTCCGTCCAGAGTAAATTCCACGTTTCAAACAAATATCCAGTCTCTTGAAGCTTCAATCCCAGAATGCTGTTGGAGCCGATGCTCCCGTTTCACCTCCGTGGACTAGTGACTATCGTAACTTTTTACCTGCGCCTTTGTCTACTGTTCAGAGCTGCTAAAGTAAGAGTTCTGCATGAGGTAGAGCTTGTCTATAGGATTGATCTGTCCCAGCAATAGACCTTCAGAGGTATGTTGTAAGGGATGAGGGTGAGGAGGAGGACCTAGCTCTAAACTGAGGGTGTCGGAACCTCCCTCGTCCAGGTTGGTGCTGTCGTCCAATGAGATGTCTGAACTGCAGAAACTCTCGCCTGAGTGCGCTGGGTAGGCATCTGCGGAAAAGAGATTGAGATATAGTAAAGGCTCAGGTTGTCTAAATTTTGTATCAGCTGACCTAAAGATAAGAAATATTGTTACTTTGCAACAACAGTCAGGAATGTTCCTTAGCTTTTCAGTAATGTCCATTAAAAACTACTAAAATAAAACTACTACTAAATAATACTACTATTTATGTCACCTATAATTTTTTGGGTAGTGCTTTTCACCCCGTCGTTCTAGGGTTATTTTAATTGTTATTTTACACCCTATGGCTCTCTTGAACACAAATTCCTCATGCAGACTATTCCTGTTTCATTTGCTTGTTCTAACTGTTAAGTGGACGTTACAAATATGATATATGCGCTCAGTAATTACCAAGGTATTGTCATCTTGTGATGCTCACTGTTAATAGGAAAACGTGATCAGCGAGATAGTTATTTGTGTCACATATTCAAACAGTTCACACGGCGTTACATTTATGTAACTGTATTCTTTGTAATCTTTTACCAAGATAATAGGTGACACTTCAGTAAACCTATTATTTATGCTCTGGTACGTTAAATAACACATACCACTAGTTTAACTCTCCATGTGGACGATTGAGTACCAAGGAGTGGACACATTTTGCTTTATTTACAAATTGTAGTAGTAGTATTTTACTTTGTGAAAAGGTTTTATTTAAACAACTACAAAACAGAAAAAACATATTTTCAATGGGAAACAAACTTATCATATTCAGCATGTTTTTCAGTGAGATTTGCTCATCATTTAACAACATAACAGTAAAAGTTTAGTGGTTAAGTCTACTTTTCAATATTCAACACACTGCATAAGGCCTTTTCAGAATCAAAACGGTGACCTGGAAGAGTATTTTTTCAAAAATAAGAAAATTATTGTTATGTGCATTATTTAGATATAGAATCTTTCCATTTCGGCAACGTCGCTCCACAATAGCAGTTATTGGTATATCATTCATACCTGAGTTGTACTGTTATCTTTACAATCCACAGTAAATTGAATTTGCACAGATTTATTGTGTTTGCTGTTATGAAAGAAACCATATGCCACAATGGTTGAGCCATATGTCCTGATGTTTGTTTGATTCAAGAGTAAATGGTTGTGATGAGAAAAACAAAAGTGAAATTGGTAAAGAGTTAAGCTTGCACTGTTACCATTTTAATATGTTTTAACTGTGGTGTTCCTTAAACTAGTACTTTAACACTTAAAAAATACAAATAGACTTACAGAACAACTGACAATACAAAAATGGTTGGATAAAAACTTGTAATTTAAAGATTTGAACCAATTGAGTATATTAAATTTAAATAAATTGGTACCCAATTTTGGCAATGTACAAATCTGTTAACAAGTACAAAAAAGTTAAAAGAAGTAAAAAAATGTTGCATGTCCGTTATTTTCTAAAAAGGTAAACAAGAATGTAGAAAACAAAAAAAATACTAATAAACAGTACCGTACGTACTCTTTTTAAAATGGTAAAACGGAGTAATTAGTTAATTCCCTAATTAATTTGTAAGTCCAATTTTTAAGAATTTTCTGAAGAGTATTGAGTACCTTTCGACTCTTGTGAAACATTTACCCTTATTTCAAACACTCATTCATCAATTCCTAGATTATTTTATACAATGTTTTACCACCTGAAATCCTAAAAGTGTTACTAGCCTAAGTTTTAAACCCAAACATCCTCCCCCCAAAAAAACCCCCCAAAACCTCCAATAATGAGCCTTTTTTTAAAAAACACTGTGTAATATATTCATATGTACGAGAAGTAAATAAACACTTACCATCAGGGGAGTATGGATGATTTGGATTGAGAGGTTGGCTAGATTGGGCGTACGTCGTATCAGACGAGTCATGCATGCTGAGCCCATTTATGCCCAGGTAGTGATCTGGAATAAAATACACTGTTAATTCACATACCTAGTGTGCTATTAAATTATCTATCTCTGTGGTACATGGCTTAACTAAGGAAGGTACACATAATTAAGCTATTTCAAAAAGGTGTGAATATTTTCTTAAGGTTTCACTCAGCTACTAGTTTTGACACGTAAGTGGTGCCATTTTCAAACAATAAGAGCGTACAACGATTGATACAATGAATATAACCATTGAGTATACACGTAACATGTATACTCAATGATATAACATAGGTTACCCACCTTTTGTTGTCGTCAGTCCACTATCTCTAAATGACTAGTTTAGGAGCATCATAGCTCCATTTTTAAACTGAAAATTGTAAAATTTGTCAAAGATACTTGATAATTGTCTGTGGGCGTCGGATATGTTTCTTTTGGTCAAAAGACGTATCACTATCCTTACCTCACGGCGATTCAATAATTTACAAAATTCTTAAAACACACTGCAAAGCGACATTTTAACTACAGAGCTGCAAATGGCACCATTCTGTTCACCGATGTCAGTAAACAGCGAGCCGCCTCTTTGCAGCCATACGCAAACTACAGAGATATATGCAAAAACGGCCCTTAGAAAAATACCCTAATATATGATTTTCTGAAATTAGCTTTTTATAGTAATAGATAGTGAATCGGTGACGACAAAAGGAGTAACCTATATTTATAGCATAGAATGTTTCCATTTGTAATTTAATGCTGAAGACTGAAAGAGCACATTGAAGTACACACACTCACACAAGTAAACTTAGATGTATCCTACTCATTTTCTCTCTAGACACAATTTTTTGCGGGTTGAATCTTACAAAACTTGCCTTTTCTCATTGAGATTACATAATGAGTACCTAAATTTATTAATTCCACTTAGGTTTAACTCAATGTGAAATAATTTTGTTGTTCATTGTAACTCCTTACAGTTCTGAAACTCGTTCTTGTTCTACAGTTAAACTACTCACTATTATCACCTGAGAGAGGTTCTTGTTTGATGTTTTTGTCCCTCTTCTCGTCTTTATCACCCGGAGATTTGTCAGAGTCTTGTTTCTGTTTTCTCTGTATCTTCTTCATCTTTGCTCTTTGATTCTGGAACCAGACTTGTACGACTCTCACACTCAGACCTGTCTCCTTGGCTAGGGCTTCTCTAACCTGTGAAACAAAACATTTCTCTAATTATGCATTACAGAACTTATAGTCGGTTTTATGGCCCAGTTAGAAATAGCTGTAATTATTAGAGTTTTTGATTTTGTGAATGACTAGCTAAAAAATCTCTGGCATTAAATAGGAGTGTTGTGCGTAAATTAGCGTCTCCCTCAAGGTCCCACTGCAGCGAAGTGGGCGTTGTGAAGGAAAATTGATATGCTGGAAGTATAAATCTTGTTCTGTGATTAGATTTTTGTGGTTTCATTCGTCAACCGCAATTGAAGTCCATCGCCAGTCTACTGACTTTAATGGAGTAAAGGGTTTGAACATTGAAATGTAAACAAGGAGTAGAGGGAGTTCAGATATAGTACTTAAAATGTTAACGATGTTTTACAATGTTTTCCATAGTCTATAGGGAGTAACCAAAGTTAGAGAAATTTTATTTGCCAATCATGGTTTGACTGAACGAGAGGGATCATAAAACTGATAGGGTACATCTCTATAGGACTTTTTAAGGACTATGGTAAGCCTTGGAAGTCTCAAACAAGCAGATTTGCAGCCAAAGTTTCCTTAAATTCAAACACTGTCTTGATGGAAACTGAAGATCACCCACTGCCAGCCCCGTTGTGCAAATATGGAAATATGTACAGGTTTTAAGCACTCCCAAAGCCTTTCTACGTCAAACCACTTTTCTGCTTAGGTACATATCTGTCAACTGACAACAGTGACCACCAGGGATTGACACGTTCCTATACTGAAATGTAGTCACAGAACGTGATTCATACTACGTTGATGTTGTGGAAGCGTCAATTTTCTTTCACGTTTTTGAATACTGTATTGTGACATAGACTCGATTTAGAACTTTAATTCACGCATAACGCTCGTCAAACCATGAAATATATATGACTCTAATCATAATTTTAGTGGTAGTAAGTAAAACAAGACAATACAAAGGTAATTCTTAAAAGTAATTTAATATAGTGTTATGGAAACAAAGGAGATGTTAAAGCAAGTAATATTCACCTTACGACAAGGCTTAGGGCTGACTTCAAATGATGCCTTGAACTGTCTTCTTTGGGCCGATGTTAAAATCGTCCGTGGTCTCTTGGGTCCTCTTCTGCCGTCTCTCGGTCTACTGTTTTCATCCAGCAACATGTCGTCTGCAACAATCGTGTGTTTCGTTATGTTTCTCAATTAGCTTTGGAAACTGGATGTAGAACTACAAGAAGATTGTCACTCGTGGTTGTGAGTGTGCTCAAAGTTGTTGATGTAAAATAACTGTTTATAGTTCTTTAGAGTCAATTTTGCATGATGCACACCAGAGAACAAGCCTTATTTTACAACTGTGTCGTAATTGTCTGATTCAGTGTTGGACTAATAAAATTGTGGCATTGATACCGAGTAAGATTACTTGGTTTGTTGTTCAAGACATTAAAAAACAAATGATTCCTAGTGCCCATTGTTGGATCCAGTCTAAAATAATTTATTTTATAAGACCATACAATCTAAACACTGGATTGGAAGATGTTTTTAGAAAACCTGTTAATGATTCTAAGAACATTCCTTAGTAATAATAACGTTTTGCTTATATTTATTGAGCTTTCCAATCTTTCATTGTCATCTTTCTTACTTTTATAATGAGTGATTATCAACTATTGCTTCCGTTAATACCTTCCAGCCAGAAGTAACAATTCAAAGCTGATGAAAGTACACTGCCAGTGAAACATTATCCCTCTAGATTTGTATTTCATTAAATGACACAATGATTCATCTATAAGAGATTCATAAAAATCATCTCTTGCATGTATTGTCTCATCATAGCTGAGTGGAGTGGATACATTACTTCCCTAATAAAGAAAAGGCTCCTCAATTGATCCTAGGAAACCTTAAGAGCTTTCTTATGTAAAGACTGGTCCCAGCTGTCCTTGATCAATAAGCTTCCAATAAATCACACTGACTAAAGAAACAGCTGATCTTAGTCGGTGTTAAGCATTATCATTACTTTTGACACATCATCCAAACATGCTTATTTAAGATTATTATGAATACAAGATAAGTGTAGAATCAAGTGAGATGTAGTTTTTTTACTGACTGAGATCAGCTGTTACTGTATCCAGGTCATTGATTAAAAGTCCAATGACAGAGAAGTAAGATACAGAGGAAACATTCAATGGCAAACTTAAGTGGTGTCTAGCGCTAGTGCTGGTGTCTAGCGTAATGAACCCCTTCTGCCCTCATGTATTATAACGCTCACGGTGGAGGAAGACCCTGTGCCCAGTGCGATAGCAATATTTCCATGCAGTGCTCACCGTTCAGCCTCTTCCTTGCTCGTCAAAAGTATATTTTTGCCCCAACCAGAGCTGAAAGTGCACGGTTGTCCCATACGCTTGTATCCTCTGTTCCTTACTTGTCTGTGGCTCAATTTGAATTATTTCAAGACACAACTGTGGACCCTTTATCAGGTGAGGGCAATCTCAGCAGCCCAGCTATGGTAAAACATCATTCTTGTTAGTTGCAGCATATTTGATTTTTTTAACAGCTGTTATACCTGTAGGGCTTGACTGCTGTAGGAGGAACATTTCTTTCTCAAAGTCTTGTCTGCAGAACAGCTGGCCGCCTCGCAGCACAAACTGTTCGCCTTTCTGCAGTGGTTGACAGCAGACGACGCATACAAAGCAGGGCAAGTGGTACACGTGTGCCTGGGCTCTCATCACCATCTCATGAGGCAGCAGTCTGTCTCCACAACGGGAACACTTCACTCCAAACAGTCTGGAAATAAAACCAAATTGTTCTTTAGATCATCAAAAACAGAAAATTTATCAAGGCAGAAACTCACACTGAGGTACGTTTTTAATTTAAACTCAATTTGAATGCTTATAATTGAGTGGGACATAATGAAATGAGATATATATATATATACATTTTATAACGTACAGTTACACAAATTTCAGTTTGTATTTGTTTCAGATGAATGAAGATAACAAATTTATAATAACTTAATCTTAGACAGACAACAAAAGTGGACCAAAAACATAAGCATACGAAAAAAGCCTTATAATGAAATTATAACTCTCTTTATATCAATGCAGTAACCAACACATATAGGTAAGTACGGTATTTAATTTAAGCTTAATTAGAAGAATTTAAAGTGATTGAGACACAGAGAGAGATAACTGTGTATTTGTTTATATTATATACACTCACACTGTTTTCTACAAGTTTATATTTGTTTCAGATGATATGAAGATCAAGAAGTGTATAAAAACTTAAAAAAACCCAATAAAAACCATCCAAAAACACATACCTACAATAGAAGCCATGGCTGATTTTAAAAGACATAATGATCATGGAAAGCTGGGTCCAGTGTTTGGAATCGTCAAAAAACTTCTGACTTTTCTCATGATCAAATTGGTGACCTTCTACAAAGACCCCAATAACAAAGCTACACAGATCATCTCACTTCATTCGATACACTCATCCTTCACTTATATTTGGGTTGAAATAATGAACACACCTTGGTGGTGTCCCCATCTCAATTGATAATGATAATAATAGCTTGTGAGAATATCAAGATTTCATGGTGAAGAAGCAATATATTTAAAGCTGTGAAAACAATGGTTCTATATCATATAACTTGTAGAATGAATGATTGATTTGAAACATGGATGGATGGAGATGAAGAAAATCTGACAAAAATCTAGTTTTTGAGAGAAATTGATGAAAACAAAAGAAGAAAACCCAAAATAAATTGCAAGACATCATAAATGAGGACTTAATGCTGATAGGAACACATCTACTGTAAGTGAAAGAGATGAAAAATTTATTTAGATGGAAAATGATTTAATCTTAAGTGCTATAACATCTTGGAAACAAATTTGTCTGAACAGGAATTAAAAATAGTGGTATATAGTACAGACCACAATCTAAAATGGTAGATTAGTAAACCACAATAGTGAATACAGAATACTCAATTTTCTGTGGTATTATTCAAGGTTCCTTTAGCATTTAAATTCCAATATCTAAACTTCCAAACAATATTTGGTTAGAAAAATACAGTTTTTGCACAATTTAACATTTTTTCTTGATTATAGATGTTTCACTCTCCAATTGCATGTTCATGTTCATAGTTTGTTGCTCTTGTTTCTTACCAACATGTATATAAATTCCTCCAAACAATTTCATCTTTTACAATGTGAAACAACTTTATGGCTCAATCACGTCCTGGTTGAAGTTTGTTCGCTACGCTCACTCACCTTTAGGTTGGAGCTCGTTCGCTGCGCTCACACGTCCAGGTTGAAGTTAGTTCGCTACGCTCACTCACCTTTACGGTTGGAGCTCGTTCGCTGCGCTCACTTGCCTTCAGGTTAGCTCGTTCGCTACACTCACTCACCTTTTGGTTGCAAATTAGCTGTTTTCATAAATTAAAAAAATAATAGTGCTGCACTCTGTTGGTAATCCTTGTAACTTTAATGCTATTGAACATCACAGGACGGAACCAACTTGTTTAATTGAGACAGCTGTTATGATTCATTAATTCCATTTAAATATGAGTACTCATTAGGTTAACATGGGAAACTCCAGAGCCACTGGGGCGGAGCCCGAGAGTCCGATCAGAATAAAAACCACTTAGTTTTCCTATTTAATGCCTAAAGAATCAGTGTACCGAATTTCAGCCTCCTAGGTAAGTGGGAAGTGGGAGAATTAGTGATGAGTGAGTGAGTCAGTCAGTCAGTCAGTCAGTGAGGGCTTTGCCTTTTATATATATACTAGCTGTACCCGCGGGCTTTGCCCCGTTTTACTTCATAAGTGAGCTCGTTCGCATGGCTTAATCACGTCCTGGTTGAAGTTCGTTCGCTACGCTCACTCACCTTTAGATTGGAGCTCGTTCGCTGCGCTCACTTGCCTTCAGGTTAGCTCGTTCGCTACGCTAACTCGCCTCCAGGTTGAAGTTCGTTCGCTACGCTCACTCACCATTTGGTTGCAAATTAGCTGTTGTCATAAATTAAAAGAAATAATAGTGCTGCACCCTGTTGATAATCCTTGTAACTTTAATGCTATTGAAAATCATATAACAGAACCAACTTGTTTAATTGAAACAGCTGTTAAGATTCATTAATTCCATTTAAATATGAGTACTCATAAGGTTAACATGGGAAACTCCAAAGCCACTGGGGCGGAGCCCGAGAGTCCGATCAGAATAAAAACAACTTAGTTTTCCTATTTGATGCCTAAAGAATCAGTGTACCAAATTTCAGCCTCCTAGGTAAATGGGAAGTGGGAGAATTAGTGATGAGTGAGTGAGTGAGTCAGTCAGTCAGTCAGTGAGGGCTTTGCCTTTTATATATATAGATAGATAAGCCATGGTTTGTAAAATGCTTATTGCTCATAGAAAACTGGGTCCAGTTTGAAATAAAAAATCTTCTGACCTTTCCCAGGATCAAATTGGTGACCTCCCACAAAAACCCAAAAATAAATTCTGATTGCACACAAATGAGCAATGTGATTTCAAAACGAAAGGTTCAATTCTAATTTCAAACTGAGGCAACAGAGAAACATTCAGTTGTGAAACGACAAATTTTGAGAGAACTTTCGAGTTGAGTCACGTGCACGAACGGAGCCTGTGGTGAGGGGTGGTTGGGGGGCCTGGGGGAGGAGTGAGAGAGTGTGAGGGGGGGAGGAGGAGAGGGAGAGAGAGAGAGAGCGTGTCGGAGGAGGAGTAGAACCAATATCGCGCTGTTGTAGGTGATCTGTCTGAACGTCCGTGACAAATGCTACCGTCCTCGACTCTGGGTAAAAATACGGTGAACAAATGACAATACAGGCGACCTCTAGACACAGGAGTTAGTTTTGTTTAGTTCACACTTAAGTTATATGACGTGTTGATATGGGTATTGGTGATTTTAGAAGTGGACATTGCAATCATTTGTTTTATATATTAGTTATTAATATTAGTTACATAATCATAATTGGACACGAAAATTAATTAGTTAGGAAAAATAAGTTAAATTACATACTGTTCATGCAATCTGTAACGTCGACTTTCACAAACTAACCGTATCTATAACAATCAAAACAGTTCTCAGAGCTTGTAGAAAATGGTAAATGAAATGTGAGAATCTTTTGCAAAGACCATCAATTTACTGTAAATGGATAAAATGATCAATGGTGCGTATGATCCTAGTATGGATACTCGGTTTAAGGAAAGCTTTATTCAATCTTTAAGAGGCTTTGTATCAATCTACAAGCTGATATCATTATTGGATACAGAAGTATACGTCACATCTATTAGGACCAGCTGTATCAATTTTTTTGTTAAAAAGAACGTAGTTGTGTGAGCCAGTGACTAAAACTCTATATTATACCTTATTTTTTGTTGCTGGCCAAGTTGATAGGTCATAACAGTTACTATAGCTCACAATAAGTAATTCCATTGGTTTGAATTTGTAACAAAGATCATTCATTCAACAGAAATGAGTAATTTAGATCAGTGCAATCTGTCGGTGGCTCACATCAACTACGACGATTTTGGTAAAAAAGTTGGCTACAAATTTAACATGGGGATGGAATGTCTAAGCTGATACAAACATTTAAATCAAAGTGCTTTCTTGATAATCAAACGGTAGTTGGTATCAACCCGAAACAGTCAGTTAGCTTATGATTATTTGGTACTAAACCCAGCTGTCCTAAATCATCGGGTTTTTATAACATGAACTTTGACAACAACAAAGCTTTACAGGCCATCTCACTACATTCAACAATTTCTCTGTACATTTTCGTACCCCAGATTATACAATTGTATGCATTCGTGTAATAACTGAATTTCCTCGTTTTATAAAACGATTTGTCCATGACAAGTGTATTTGTCACATTTGTGGTTGAAATGTAGCAAAAATCGTCTGTACCGGCAACATACGCATTTAACATCAATAGCACATAGCACATCTGAGAGAGCATCTTCGGAAGGTAAACAGATGTTATTGCATTTCCTGTCTATTGTTGCCTATGTTGATCACCTGAGACGGCAGTTTAAGAGGGGAGTTTTCCCTCCATATTAAGAACGTCTCGACGCCTCCTTTTTCTGCACACAACGGCCTATTCCACGCCGCTCCCTTCTTTAATTTGATTTTTTATTTTCTTATAAACCTCCTTCTCGTATAAGATTTTAAACTCTCCCTAGTAAGGCTGGTGATTTAAAGAGATGAGTTTCTGTAGAGCGTGTAGAAGGTGTGCTAACGCGGAACAGTTTTGGATTTTGCATTGTCAAAGAGAATACTGTGCAGTATTTGTGGTCGTAAAATTTCGTAAAATTACAGATTTAAAAATATTATGATTATCATAACACCTATCTTTTAGTCACTACGACGGATATTAGAACATAAATGGTATGGATCATAAACAAAAAAAATGACGTTACTGGCCCAAAAATATACAAAAAATCGAATGCCTGATTTGACAGTTCCATTTAAATATTCAAACCTGTTTATTATTGGTACAGTGACGTATTTTGTTTATATTTATGATAACTACTAGATCGGTTCTAATATCCGTGGTCACTATCGATATTTAATATGATACATAGTTTGCCGAATAAACTTTGCTCAACAAACAAAAATTTAGGTACAATAAAACAAGAAAATATAGCCTAATGTATAGCCAAATCGGTCCTTACCAAATCCAAATCGTTATTTCCTTGTTTCAGCTCCTATACTAGTGAATTGTGAAATTGATTATGTTATTAGTCCGGTAAACACATTTTGGAACAGCTACGTGCATATTTTTCGCTATACTAACCTATAACAATAAAACAGAAACTGAACAAATCCGATATCAAACTACCACTAACTAAAGTACTAGTTTGGTACTAGCAATCACTATTCATATTATAACCTCTCATTTCCATTTATAATCAGTTGGTGTCCAGTAAAAACTCATTACAGTACAGTAGTACATAATGAAACTCCATTTGATTAAGCTGGTGGAAAACAGCTGTTTTCCGGACTAAATCCTTGCGTGGAAAGTTAGTCAAAACAGAGTAGTGGCGAAAACAAACTAACGTTCTTGGTAGTGTTCTTAATGAGCACTGTTTGACTGTCAATCTTTGAGAAAATCGGGGTACACGGGATAGACACGTTCGGGGATGCTGTTGATGTTGGGTTGGCGACAAAATTAAGACATAATCCATTACATTGAATGAGAAACCTTTGAGAATTGATTGTCTTTACTGACCTGTCGTAGTCCGGTTTGCAGTACAACTTGTTCGCTCGCCAGTAGCACGAATGATTCAGTAGGACTCCACACACGCTGCAAGCCAGACAGTGCTCGTGCCAACTCGCGTCGCCGACTCGCATCAGGAATCTGTCGTGTATCTTCTGTCCGCAGCCTTCGCACATCTCGTACGTCTTCTCGCATTTCGGACCCACCAGCTCTGCAAGAAACATCCACATTAGAATAATGTCAAGTTGTTACGAATGATATTCAAATTTGGATAAAGGGAGCAATAGGGATAATCTCCAGTACTTTGTATAGGAATCTTTACTGAAAAGAAACATTTGATTCAAAATCTATTTTAGGCCTACATATAAATCTCTATAGCACATCCCTTAATTTCGTAAAAGAACAAATCACAATTAGGACGATAAACTAATGAATCCATTCGTTCAGGAAACCACAATAATAGTAAAGTATGTGACATTTTTCCAAAGTGTAACAGCAAATTCCTAAGTGTCAAAATTAAAACATAGACAAGACACCCTCCTTCCTCATTCAAATTCGCCTAAAATCTGGCATAAATTCATCGTGGATTTCAAAATAATTAGGAACGGACTAGAAGATTTGTTTTTGGCGTATCAATTATCAAGTCTTTGAGACAGTGCACACTTAATAGTTTAAGTTGGATATGAAGGCAATTTCAGTGTAGAGAGTGAGATACTTAGGGTAGCTGTGTGATTTGTTCTTTTACAGTAATAAAAACTAAGGATTGTGCTATATATTTAAATGTAGGCCTAAAAGGAATTTTGATTAAACTATTTTTCTTTTCTGTAAAAGATCCCTTGGTATCAATATGTTTCTTTGTGAGCTTTTAACTCGTTTTTCATCCGATTTCCAAGTGAGATCATGCAAAAATAACAAAACCATTCCCACTCTACCCCATTATTTCCTACCAAGTCGTCAAACACATTCACACGATTCAAAACCTCAACTCAACCAGAAACAAAAGCAACAATTCCCCAAAATAAACCACTCACGCCCGCATTACAATTCTCTCACAAGTTTTGCAACGCTGAACGCGTTTGTCCGTATTGTTGTACAATAAACCGTCGTCTCCAGCTCCAGACCCACATGTGGACGATATTAAGCTCTATATCACGTGGCGCAGATATTTCTCCCGTTTTAATAAGTCGAGATTTACGTTAATCGGCGCCGGCTGTGAGTGATGCGGCGATATGTCTTTGCGCCGCTCTGCGCCGTCTGTGTTATTGTGTTATTGTGCATTCACGGAGGGAGGTGGGTCTTCACCCCACGTTGCTCAGAGGAATCGGCTTGTAAAAGTATAGGGCCTAAGTGTACGAAATATTTCTAGTAGAAATAGTTATAGTTTATGCGTTACCCCGTTTAATAGATAATATATTCACAGAAATATTTGTTATATTAATATATCAATATCTTTAGGCTACACCATTTAGACATCCCATCTATATGGACCAGCTATCACCAATTTGTTATTAAAAAATAACGTAGTTGTATGAGCCAGTCACAGAATGTGCTAGTGTCTAAAATTCTATTTTATACCTTATTTTTTGTTGCTGACCCTCTTGATAGGTCATAACAGTTGCTATAGCAAATCATAAGACATTCCCTAAGTTTGACTTAGTAAAAAGATTTGTGTATTCGACAGAATTTAGTAATTTAGATCAGTGCGATCTGTTAGTGTGAGCCAACAACTACAACGATTTAGATAAAAATCTGGCTACAAATTTAATATGGAGATGGAATGGCTACACTTAAATGAAACTAAACTTAATCATTCAACCCTTTTCTCATGAAATATAATATGTAACTTTGTTTGACGTTAGCTGGGGTTTTTTCAAGTGCTTATTAATATACACTTGTATTGATGAGATGTACATTTTTAATCCCTTATTGAAAAGCTCTATGCTCTAACTTAACCGTCTCTTTAATAATGTTTTTAATATACACAATTTTATAAAATGCAAAACCTTACGACTGTTCAATACTTGAATTTACTCTTTCTTGAAATTAGCATTTTAGAGATCATCTCTGGATCAAGAAGCCATTTTATTGGACTGTCAATTGTGGAATTTCGCGAATTGTTGACATTACACAGACTAGTTGCAAGAACAAGTAATTAGATACAAATAAACACAAATTTTCTTATTTAAATAGATGACGAGTCTCAGAGTCTGTACAGACGATTTTAAGGTTATCTTGTATATTAAGAGATAGGACCACAACTAAGGCCTATTTCAACCCAAAATATGAATATAATTTTTAGTATAAACATTTGTTACTGATAACTGACTAAAGACCAGCTGTTTATTAGCCGGACCATCATTGAAAGCTATGTAATTAAGAGCAGCTGGGTTCAAATTCGAACCATTAAAAATTGTATGTAGGTTTATAGATCAAACCGGCGTCCTTCTAAATTTAGATAAGCATCATTACAACTTAGCTACCCATAAAGGATTATAGAAGTCAATAGCTAATTTTCCAACTTTAAGTTACTACAACGTGGATTCTACAGGGTGTTTCCAAATTGTCTGGACATATTTTGCGAACTTGTTCCTTGGGGACAAACATAAAATGCCATATAAGTGCGGGTCTAAAATTATTTCTATTTGTCGGTCTGTTTGTGATTTTTAAGAATTATTTTATCTTTTTTTGGAATTTTTCAAGATAGAAATTTCAAAATTGGTATAAATGTGTAGGTAAAAAGAGCTTACAAATTTTAGTCCTATTAAATTGTGTAACCGAATGTAGAAGAAAAGATAACTCGGTTTTTTGTAATCTGATTTTAACAAACAAGGTCTCATTTCATTTGGATTTAAATTTTCTATCTTTTTGATTAGAAAAACAATTTTCCTAACATTTACGGTTTTAATTAAATTTGGCATTTAAGATTTTAAATGGCTGCCATATTCAAATGGCTTGAGATATTGGAACGAAAATTCGTAAGCTCTTTTTACCTACTAAAATACACATTATACCAATTTTGAAATTTGTATCTTGAAAAATGCCCAAGGTATAAAATAATTCTTAAAAATCACAAACAGACCGACAAACAGAAATCTAGGCATTTTAGACCCATACTTATACGATATTTTATATTTGTCTTAGCAAAGGAACAAGTCCACAAAATATGTCCAGACAATTTGGAAACACCCTGTATAAACAGAAGGAAGAAACAGGTGAATCTTAAGTGAAACTTGATGGATCAGCTCATGAATCCATCAGCGAAGTTTCCGTTTTAATCTTTCGCTCAACTTACAACACAACACCTGGTTCACTTGTATCAATAAATTATTTAAGAGATGTTGGGGTGAGTATTGTGGGTTTAGACTCGACCTAATTATCACGTTTTGGAGGGATTCTGAGGGGTTTTAAAGGACATTAGGTAGATTATGCGCTTAGTGTTTACATCATTTACACTCTTTATAATGCTTTGGGGTCGTAATGAAAATGAGGAATATTACTAGAATGTTCAACCTTTGTTCGTATGAGCGTTTGTTTGGTCGTTTTAGAATGAACATGCGTGCATTGAATTGTGGTGAATTGTGGATGCAGTAGTGAATTGAATTCGAAAGGATTCTGTTGTTAAGAAATACTCTGATTATACTAGTATAGGACTAGTATTAATATCTATCTTTTTTAAGTTCTGACAGAGGTTATTTGTAGATTAAAGGAATTGAAAATGGAATAAAATATATTTTTTACCGACAGGTAATACACTCCATAAAAATGTTTTGAAGGGGATCACTTTGAATAGTATTATAATCAAATTTTCGTAAAATTATAAATGACAACTCTTTGATATAAGTAATTTTAAAATTTTGTAGCTTGACAAGGTAATGTTTTAGTCGTTTACAGAAAGTTTTTCACAATTAAATCCTCAACACTTTATTATATTTTTTATTGACATACACAATTTTTATTCATTGGTAACAACATAAATTAATTGCGTAAACGTTGTTTAAATATTTTAATACTTTCTTATGAAATGGCGACCATATACAAAGTAGGTATTTTAAGCCAAGTATAATGGAAATGAGTGTAGTATGACTGGCGCGATCTTGTAGTCTTGTTAGTGACTAAGGCCGACATTCCTTAAACACAGCTGATAATTAGTAGCCCATACAGCTAATGGCAACCAAGGGACCTAAAGTTTATAGTGGAATCCGAACCACATTTTTTGCCTTGGTATATACGAATTGGTATAATTATCAGGATAGTACTGCGGATAGTCCTAGTACTCACTCGTGCGGACGTTAATCCACACCAGGGAGAATCGCATCCACAGTGCATGCCTATAAATATCCACAATTCTTCCATAAACACATAAACGAGACGGATAAATAACAGAAACGAACATTTACGTTGGCAACAACATATTCCTAATGATAAGTACGTGTTTTTAAACCACTTAAATATACAACTATAAGGACGCAACGCTGCTCTGCTCAGTTCATTATATTGACTACGCCTTCAAACTGTGCGATGCAATACAGGTACTGTATCTGTATTGTCTATCTGACGCCGTTGTTTTATTGTTACAAAATAAAAGTTGTTTCGCAAAATCAAATCGTTGGACACAATTTTTGGAATGCAAACTAGCGTTGATTCAATTGTTCTAGTAAGATATGACATAAAAAAATCTTTATATTGTAGGTACTTAAAAATTTGAGTCTCCGAAAAATATTCGTGTTCGTTAACATTTGCCTATGTGTGGTGAGTTTTCACTGTTACTAATTTCAGTTTTTTTATGCAGATATTTTAACATAAAAACAATTGCTCAAACGTATGGCCTTTTAATCTTTTAGTCTCTTGGTGGTCCATTCGTACTAAATAAGCTCTGGAAGCATTGCAAACACATTTGAAAAAAAATATTGATTAAATAGAATGGAGGCAACTACAAAATTATGTCAACATTTCAATTAGGGCTAGATTATATAATAAGAAAACTGTCTTTGCTATTAGGGAATATTTTAAATCTTAATTTCTAACCTATAATACAGTACTTCTTCTATGGTTTATTGCTTATAGACATTCATAATAAATTGACATTTTACTTTTTTACAGTTTGTGAAAAACAATCAAATAAATTGGGTCAAAAATTCATCCACGACATAAATTGGACGTTTTGTTAATACTTGTTAGGAGAATAAGTGTTAATTGACGAGTTAGGAGATACTGATGTACAACATTATGTATTAGACTGAAAATAAAGTTCTTGATTATTGATTCTTGAAAAAAAAAAACTACGTAATCAGACATAAAACAGAATTCTAAACTTCGGATTTTATAATTTGACAATAATTCTACTTGCAGTACCCAAAATTGATAGTGTGTTTACAATGCTAATAGAACCTTTGAATAGCTGCATTTATCTATTTCATATGAATACATACATTTTTACAAGTTCATATTTTCAGATGACATCTTGATGGCTTTTACAACATGAAACAATTCATTTTCTTGACATCTAATCCACCAACGATAACAATTTTAATAAACATTTTGAAACAATCACTTCAGTAATGAAACAATAATCACAGAACGTATGCAAAATCTTAAGCATAAAGAATTTTTTAATGGAGATAGACAGAATTTATTCTGCCAGAACCGCTAACTCGCCATCCATGTGTTTATAGGCTACTCTCGAGCATTGTTGGGACAGCTGATCGGTTAGTTGAGAACAGCTGATGGCCATTGTTGTGATCTTCACAATCCAAACACAGAAATCTTTTAAAACTTTTGGCACATTTTATCACCGATAACAAACATATTTAGCAAGGTATTTCCATTGGCATTGTATGGATATAAGCTAATGCTGGATAGCAGCTAATGTAGAGGGGCTGTTGTTGTGTACACATTTCTCTCCCGTTTTTAATTGGAACTGTGTGGCCCATTGCTATGCTAAATTGGCGCAGTCCTTTTCCATAAGACGATAGGTTAACGACTAAGAAGATGGCAATTTATGGCGCCCAGTCGTTTCCAAAACCGATAGTTACATCAACACATTTTGAAATTCCCAAACATCGGGGGCTGTGGGGGCTGCAAGTTGACTCAATATACCGTACTATTTATTCCCCCATATATTTGATCACCCTGCAATAAAATCTAAAGTCTCTATTATTATTTGTTTTAATGCCCGATAACATATTGAGTGTGGTGATGTCGACTTAATGTTCTTTTCCAGTATGAAAATGCACGTTACAATCAGAAGTTTATCGGTTATTTCAATACCAGAATACAATAATATATATGGTCGTTGAAGTAAAATATGGAAAGTGGATACAAACTCATCTTGTAGCAGATCAGGACGCTGGCTAACCTCAATTTCAATAATTGTCTTCATATGATTCATAAGTACGATTATAAGGATAAAATCATAGACTCTGGGATACTGAAGTTGACACCAACAGCATCGACATGTTGCAGCTAAATTTTCGTTGATAAAGAACTTTGTTGAATAAGCCACTCACAGAGATTAAGTACAATTACCAAGCTATATTTTCTCCATTAGTGTTTTGTACTACGTTCGTTGATACTATATAAAATATGCTTTATTTTACAATAAATTTTACTTTCAGTCTCTATTATTTAAACAATTGGTGATTTCTGATTAAAGTCAGCTGATAATGTCCATCTGCGCAATCTGTTGATGTATCTAATTGATTAACGTTTATTTTCATAGTTTAACTGGCTAAAATTTTAACATAGGTGTGGAATCTCTAGTTCCTTCTG
Organism: Macrosteles quadrilineatus; assembly: GCF_028750875.1. Lineage (NCBI taxonomy): Eukaryota > Metazoa > Arthropoda > Insecta > Hemiptera > Cicadellidae > Macrosteles > Macrosteles quadrilineatus. The sequence continues at coordinate 92,060,254 of NW_026542598.1, read as the reverse complement.
CGGTAAAAGATAACATTAAATGGGATGTTTACGATCTTTGGTTTCATATAACTGATTTTAACCCATACAAGTAGCAACCTTTTTTAATTTACTCCAAAGCAACCTTCTACAACCAAACAAATCTACAGAAAAATCTTAAAATTTACAAATACCTTGGCCGGGGTGGGTCGGCACCATATTGCACGGGATAAACTCCAGCATTTCCAGGCAGTGCACTCACTGAACCACAACGGCACACTGGTGGGACGACGCTGCGTCGGGCGTCGCGGCGACTCCTCCGCGCGTCAAGTAGTCCCTCACCCCATTGGCTGGCGGGGCCACGCCCCCTCTCCCGCAATGGCAGTCTACAGACCCCAGACAGACGGAGCTCTTTGCTTCAAGACTGAGGCCCCGTCATGCTCGACCGAGCGTGAATTTTAAATCCCCATATCACTGTTTGCTCATAACTTATTACGTGAACTCGACTGGAAGTGTAACCAGGCTTTGAGGGTGAAGGGTTTAAGGTCGGGCCGCGTTTGGGGAAAAATTCCAATATTGCTGTCTTGATGGTCCGCGTGGGGTTGAAGAGGCTTGGAAGGTTGGGCTGGACTGTGTTGCGGTGAAAATGTTAATCCGTGGAAATATTGGACGTGTTTCACTAATTAATGGACTTAATCTTGATTTGGTTAAGTAATTGAATTACTCATCTAAATTAGTTTGTTCCTAGAAATCGTGTTGAGGATATTTTGAACTCTATTAGCACTTATTTTGAGGTAATAGTGCTCGCCTCGTAATTAAAAGGTCGCCGGTTGGATTTTAGGAAATAAACACATTTTGATGGTTCGAAACTGGACCCAGCTTTGTTCATTAGGCTTTTAGTAATGATACTGACTAATGAAACAGCTGACTAGGTAGTCAGCAACAAAGCAACTCAAGGCATTCCGCTTCATTCTATAGTCATCCTTCACTCATATTTGGGATAAAATATGCACCTAGTTGGCGTCCCCGTTTTAATTTTTAAAATTTGATTGATAACATTCTGAAGATAGATTTGAAGCAAGTGGCAAGTGTCCAATGTCCATCCTACTTGCTGACTTGCTGGCTTTGCGAAAGAGTTACCATTAATGGTAGTCCAACTTGATTTCCTAAACAGGTGGACTAACTCTGTAAAATATAAGTATTTTGAAACTATTACAAACATCCTTTATGGAAAATAATCAATCACAATATAAACACAAAATAGTTGCGATGTATATTAGTTGATTGGTACGTAGTTTTCAGAATAAGTGCAGGTTAAAGTATTGGATGTTTAAATCGGTGACGAGACGAATAATCAGTATTTGGATCTGGAACATAATTTTAAACTATGGCAAACACATTCAATAAGTGTTGTCTTTAGGTTTTCCTGGAGAATGTGTTGGTCTGCAAACGTATAACACAAGTGATGCAGTGTTTAATGCCCCACTACCTCGGTTTAACTCGGTAAAGACAATGATTTTTACATAATTACATTGGAACATTACAGCGTTCAACATATTTTTTGCTACATTTATGATGGTAAATAAATATGCAATGAAGCTATTCAGATTTTACAGAAACACATCACAACTTGATTTACAATTTTATAATAAAAACTGCGTTAAAAATGTTAAAAAACTCTATTTGAGGCATTTTAAAAAGCTTATTCCGTAGAGAATATAAATTTATGTTAAAATATTCGATCGGTTTTTGTGAATACAATTTACCCTATATTGTCCCAGGTGGTGTTTGATATTAAAGAATATCGGCTTCCTCCAATAACAAATCATCTTCTTACGCACACAAAGACATTCGGGAATTTTAAGGTTATATCATAAAATTTGATATACACGTGTATTACAATCATCTACTATGGAGATAGTATTAATGAAACAAATTATTAAGCCTATGGTTAAAAAAAGTACTAATTACAATGTTTTTATTAACTTGTGAAATATTTGCTTTTGATTTCGAATTTGCTATTGTGTTGGCTATTTAAACAGCGTAGTAACATTCTGAAACTTTTACAAAAACAAGGGACTCCGCTTATATTAATATGTTAAAATAAAAACCATAAATAATTCGTTGTCAAAAAAAAATCACAACTCACTAACAAAGTCTTTAAGCAGCTCAGTATTTTGTTACTACTATGCAATCTTAACATTCGTAAATACTGTTACATTTCATCAGTTTCTGACGAATTCGTTTAATTTTTAACATGCCGTTGTAAAGAGTTTTTAGAATGGATTTAAATAGTCTTTTAAGCTAAGAAATTAGGTTAAACCAACTCACTAAAACACTCAACTCACAAAGAAAATTTAATAATCAATTAGGTTTAGCTGTAGAGTACATTTTTTATATCGCTTTAATCGATCAGTGGTTGTTAATCTTTTATACGTTAATTTTAAAATACATAACTTGATCACATTGGCGCCAACATTGTAAAGTTCAAGTTCAAATTTTGGATATTTATACACAATAATTAAGTTTTAAGTAATTAACTATGGTTACAGTTAAGATAGTGAGTAAAGATATTACGTTTTAATACTTAAAAACATGTATATACGTTATTAATATCATTATAATAAAATAAAATTGCATTTCATAATATCTTTACATTCTCAGTTTAGTAAAGCCAAAGCATAGACAGTGCCCAGGCGTTAGATAGGCAATGTAGCAACAGTACCTGTATTGCATCGCGCAGTCTGAAGGCGCAGTTCATACAGTATAATAGACGTAGCAGCGCTCTGTGGAGACCGGTAGAGCTGAAATATATAGTTAAACATTTACCTCATATTTACTATATCAAAAAATATACATTGGTACTAAATTCTAAATTATAACTGACATCTAGCTGGGATTACCTGTTAGAATTTAAAATTATGAAAACAAAAGATGTAAATGTGAACAGTGTTTTAAGTTAATAAATTGAAGAAACTATAGTAGGTACATCAAGAAACACATTTTAGAACCTAGAATTCATACAAAGTTAAATGCCATGGCTTGAATTGTTGTTTGAGCGTGTAACTTCAGCCCTAAAGGTTTACGGGTTCAAATACTGAAACACATTTGGCTTCTATGTGATTACGGTGTGACTCGATGTCATGGAATTGACCTTGAGTTGTACGTCTAACTAAAATACCCCCGCCGCAGCAAACCATTTCTAAGCGAATTTCCATCCACCTGGCTGGAATTCCACTGAATTATTCCCTTAAAATTGTCAGATTTAATTTCCTTTTTAAATATCATGAATTTAAATGAGTCCGTGGGTTTGCTGCTACAGGGAGACAATAATGTGTGTTTTTATTGAAATATATAGCCTTACATAAGTAAAATATTGATTAGTTTCCACGAAAAATATAAAACTTAATTTTACATTTGTTGTTTTTACGTTGTAAATAACAAAATATGAAGTAATTTGTTATAAGTAGTAATTTCGGGTTGGTTTGGCATAATTGGACTGACATCATCGCACCCCGTCAGTTGTAATCATTATTACAGGTTCTCTACATACTCATTGAATGTTTTTCTAATGTCGATTTTTATGACTGATGTTACCTAAAGCTACAACATCTGATGTACAACGTTTCAAAGCACACAATATAATACCGTCAATGCCACATAAATCGCAAAATATATCCTTACAAACACCACACCCATGTAACTGGGCAAAAATTAAACTCCATGTGCATTCCGTTTTCAAAACGACCGCAGACGTGGTGTGCCCAGCATGGGGCGGCCTGTAGTGATCCTACAGTGGCCTGGCAGAGCTCATTGTCATGATAATGCCACACTGACAGTGTGACAACGTGACAGGTTTGTACGTCAGCGTGGCATTAATTGTGACAGCGAACTGCTGGGTCCAACAAGCCCCTCGAAATGGGATTTTGTGGGGGCGACCGTCACGCCCGAATCGTCACGGGGAAGTTCCGATTTGGTGTAAATATTGAAATTTTCTGGATCGCTCTTATTGTTAGGGTTTATATTGGAGGTGAGAGGTAAGCGTAAGCTCCTCAGGGAGGGGGAGCTGTCTATGACAGCTCCTCCTCCAAGACCGCTGTGAGTCGACTTTGTTCAGCAAAGTCGTACTGTGCTTTGCACAGCCTGCAAGGGGTGCCTCTGCACTCGCTGAAGGCAGCGGATCTAGCGCTGGCTGTGTCGTGACTAGACAGCCCTAGGGTAGGGAGCGGCTGCTCTAGTACTGGCCTTGGGCGGAGGTGACAATCACCAATCCGGCCAAGGCCCAGATAGCTAATGTTACCGCCAACTGTTACAGGTATGTGTGCAGCTGTGACAGGACTGAGCTGGAGACGATGAGGGGTCCTACCCCGAAAGGGTCCAGTCTTGGATATTAGCAGGCGTAGTGAGTGGGTCACGGTTCGGCTGCTAAACTGCTAACTTTTTTGCTTTTCTTGTTTTAGTAATGGCTGAAAGTAAACGAACGGAATCATTACCCCAGGTGGGTACCTGCTCAAGCGGGGAATCCCACTCCTCCTTTTTGGAGGACAAGCCCATGGATTCTGGGGAGGGCAACGATCAGCTTTCCTTTAACAATGATAATGTTACTGTGCAGAACACCGCTATGGAGACGGAACCTGGGGAGATCCTGGACTCGCCAGAGGTCTTCTCGAGAAGTTCCTTAACAGCAAGAACTCCACCCAATTCATCTACTGATGTGCTTGAGCTTTGCCACAGGTTAGATGCAGACCTGAATAAGCCACTAAACACCAGCAGTGCTGGCGACTCTCCATCTCTGGCGGATGTTTCGTCCGACTCTGAGATCACTTTTACAGTTATGACCAAAACTGAGTACAATATGTCTGTTAGAGAAAAGAAAAAGGCTGAGGGCACGTGGATCCCTAACAGACAGTGGAGAAAGAGGAAGCGAGAGTCCTTGAGTTCTCCTGGGGAAGGTTCAGGCGTATCACCGATGCGTAGAACCGGATCCGATAGTAACCCTGGGTCGTCTCAAAATCCTCCTTCTAAGAGAAATAAAAACTCTAATCAATCAGCAGATGGACTCGTTGCAGGAAAGGCCAGCTACAGAGATCAGCTTGTGGGTCACAAGTTGGCAGTAGCTCCAGCGGCCTATCCCGATGCGAGATTCTCTGTTGAGGAATGTGATTTGTTGCAGGACAAACTGATGGAGTTGGTGTTTGGTGATGACGGCGCCAACATTCCTCATCAGTTTGAAAAAATTTACCATGAGAAGGGTGCTCTTGTCGTAACTTGTGGTAATTCTGAAACAACTGACTGGCTAAAGAGGGTGGCACCGAAGCTGGCGCTGGGAAGTGAGGGGAGTATGGAGGTCATTGTAGCAGACTATAAGGATCTGTTGCGCACGACCAAAGTGCTCCTACGCACTGACAGGCGCTTGGCCAAGGTCGAAGCCTCTAAAGTGTTTGTTCAGATTGAGCGACAAAATCCTGGTGTCACGACAAAGGACTGGCGCGTCATTGGTGGGAAGAGGAAGGATGATCATCAGATTCTTGTTCTTGCTATTGATGAAATGAATGCGCAGGTTCTGAAAGATCGTGGCTGGATTATCTATCTGGGTCTGGGGAAAATACAGCTCAGAGTTATCTCTGGTGCTCCCTCTGATGACTCAGGTCCTTCAAGCGAACCTACAACACAGTAAGGCTGCCACGGCCGTGTTCTGTCTGAGCACGGTTAAGCAGTCCTTAGATTATGCCTTGATTCAAGAACCCTGGATCAATAATTTTAGAATTGCGGGGATGGGAACTATAAAGGGTAGCATCTTCTCTGCATCTGTACCACACCCTAGAACTTGCATTTGGGTTAAAGAGGGGCTAAAATGTAATCCAGTTCTAGAGCTTTGTTCGAGGGACGTAACAGTAATTAAGACTGTATGTACTAAATCCAACATAAATCTGCTGCTGGCCTCTGTTTACATGCCACAGGGCGACGATGGACTGCTCCCATCGGCCGAGGTCAGAAGATTGGTCGACCTCGCACACGAGTCTGGATCTGAACTCGTGATAGGCTGCGACTCCAATGCCCATAATACGGCCTGGGGATGCAGGGACACTAACAACCGAGGTAGGTCACTTCTAGAATACATAGCTTCTTGCGGCCTACTTGTTGCAAATGTAGGCTCAGAACCAACTTTTTTAAGCAGGATAGGCCAATCAGTAATTGATCTTACCCTGTGTTCGGCGGGTATGGCTGACAGGATTATTGACTGGTCAGTGTCCCTTGAGCCATCCCTGTCTGATCATAGGCACATTGTCTTCGGGTTGGGGAATTTCTGCGGCGAGGTTCGCTTATTCAGGAGCCCAGTTAAAACCGACTGGGCATCCTTCAGAGCTGATCTTCGGGGCAGAATTGCCTCGAACCTGAACACATCTCCTATTAACACAGTTGATGCGCTTGACGAGGCGGCAGATCGTCTAACTAGGTGCATAGTTACATCCTTTGAGGATAATTGTCCTTTGAGCAAGGGAAAGAGCAACAGGGCTAGTTGGTGGGGTCCTGAACTTGCCTCTCTTAGGAAGAGAGTAAGGGCCCAATTTAGGCGAGCAAAGATAACCAATAATTGGGATACATACCATACAACTCTCACAGAATATAACCATGCAGTACGTAAGGCCAAAAGGCTCTCATGGAAAAATTTTTGTGGAAATTTAGAGAGTATCAAGGATACTTCTAGAATACATAAGGTACTTGTTAGAGACAGGCATGTTACTTTGGGTGCCGTTGAGGGACCGGATGGTGTAATGGCTTTTGAACCTACCGAAATACTAAAGGTTATGGTAAAAACTCATTTCCCTGGTTGTATTGTTTCTGAAGTGCAGCAGGAGGAGGTGAGTCCAGAGCGGCCTAACCTGGGCCGTCGTGCCACTCATTCTATGTGGAGCACTGCTTGCCGCATAGTCACCTTCAGCAAGGTAAGATGGGCTGTTGGCTTATTACGACCCTTCAAATCGCCGGGTCCTGATGAGGTAAGACCTGTTTGTTTGCAGGAGGGTCTTGATACAATTATACACCCACTCTGTAAACTTTTCAGAGCCAGCTTAGCGTTAGGACACATTCCCTTAGGGTGGTGTAATTCGCGCATCGCATTTATTCCTAAACCAGGAAGGGATAGTTACACTGACCCTAAGTCATTCAGACCCATTTCTCTATCTTCTTTCTTTCTTAAGATCCTAGAGAAGTTGGTCTCAAGATATATGATGGATACAGCTCTTAGGACACATCCTTTACATATTAATCAGCATGCGTATGTCTCAGGAAGATCATGCGAGACTGCGTTGCACCAACTTGTAAGCAAGATTGAGAAAGCTCTAGAGAGCAGTGAAGTGGCCCTGGGTGCCTTTCTCGATATTCAAGGTGCTTTTGACAATACTGGTACTCCAGCGATTCTTAATGCGGTGAGAGCAAGAGGTTTTCACGGTATAATATGTAGATGGATTGAATCCTTGCTTCTCAGTAGGAAGGTTAGGCTCTCACTCCACAATGATACGATCGAGGCAAGAACTACTCGAGGATGTCCTCAGGGGGGGGTTCTTTCTCCTCTACTTTGGAATTTGGTAGCAGACGACCTTATAAGGACCCTCAACGAAAGTGGGGTTTTCGCCTTAGGTTATGCTGATGATGTTGCAATCCTTGTGGTTGGAAAGTTCCACGGAACCATAACTGACCTTATGAATAGAGCTTTAAGGGTAGTGGACCGTTGGTGCCAGGATGTTGGGCTCTCTATAAATCCCAGGAAAGTTGTAATGGTACCCTTCACAAGAAGGAGGAAACTGGACGGGATCGGCCCACTAAGACTGCAGGGTACTGTAATAGAGCTGCAGAATCAGGTGAAGTATCTTGGTGTAATTTTGGACAGATCACTTCACTGGGGACCACACCTTCAAAAAGTCATTGAGCGTGGCAAATGGTCCCTTATGGCATGCAGGCGGATGGTAAGTGGCACATGGGGGTTACAGCCTAAACTTATGCACTGGCTGTATGTATCTGTTGTTCGACCCGCCCTTACATATGGTTCGCTTGTGTGGTGGCCAAAGATGGAATCAATTATTGCTGTCAAAGCTTTAGCAGGAGTTCAGAGGCTTGCTCTTATTATGATAACTGGGGCAGTAAGTAGCTGTCCTGGAGCGGCACTTGACTGTCTGCTTGACATGCTACCTATTGACATTTATATTAAGGTGGTAGCAAGTAAAACAGCCCAACGCCTTAGATGCGAAAACTTATGGATAGCCTCAGGGAACAATAAAGGGCACTCTAAAATTGTTCAGGTGGTACATAATGATGAATTGGACTTACCTTCAGATCACATGTCCAAAAAATACTCCTTTGGAAAGCCTTTCAAAGTACTAATACCAGATAGGAAGGATTGGTCTGGCGGAAAAGGACCCATACCCACAGGTGACTTAGAATGCTATACTGATGGTTCTAAGATCAAAAATGGGGGCACTGGAGCAGGTGTGCATTGGATGAATGGAGGCACTGGTATTTGTCTTCCAATGGGGGTGTACCCAACTGTCTTTCAAGCGGAGGTCACTGCCATTCTAGTTTGTGCTCAAGAACATCTTAACAAAGATATCAGAGACAAAACAATCAATATCTTTACTGATAGTCAAGCGACCTTAAAAGCATTAAACTCTTACGAATTCAACTCCAGGCTCGTGTGGGATTGTCTTGCTTCTGTGTCTGAGTTGGGTAGGAGAAATGACCTTACGCTTTGCTGGGTACCAGGACACTCAGGCATTGAAGGAAATGAAGCTGCAGACAGATTGGCAAATACTGCCTCTGCGACATCATTGTTAGGCCCGCAACCCTTCTGTGGCATCTCACGAAACAGTGTATGTTCTGCGATTGCGTCATGGGCCAAGGAAAAGCATCGCAAACGCTGGGTCGATGTTCCCCTTCTTAGGGTCAGCAAGCTTACTCTGTTTAGGCCTTCCAAAAAGGTTGCCTGTGACCTCTTGAGACTAGACAGACGAAGAATTAAATTAATTGTTGAACTGATAACTGGTCATGGAAGATTCAGGAAACATCTACAACGGATGGGCTTATATGATGGTGAACCGATCTGTAGGTACTGTGATAGGTCAGAAGAGACAGCTGATCACTTACTCTTTGATTGTATTGAGCTCTCTGACGCTAGATCGATAACTCTTGGAAATATGGCTAGAGGTAGATTTCTTCCTGAGGATGAACTAATTGGGAAGCTACAGGCATTCATTGGGCGCCTCAACTTGTAGGTCAACAAGAAAGCAATTAAGTATCTGGGGTGCGCAATAATTCGATTTCGGATGAAGTGCTTTAAGGTCTCGACCTGCCCCTGTCAGATAAGATAAGATAAGGGTTTATATTTTTCGCTGGTCTCTGTCAAAGATATACACGTCGCTAATACGTCAGGAAGTGTGATTTAAGGGGAAAAGAGTGAAGGATAAGAGTTGGACGCATGGTGCTTGGACGAATAAGACGTAGAATAATATATCAGCTGATCCTTCTAGCTTAATTTTCATGTTACTCTGAAAGTTAGACATATAATTTATTACCAACTAGCAGAGTACCCGTCCTTCGTACGGGGTTGGCAAATAAGTATAAAATGCTTATTGCAGTTATACCCGATCTTTGCGTTTGCGATGTGAGAAAACACGATTTGAGAAAATTTGCTTCTTCAAATTTACGGTACGTGATAGTATTACACATCTACCATAGCCATAATGTTCTACTACTTCCCCTACACAATGGAGAATGATAGATTATTAAAAATTTGCAAAATAACATAAATTATTAATGAAATTAAAAACATAAACATAACTGTAAACAATCCCACTTTGACAGTTCTCATTGTGTATCACAGTTTTTTGTTGCTGCTTAGTTCAAAATTAGCTGTTTTCATAAATATTGAAAAAAAATAATAGTGCTGCACCCTGTTGGTAAATCTTTTAAATTTTTAATGCTTTTGCATATCATAGAACCAACTATTTTAGTTGAAACAGCTGGCTAAATTCTTTAATTCCCTTTAAATATGAATAAGATTATTATGGGGAACTGCAGAGCCACTGGGGCGGAGCCCAAACGGGGTTTTGAGATAAGAATATGCCTATATGTTAATCGGGAATGTGAGCTATCATCATGCCAAATTTCAGCCCAATCCGACCAGTATTTTTCGTGTTTACTTGTCACAAAGATACATACATCCATACATCCAAACTTTCTCATTTATAATATTAGTATAATTGCAATTTTCCATTTGTTTGTACTACGACTGTGCGGTTTGGAGACTGTTTTAAGACGCAACATCCCCTTAAAGTATGTATTGTGAAAACTTGTTTTGCTACTTTCAGATCTCTATAAAAACACCTATGCTGTTATTATTACACTTTTTTGACATTACACAGAAATATGTAAAATAGCACATCATATTATTGTTATTTAACTATTAAATTTATATTCGATGCGTTAGGTAAAACCATGTAAAACGTAGACAGCATTCAGGCGTTAGATAGGCAATATAGCTACAGTACCTGTATTGCATCACGCAGTCTGAAGGCGCAGTCAATGTACTGTATTGGCCGTTGTAGTAAAGTGTGGCGTTCCAAGCCTGAAATATAATGTATTGTTAACTAAAGTAAGCCAATGGGACTGACCTAACCTAACCACAGCACGGTGTGAACAAAAGTCTTCTTGAAAAACATACTATCGATATTTGCTTCGCGTGAAAACATACGATACGATATAAATCGAACGAATATTCCACTCGAGAATATATCGTATGTTTTTGCTTATTTTTTACCTAACTCAGTAGAAGTAACAGGATTGTGTTGTAGTGAACTTCTCTGGTGATAACCATCCGTAACTGACCAAAACGTCATCACTTAGTTACAAGTTTCCTTCTGCGACTCAGCCATGCCCATAAGACCCAGTTTTTAGTGATCATAGGATGATAGTCTACTTGCATAAGTTCAACTCTAACCTTACATTTTCAACACCACTGGCCCATATATACACTGGAACCTGTTACGACCTCGACTGCACACCCCACGTCTCAATCACGTGGTAATCGATTCGAAAGTATTTTTTAACCATTGCGATCAGCCCGACACCACTTGTGCGCAGACAAAACGTTTAAAGGGTTAACAAGTGATCCGCTAAACTTAAACAAAAGTTAGGGTGCGCATAATACAAGGGGATGGGCGAAATATGTCCCCCTTTATTAGTTTGATGCGTGAATTCCAATCCATGACTAACAGGGGCAGCTGCTCCCCCTCCCCCTAGTTACGCAATGACAAATGACCGCTTGAGATGCGGAAAATTTCTTGAAACAGATTGAACGAATGATGCAGGTGCGGCCTTTACAGAGGGGCGCAAAGTGCAGCTTTTGTAGAGGGGGTCAGTTTTTTGTTTGGGCGCGTGTCGTCGAGTATTTTTAGGGAAATTGTGGTTTAGACTTTTTGCAATGGAAAGGTGGGGGCTAGTGTTGCGGTTTTAGATTTTCGGAGATATTGTAGTGATGACTTTATTTTAAAGAAGGTCAGCGTAATGTTTAGTCGGGCGTGGTTATAGATCGCGATTTTTCATTTTTTACATGAATAGCAAAGTAAAAGTGATTTTGGGTCTGGTTATAATACTATTCGGATAAATTGGGGGTTTGTATTTTATCATGAATAGTACATGCTTGATGCAATGTAGATTAAAGTTGTGTGGTTTTAGCTCTTCGGGAAAGTTGCTTCTTCGTTTTTCTACATGTATAGTGAGATGAAATTTAGTGTCTAGTGTAATTTAAGTTTCTGTAATTTTAGGTTTTTGAAAAATCATGGTTTTTAATTAAATTGTGTACAAGTGTGGTATGTTTTTAGCTTCTTGGAGAAAGTCGAGGTTTATTTTGTTAAACAAATAAAGTGGCAAGATATGCACTCTTTATCTAGTGACCATTTAGTATAACACTTATTTGTACCTTTTCCTGTTTTATGCAAAACTGTATCGTTTAAGTCTGAGCTGAAAAGGTTTGTAAGGGATTGCCGAAAACTGATGAAGCTAGTGAAATTAGGTCAAAAATTCTACCGGTTTATCTTACTTTTAATTGGGATTTTAAATTTAAATTGTGTTAACGGGGGGCCCAATTATTAAGTTTAGTTAATGTATTGTTATACTAAAAGCGTAACAGTAGAGACCCTGCTAAGAGGACCTTATTAAGTGGTTTATTAGCAAAGGTTTATTAAGTGTTAGGTGCGGTTTAAATATGAAAGAATTTCTTGTAGGTTTAATTACGAAGTTACATTTCAGTTAAAGAAACATATTTTTTCAAATAACTATATAGTTCACTACCGACATGTACCAACTGTGTAAAATATGTTTCTCTAAAAAAATAAGTTATAGCAAGAAGGAAAGAAAACTATGTAAAACTAAAACCACCCCTCATTAAAATACTTCCGCAAATAAATAATTGAATAATAGAAACCAATACATGTGAAGAATGGGGGAAGTATTTTTATTTGCGTTCGGCGGGGAATTCCAAGCTCCGGGCAGCCCGCCCCACAGCCATGCCTAGCCGATACCCCCAATACATTCTTAGAGGCTTTTTATATTCCCTAGCTTGGAAATTAATTAAGAACGAATGCTGCAAATGTTTCCCAATCAGCAATTCTGATGAGGGAGCGCACACAAACAAACGAGAGAAAAAATTTAATTATGTAGAAATATTTATTGAGGAATTCCTACGTAGTTTTCTATTATAGGGTGAAATGTTCGAGGTGAAACTATAGTTGGTTTTAATTTGTGTTATTTATATTCAATGTTTGAATATTTGCCGTGCTTCGCAGCTGAATTTGATCACCAAAACACAAGCTTCTGTAGAAAACAAATACACCCTTGTGGTGAACGATAGTCTAAATTCTGATCATAGTATATAGTATTTTTACAACAAATGGTATTTATAGGTTATTTAAAATAAACATTGGCCAAATATAAATTTCATTTTTTCGTTTTGAATCAGGTGTATGAAAGTGTAACAATAATATCTTAAAAAAAACGTTATAACAACAAATTTAAACAAAACAGGTCTTAATTTTTTGCCCTATAGGGTTATCAATAATATTTTCCAAAGCCCCAACACAGAAATATGGCCTGGAGTAAAGCCCAAATAAAAAGATAAAACTACGAGATGCCTAAGACATTCCGAGGTATCGTAGGTTACCTTTTAAGTGAAATTTCTTGTAATTTAGTTCAGTGTTTTGAGATAGTAAAACTGAAAAAATGACATCGTTACGTAAAAAAATAATAACTGCTTCTATATAATGTTCTATACGTATACACAAAATAATGTATAAAGTACCTTCCTAGCGAATTTAAAACCCTCAATTCACCACAAATACAAAGACAAATTCTTTTCACCACTGAACGATGAAAAACGAACATGTGAAGCCATGAAAAGTGAGATAAAATTACTATTGCGCGATATATCTCGAATAATCGGTGTGGAATTGTCAGAGTGGGCCACGATCGCGCCATACGTCACTGTAAGAGATCTCATAGGTTTAAGCGCCGTATGGGGGGATATATTACAGGGGGGGCATGGGGGGGGGGTCGTGGTATGTAGCAGACGGCAAAGATTTGTCCAAGTAACGAGCCTCGTACGAATGCTACCCTAATTTTACTTTTAATTAAGTTTCACCATTAATCAAGCTGTAACTCTGTGGGGGAACACGTCTACAAGACTTTCGACACTCGGCTGTTTTACTTTCTCGAGATGTGTTGAGAATTGTAATTCAGAGTTGAATGACATGAAAAGTTTATGAGTGTAAAATATTTTTGTTGGTTGTGTGTCAAAATTTAGTTTAATAGTAACGCTTTGTGGTCTAATTGACAATTTGTATTAGTAAAAGCACTTTGGAAGACGTGATTCTTTATGTTGAAAAGTTATGTGAATATTTTTTTCATATTCGTTTGCAAACACTATGTTTTCATAAAATAAACTTTAAACTTTGACCAACGCATTCTAGCTTAACTGTTCTTGGGATTAATTTGTGATCAGTAAGTTACGATGAATTATCATTTTATCTACTGAATTATCATTATCACTTAGAAATATATTTAATTGTTGGGTACAAAGAGATAATTTCAATATCTTCTCAAAGATCGAACAATATTTTCAGCTCTATTTAACATTATGTTGTATCGTCTTTTTTGAAATCAGAACTATATACTCAATTCAGTTTTGATATTTCACTAATGACAACTCTACTTAAAATTCATTTGCTTGACGTCTTCAGCCTGCACTAGTTATCAAAGTGTCTTAGTTAAAAAAAAAATAGATTTCTCCTTAGCATAACCAAATCTCAAAGCTGCTAAGCCATTAAATTCTAGTTTCGTGAATACGGTACTATGAATACTAGCACTTAAGGAGGAGCCACAATAATGCAATCATTTGCATTCTAATCCATAAGCTGATATTACGAGCACAACTTCTTGAAACTAGTTTCACATACCTTAACATTGTATAACCAATAAACTTAGGTATATACAATATGTTTACATCATAGTTATATCAAATTGTAACTCTTGGACCACCCCAAGGTTAAGCCATAACTCCAACCCCTACCAAACATCTCCCTATTCCCATTGTAAGTCTATATGAGTTTGTTTGTCTCCAATACTCGTAGCTAAGTCTCCTGTTTCAATATGGAGACTTGGATCCTTTGATCGGTTTCTTTCCAAAGGTCGAATGACATGGAATAAAGAGGAAAATCAGATCCTGATGAAAAGGCAATTTTTGTTGTACAGCGCCGTATTACAAGCTTTATTACATTCCTTGTGTCGCTACACGGCAAGCCTCATTAAGTTTCAAAGACTCGGTTTTCATCATGCGACTTTTTCTCGTTTTTAATTTTCTTCCTCGTTTTTCTGATACCGTGTCTCCGTATTACGCAGTTTTAATCTCGGATCTGATGAAGTCTGCGTAGGTTTCAGTGAGGTGAAGGTGTTGAGATGACCTTTACAGGTAAAATACTTTGAATTGGTCGGTTGATTTGATTTGATAATTTATCACACCGAACTATTTGTGTTTCATTGTGAAAGCGTCTTTTTAACTCTTTTTTCCAACCTAGGATTCTTATTGGTCGTTAAACTATGGCTAGTGCCGATTAGTATTTTTCCAAGTAAAGAAATATATTATATTACATAAGCTTTGGAAGTAAAAATGTCATTTTACTACAAAGTGTATCGTACGAAATGTGGATATTAATGGAAATAGTAGTCTTTTAAAGATGCATGCTTATAATAAATATCTCTTTTTGATCATAAAACATATTCTTTACATAGTACACATTTTGGTTTCGTTTATTGGTTTACGACACGGCTAAAATAACAAATTTATTCATATGCTGTTACTTAATTAACAAGCCATCGCTTAGAGACCAAATCAATGACAAAATTTAAGAAAAATCCGATTTGAAAATTAATCTTTCCCCAATGTGTAAAACAATAAAAATATAGCTTTATGTCACAGTATGCTAAAATTAAATACATAAAGACACACATTATAGACCTCATAATTATTAATTTTTCTTATATTTGTGCTAACCCTGATTGATAAGCGGGACTTCTTTTACTAAGTAAAAAATGAAACTATTTCCATCCTAACACAGATCAAATTTTCAATTTGATAATTTAATTTCAAATTAAAGTTACACAATTTTATAATTTAGTCTTAACGCATCAGTCATGTGCATTACTGAGCAGTATGTTTATTTGTCGCCAGAACTCTTCGGACCACTTAAGCGTCTGTTACTCAAGTTCCTAACTTTAGCCGTCATCATTGTAGGAGCAACTTCATCTTCTCCATGTTTGTTTCTAAAGTCTCTCATTAGCTTTACGTAAGGATTTAAATGCATTGAATGCTTTGATTTTGGAATCTGCACTAAGTTGGGTTCGCCAGTTGCAACATTATTTTTCCAATTCAGATTTTGTTTCGGCAAATCTTTGGTTTTATGATCTTCCATCACAGAGTAAAATTTACCTAAAAGAGTGAAAAATTTACAGAAATTATAAAAATGTATAAAGATTGTGTTGTTATGACAACAGTTCTTTACTGTACTTTTTTATGATAAGCGTACAACGGAATATTCAAACTGGCTGTAGCCCCGTCCTACGCACGCAGATCATGTAGTAAGTTAAAACTGTATTTCAGAACTGCTGGGGTTTCAAGATGCAATCGATCGTTAGCCTTGAAGCAAATAAACGTGTCATCGGCAAACGCAGAAGGATCAAAATCTGACACTCTACTAGAAATGTCATTGATGAAGATTAAAAAAGGGCAGGTCTAAGAACAGAGCCTTGGGGTACTCCTGATGACACTACGACTTCGTGATATCGGTTTTGTCTTACACAGCCAAATGTGTCGATGATAAGTGTAAAAATGTTGAAAAACTTACTAGAAAAAATTTGGACATCAGTTAAAAGCTGGATTTTGTACATTCGTATTTTTACAAAAAACAAATTTGGTTCAAAGTTATAACTCACACCCTAAATTTTCACAAATATTTTGAGGACACCCTATATCAGGTACCAAAATAAAAAATGATCAGCTCTTCCCTCACAACTTTGACAGAATCAATTTCAACGCAGGAAACAACACATCGGTGTTGACCTGGCGCGAAATTGTGAACCCCGGAAATTGTGGCAGTTCCAGCGGGTCGAGTGTTTTGGCGGGCCGGGGGGTGTTTTTGGCGGGCCTGGGGGGTGTTTGGCAGCGAGGGTCGCTTTATTGGCACGCTCCGCACGCGTGGCGACTATTTACAAATTGACCGGGGGCTCGGAGCCAGCGTCGGCGACAGTTTCTGGTTAGTAGGATCCGAGCCACGCGGCACGCAGCCGTGGGAGCCGACATCAAAGTGTGTTTAGTCACTTGTGAAACGATTTCAGCCCTGACGTCACGGCAGTTATCAACTATCAATAAACAAGCTATTAGAGCGAGCTGGACCCCCGTGGTGTGGGAACGCTCCTTGGGCAATCACCTTGGTAATGGTGTGATCACCTGTAAAACTATGGGGGTGGTTGTAGTGTTCGCCTAGAAACAGACGGTAGATGGTTCGGTCTGGTGGACAGTCGCTTTATGATGTTCATAATAATTCAGAAGTACTTGATCATTGGGTTTAATGTACATGGTTTTAGTGAAAAAGTCACTACAAAAGTCAAAACTCATTCTTTACTTACATTTGTTATTAATTGAGCACCCTGGCGTCTAATCGTCGTATGAACTACTTTTATTAAATCATCATGATTTGAATAGAGTGATCACTAAATCGTTCCTTGTTTTAAATTCAAAGCCTAATTTTCTTTCTTAGTCAGTAAATAATATGCATCAACGGATATATCGATATAAATAATCGTTAAAGCAATCGGTATATAATTTTTGTTATTCGGTAAATAAACTGTATTTTTTTAACTCCAAGTACTATATTGTTAGGAATTTGCCACTCTTGCCATATTTTAACTGCTCTTGCCACTTCGTATATGTATTTTTTAAGAATAATAATGGTAAGTTTAAAATACATTGAAGATTGAGAAATAATTTTGCACAAAATATACGTTTCCTTGTACCTTTTCTATGTAAATATTATGTATCAAAACATCTTTCTGATAAATTGTATAGTTTTAGTAGGAATTACTCTGGCGAAATTGCTTTCAATTATTGTGGAAAAAATCTAACAACTGCTTAAAATCGTCTACTGAAGTGCACAGTTATTTCAATTAATATACTAATCAGCACTAAAAAATCAGTACTTTTACCAAAGCATAAACCTTACTTTACAAATTCCCAAATCTGCAGCAAAATAAAATTTAAGTAAAAAAAACAACGTTTTCTAAACAAACTAATCGATTTGGCCACCAAACTGGCAAACCACACCAGTATTGGTCGAGCTATAAACCGAATATTCTATCTTCAGTGGACATTCCATACAGCCGCAACCACTCATGTCGATATCTCATCAGCTGATCGCATTAATTAGTGTTTTATCAGAGGTCGAGTTACGCGTTTGAAAGGTGGAGAGCGTTTGCGGTGGCGGCAAACATAATCAGCTGACCGTGCCAAACAAAACATTCCAGCTGATTTTAAATGTCAGCTGTTGTGGTCGTGCGGGTAATATTGTTGCAAACATGATCCCTACTTGTTCGCTGAAACATTATGTGGTCGGATTAAAATTAATTCTTCCCTCTTTGTGGAATATTTTTATGAAAATTTAAAATGTACGTTTGGTGAACTAGTCTATTCTGATAGTGTTGTACACCGTTGTTTTTTAGGTTTAGAAGTATTGTTAATTTGTGTATTTTAATGTTCCTTTGTTATGCATTGAACTTTTTACCAGAAAATCTTTTTGGATTTTTAACCACCTTCACGATAAAGATCATACAGACAGCGAACTTCCGTGCCAGAAAATTAGAAAACATTTAATGATTTAACTTGTTTTGCAAACTGTCACCACTCTCATTTTGTTAATATGAGTTGGCGTGGCTCGTACAAATTTCATGTAACTTACAAAGCATCCAAAGCATACAAAACGTCATTCCAATATAAATCTTTGCTAGGCATTGCATTGTATTAGCTTTGTAGTGACGTTGTGATGACACTGATCCCTCTAGATCAGAAGTTGTCACTAAAAATTTTTGTACTATAGGAACGCAACTTAACGTTCAGAGGCTTCTGTTTTTATAACTCGGCTTCAAATCCCACCAATGAGTTTTAGGTACGTTGTGCTTTGGTTGTTTTGGTTCCCACCGTAAGCTGTAGGTTTTAAGAAAAATGTCTTTCGGACGAGGACACCTATCCGTGCATTCTAGAACTTGTTCCACTAAAGGCAATAAGATAACAATCATGGTAGAAAACTAGACATGTTAATTTCCTAATCATTTTCCCTTTCTCTCGATCTACCACAGGAAATACACTAAAACGAATAGACTCACTTACGCCTATATGAGTTCCCGCTGCGTATTAAATTGCAGCCAAAGACCCCAGACCACATAGTAAGTTTCAAGGAGCTTTGGAATAATCCTCGTAGAACTTTTCATGGCTTGGAAATCCAAGGAGTAAACAGGGATTGTTGTCAACAGGCGCGACGGGGAGGTTATGAGCGGCGCCCCCTGGTGGCGCTGGTGGCTTCCCCGGTGGCTCCCCAGGGCGCTCCCACGGTACAAGTGTACAGTAGCCGGCAGGTGTCCAGATTATCAAGGATTTGAGATAAGAGTCTATTGTGACAGGGATCGAGTGATACGTTGTGCTTTGGGCTGTGAAATTGGCGGGAAAGTATATAAAATAGCGCGGGTTTAGTGATCACACTACAAACTGTGATCCTTGAGAGTTAGAGAAGTTTTGCTGCTGGAAGTGAAAATGTTGCGAGTTTTTAAGTGAAATAACCATAAACGGCTACATCGTTCGTATCAAAATAACCACTTATCTAATTTAGTGCTGATGCCCTCATTCAGTC
The DNA here is from genome assembly GCF_028750875.1 of Macrosteles quadrilineatus. NCBI lineage: Eukaryota > Metazoa > Arthropoda > Insecta > Hemiptera > Cicadellidae > Macrosteles > Macrosteles quadrilineatus. The sequence continues at coordinate 92,040,797 of NW_026542598.1, read as the reverse complement.
TTTTTTTTACACAGTGATTTAACGAATTTCCTTATAGGGAAGTAGCTATTACAGTAGGTAGCATCGTAAGACCTAGGCACGGGACCGTTTTACTTTTTCATTTTGATGTCCCCAGAGGCCAAAAGCACAATTTGTAAAAATGTTATATATGTATAGAAAAATGTGTGAAATATGTGTGTGTAAGTAAATACGATTTTGATGAAATTCGGTCTAAAGGTGTAAGGCTTGAATGAGTTCGCGAACCAGCATGATCGGAGCATGGGAACAAGGTTTTACGGGGGGGGGGGTTATGGGGGTAAAAATTGGTTTTTTTCTCATTTTTACCCTCAAAACACAAAATTTCCCGATTTCTCTCTAGACTTAAAGAGCTTTAAAAATACAATTTAGCATATAAAAGTGTTTTGTACGATTATTGGTAAAGGAGAAAATTTAAAAAATTGGAAATTTAAAATATACTAAGCAATTAATATTTTACTAAAAAGCGCACTTTATTAGTTTCCTTGTAGCAGCAAACCTAAGTACTTGTTAAACCTAGTGATATTTAAATTGATTTAATTTAAAATACATTCAGACGAATGGAAATTCGCTTTTTCGGCAGGTTTTGTTGCGGCGGGTGTGTTATATATGTTATCATCTATCTCCCTTCTCTCCCCACTGAAGTCAAACTAAGATAACCACGTCTTCTCTTCTCACAATGTATTCTTTGCTTCGGTCCTTAAAGGATTTGACACATGAACGTCCAAGAGTCCAATATCCAGTAGAGATATGTGAACAATGACCCTGGAGCGAACAAGCTCATATTGGACGAGGCAATATGTGGCGGAGTTATATCTGGGCCGAGTCAAACACTGTGAAGATGACAAGTATGGATACAATACAAGAGTTAGGAGGGTTCTCAGTGTATTGGTTGAGCTTAAGTAAGAAAGTTACATATGAAATGTTGATATTGTAATTTAGTTTTACAGTTAATTTTGTTTATCTAATTAGGGTTGAAAGCAAAAAGTGGGGTTCAAAATAATCAAGGTAAAATCATTGAGTTCCCAATAAAAAATACAAAGACAGCAATACTAGAACGATAGCAGAAGACGTAATATTTGTTGAATTGTATCTCACACAGAATATGGATTGTTGCAATGCATCAAAGAGAAGTTTGACGACACGGTAAACTTTGTTCAAAATCGGCCAATTTCGTCCATAAATTGATGATCTTGTGATTTAAAGACTATATCTCGGATCTATTCTTTTGTTTGGTGTGTAAGAAAGTCTTTTTGTCGTAGGGACACTATGCAATCTATATTTATTACTAAAATTTAAATAAATCAGTATGCGAAGCAATAACATTATCAGTAACAATTTGATTAAATAACTTCTTGATTAGCATGATACGTGTTATTAAATTATCTGAAAGCACGAAGAATGCGACAAATAACGCCTGAAATAATATATTTACACTTATACTGTTTACTCACAATACATATAAAAGATGGTAAGTGGTGATCGATTTCGATTGTGTAAATGTGTTATTATAAGTGTTATTAGACGTATTTGTTGTACTTCAGGCAATTTTATTATCTGAACAGTAAAAATCCCACACTTGTTTCAATAATGCAATGAATGTTAGTTATTTGGACTCAAAGAGCAAATTAATTAATACAGATGGTTATTTAAATGTTGTACAGCCAGAAAAAAAACATATATGTAAATTTTACCAGTTAAAGTACTCGGAGTACTTTATCAAAAATAAGTTTGAAGAAATTTAAATTTAATTTAGAGATAAATAAATTATAATCCATAAGCTGAAAAATGAATTGAGAAGTAGATTTCAACATGTTCAAATGCCCCTAGTAAACTTACTTAATCAATAAAATAAAAATAAAATAATTAATAATACAAAATAAATGAAAATCCCGAACTCATTTATTATCCAATACTACAACACCAAACTTTTTAAATAATTAAATTAAATTTTTGACGGTAAGGGATAGCAAAGAATGTTAGTTATTTGGACACAAACTGCTAACAGATTAACACAAAGGCTTATTTAAAATGTATTATAGCCAAACATGTTTGAATTATAAAAATACCAGTGCAATTTTAAACCACGTTTTATGCAGCATTCAATGATGTTATGCTGTACGATCTGTAATTTTTTTACTATAATGAATTCATTAGTTTGAAACTCTTGGTAAAACTTAAAAATAACCTTACCATCCACTGTATTTAGTTTTTATAATTTTTTTAATATTATTTCAATATCAAAATATAATGTGTAACGCGAGTGTAAAGCTAGTTACAAAAATAATTATTTGTTGTTGGGGTTGTATATTGTTGTTTGGAGTTGACTTGTATAGGAAGATAAAGCAATAGGTATTATGGAGTAGATTCCAGCATGCAAAAAACCTAGTCAATTCCTAGTCAATTTTCCTAACCTAGTTTTTATTTAGTCATACTTCCAAAACTCCAACCAAATATTCTTCATACTTATACCCTATTCAAGAACAAAAGTATTGAAACCCCCGAACCATTGTCAAATCCAACAACACAAAACTAAATTCCTATCACACCTTCAATCAACGTTCCCAACAATACTTTTTCAGTCTCTCACAACCACTTTGCTCCGAACAATTACGTCACAGTATCAGCTGATGGTTCACGTGACCAGATCAGCTGACAGGTGGCGGTCACGTGACCCGACGACGGCCAAACAGCTAAGTGAATCTGATCTTAATACGCCCGGGGGACGATTTAAATATCGGCTAATCCCGTGTGCATCAATACACGGCTACAAAGCGGGACCACCGTGGAGCGACGCGCCCATTGTTGCACTTATTAAACCCCCCCTTGTGATACTGCCTCTATTCAAGACTCAGTTATTAAGAAGATTCTACCTGAAGGATTTATTGTGAGAAATAGATGAAACTTGTTATTGGGTAAGTTTTATTGAATTGTGTTACTGTTTTGGTTTAAGTGTGGAAATTGAGGAAGTTTGGGTATTTTGGTAAATGAAGAGCTTCGTTTTGGGGATTATTGAAGCATTGTTATTTAAAAAATTTCTTCCCTCAGAAGTATTTTGTAGTTTGAAGAATCCGGAGTAAAAGTACGATGTATAAATTCAGTTCAAAATTAATTTAAGAGTTTTAAATCCTTCTGTTGGTTTTCAGATTAGGCTACCTTACTTTTAGTTTATATTGTTAAAGTTTTCCTTAGAATTCTAAGATTTTAGTTTTTTTTTATTATTTCTATTTCTTACTGAAGTGGATTAAGGTGACACTTTTTTCCTTAGAGTAAAACAGCTACATAGTGTTTGTGTGTGTCCATTTTGATTTCCTGAGAGAATTTTGCGTGTGAATTAAGTTAAACGTCTTGATCAGCTGTTCTACCAAGCCCATCTGTTTTTATAGCCACGACCATGTCATATTACCCATAACCTGTAATCATAAGACGCACATTTAAACTATAGAAATGCAAGCCTTCAGCTTATATATTTGCTGGATATAAGTTGTTACCAAAATACAAGAACCTAAATGATTATAAATTGCTTGTGGTTGGATGAATTCAAGCTAGTTAACACCACTAATAAATATTTTAGTAAATTATTTAATTTTCTCTAAACACATTATGGTACAGGTTTTCATATGTAAAGCAATATTCTATAATCAAAGTTTCAATGGAGTGTATGCATACAGCAGTATATTTCTCTCCGTACATATTGAATCTACCCAGTAAACCAGAGCGGAGTAGAGGGAGGCGACTTCCACCCTCTGTTTAATATCTGACTGAGGCCCAGTCATCTATCAGCCCCAAACAGACAAGAGTTTTATTAAAACTCGGAGCTGCTCGTCAATGACCTCTGTAGGATTGAGATGTAGAGGCCAACGGGGTTAACATGAGGTGCATTGTGACTATATGACTAAACCCAACTAACCCCACTATGACTATATTTTGTAACTAAATAGTTTTACAGTACTTAATTTTACATACTAGGATTCCGTGTTTCAAACATTACCTCTAAACAAATATTTACTGAATAAACTTTAGCTGAACGAAAAATATTGTTTATTTAACTCATACATATTTGCATAGGTAGTCAATCTAAAAGTTTTTCAAATAATAGCAGGTTTACACGTTTGTACCAATTGTAATCTAACTCGGATGGTTGATTACTTCTGAATTAAATTGATATAAACATGACGTCTTTGGCCTATGGGGACGAAAAAATTGGTCCCGGGTTTAGGTTTAGCCATGACACCTACAGTAGTATCTTATTCTATATATTGACAATTCAAGAATAAGCAGTTTGAAAACATGTTTAAATTGAGACCTAACAGAAACGACGGTTATCAAAACCAAGACCCTCTTTTTATCTTCTTATGTATCAAATTACAGAAACATCGTTGAAAGATATTAATTAATAATAATTAAATGTTGCATAAAACATAAATTAATAACGACTTATTAGCAAATGTTTGAGTTAAAGCTCGCACAGTTGACGTCACAGTTCCACGTACAGCGTTGTCAACGCCGTCATATTGTCCGTGTACTGCACACAAAGGCTCTGCTCTAATGAATGTTTTTGCGATTTATTTACAAAGGCCGGGGTTTGTTTAGTAGCGACACCGCGCCATCTTTGATTGTCGGTCGTGCTACACGGACAGTGATATTGCTTTGAAATCTTGCTGTGCTTCAAACCCATCCCGTACTGGTTTAGCACGATACTGGGGTTGCAAAGTGTCAAACCCGTCCCATACCACCAGTTGTGCAGCACTATACTGAGTTTGCAGAGCGTCAAACCAGTCCCATACCACCAGTGGTACCGCACAATACTAGGGTTGCAGAGCTTCTAACCTGTCTCATATCACCAATGGTACCGCACGATACTGGGGTTGCAGAGCTTCTAACCAGTCCCATACCACCAGTGGTACCGCACAATACTAGGGTTGCAGAGCTTCTAACCTGTCCCATACCACCAGTGGTACCGCACGATACTGGGGTTGCAGAGCTTCTAACCAGTCCCATACCACCAGTGGTACCGCACGATACTGGGGTTGCAGAGCTTCTAACCTGTCCCATACCACCAGTGGTACCGCACAATACTAGGGTTGCAGAGCTTCTAACCTGTCCCATACCACCAGTGGTACCGCACGATACTGGGGTTGCAGAGCTTCTAACCAGTCCCATACCACCAGTGGTACCGCACGATACTGGGGTTGCAGAGCTTCTAACCAGTCCCATACCACCAGTGGTACCGCACAATACTAGGGTTGCAGAGCTTCTAACCTGTCTCATATCACCAATGGTACCGCACGATACTGGGGTTGCAGAGTGTCAAACCCGTCCCATACCACCAGTGGTATGGCGGGTTGCGAGTTTTTATTTTGTCCAGGGTTTGCAAGCATGGGCAGAAAGATTAACCTAGCCGAGGAGATGAATTATATGCGTAATAAAAGTTTCAAATTTACCTAAATCGTAGATTTTTGTGCATTTGATCAATTGTTAATGAAATCTTCAATGAAACTTATGATTTATAGCTGTGATTGAAACATACGAAACCCTTTTCAAACTAAAAAAATGTGTAAATTCGAAGTAGTGTTAATTTGTTTAACATTTTTAAATTACAGAGGTAAAACAAGTGCATCTTCATGTTGAAATTATTTATGTGGAATCATAGCGATAACAGTTTTTGTTGCAAAAATAATAGAGGTTCTAAGAACCTTATACACGCTTACTCAGTGGTAAATTTGTAACTGAGTCTGAAATCAATAATGGTAATTACATTAAAGCGCGAACCTATAGAGTGAGGAGAACTGTGGAGGGGAACATGTAGAACCACAACACATATTGTTTAAGACTCGCTGGAGTGTGTGATTTGATTATACAGTAGGAGGCAAGGAGCACCTGGGTGTCAGAGTACACTACGGTAACTGACAGACAGGTGAATCAAACAGGGATTATCTACTGGACACCCGGAGGGATGATTGGGGAGGTGATGGATTTAGCAGGGACGGAGTAGTGATAGGTAAAATTATTATTACTACAATAGCAAAAGAGGGTGTTGAGTTTGCAGCAGGTATGAATACTTGATCCACATTAACACCTTTGGCTGCGACAAGGTCGATATTCCATAGTTATCTTTAGGTAGACTAATCAGCATTCTGCATCAACCTCCAGATCTTCACAATAACTTTGAGCAGGGCTAATTAGGTAAAATTGAGATGTTGGGCATTTGTTCTACATACTACCTCAACTTTCTGTGGAAAAGACTACAGGAGGTATATCCATCAAAGACGCTGGAAATTGCAGAAAATTACAATTACAGGAAAATTACATTTGACAACTCAAGGTAAAAACCCGTTATTACTTTTAACGTGAAACCTGTCAAATCTCATAAACTGTCTAATAAATTCATAACCAACGTAATGAAACTTGTACAATTTCGCTGTTAAATCGTGACAAGACCAGCGTTTGGGCCGTTCTCTTATAAGGCAATTCAATAGAATAATAACGTTGTAAAAACTTGCATCGATTACTGCTATGTGAAAAGGCAACTTGTGATCATGGTTTATCAGGGAGATATAAACTAATTATGTATTGCTCAGTGGGAAACAACAAATGATTAGGCTATCGATTTGAATCTAATGTAGTATCTAAAAGGCTAACTCCAATGGAAACTCCTCAATTTGAAAATCTTTAATATATTTTTACATCTCTCCCATTACGGTTGACAGAGGCGGGATATAAGCAGTAAACCAGGCAAGGTTATGTCCCGGGTTATGCGGCCTCAGTCTGTGTTTCATGTGGCTGTAAAGACGTAAGGTTAGAGCGGGTCTCATTATCAGCAACCCTCCCACATCTCCCGCCAAAACTGCGCTATCATTCCCGCGTTTAGCATAGCCTCTTCACCTTGAATGTTACTGCACTTTTACGCCAGGGAATATATGCTGGAATCTATATATATAATTCAGTAAGTCAAATTTTTGTAAAGAAATTGTGAGTGACTGGATGGCCGTAGAAGGATGGGAGAGGTCTTATTTTAAAGGTCTTGACGTGAATTTTGAGGGAAAACTATTCATTTTTCTTATTTTTTTACCATAAATTCGCAACAGAATACAACTCTTCCCATTAAAACAACATGGGGTTTAATTTGTTTATATCTTTTGAAATTAAAACAGAAGTCATTTACTGCTGATTTCTGTTTACTTCAATACAGCTGATCGTGCTATATTTTGAAAACAGTGATCAATACACGCATTTGGTTTACTTTTAGCCAGTCAACTATGAAATGTATACTATAATAAAACTGAAATCTTGAAGATTAATCGGAAAAACTTCTGCATTCTTTGTTTATATTTAAATCATATACTCAAGTTTCATTTTTTCATGCTTTACGTTATTGTCGTGTTAAAGGAATAAACGACATAGAATAAATATATATCTGTATAAATAATCAAAGAGTCGAAATTAAATCTAACTTCTGTTTTGTTTTTATTTTTAAATCATATGTTCAAGTTTTTTTAATGATGTTGTTTTCTTTATATTTCTACACATTTTAAGGTTAAGGATGTGTTAATATATACGACTAAAATAACCTACAAATGTTATTGGTTCTAAAATGGTGTATTTGCATTCCTTCGTAAGTAAATATTTTTTTAGTGCAGTGAATATACAACGTAGAGTAATCATATTCGATCATACTTTTATAAAATCACCAGGGATTCAAGATGTTTTGGTATGTAGGCTGCTGGATATATATTCTTTTCATTATAAGTACTGTAATTAATATGAACGCCAGGGGAAGACCACAAAGGCGGGGAGCTGTTCATAGGAATGACAGTGCGCGTAGAAGAGCAAGAGTAGATAATGACGAACTTAATCAAGATATGTTACAACCCCTTTTTAGGAGACCCATGGTAGACGAGAGAAATGTAAATATCCATGATGCAGGATTACTGGACCAAGAGTGCATTCAATGTAGTGCTCTTCATTTTAGAGAAGAACTAACGAATAATCATTTTATGACATGTTGCCATAACGGACTTATTAACCTTCCTCAGCCAAAAACTAATGTAGAACTTAAAAATTTGTTTTAAGAGAGCCCACAACTGTATAAATTCATTCGACAATACAACAGTGCGATGGCTTTTGCTTATTTTTCAGCCAGTAAGAAAGATATTCCAGGAAAAGGACCATACTGTTTCAAAATTCAAGGACAGATTTATCGTTCAATCTCAGATTTGCTGCCTCAACATGATGAAGACCCCGTGTATGGCCAATTGTACATTATTGACACATCAACAGCAACAGAAATTCGTCAAAGGCGTCGAGAAAATAGTGACTTAAAACCTGTAGACAGGATAAATATGGATCGTCGTAGGTATAATAAGCCTACTGCAGATGAAATTGCAGGCGTCTTCAATTCATCTGAAGGCGAACCTTCAATTAATTTTTAAAATTCCAAACAGGGAAGCTTTTATTTAGCCTCATTAACCACAAGACCAAAGCTACCTTATTAAACCAGTATTTATTCACAAACAATGATATGTTTGCTGCCTTTTCATGTTAAACCACTGGAGTGATTCAAATTATTTATTGAAAATGACATCAACAAAAGCAAACAAAGAAGAACAACAAACTGGTTTTTACACAAAAGATATGGTGAAGGGATGCCTATTCTGACACATAGATAATGTTATTCTGAGTTTGTTTAAATACCGGAATTGCAATATGTTGTTTTACATTTCAGCTTTTTAGGGACTTATGTCCCTACAAGCCACTAGTACAATATAATACTCGCATCTTAACGAAACAAGTGGGTTAACATGTTATCAACTTCAAATTTAGCTTTAGACATTCCATCCCCATGTTAAATTTGTTGTCAGTTTTTAAACCAAAATCGTCGTAGTTGATATGAGCCACCCTATTGTGCAGGTCTAAACTATTACTGATTTCTGTTGAATACACAATCTTTTTTACCAACTCAAACTAATGGAATGACTTATTGTGAGCTTTAGCATCTATACTTATTTAATACGCAAGCAGGATTTTTGTGACAATTACTCCTACGAAACTACTAAACCGATTGACATGTTTTTGGGGTCATTGGAAAGAGCGTAAGGTGAAGTTGTACAGGAAACTTTCTTTTTAGGGAAGTAATTAGAGAGTGAGGCCCTGGGGCCCTTTAAAGTTTCGTATTTATCCATAAGATTAACATGGGAAACAAAAATTGTTATGAATTGTTCCAGCTGTTGTCAGAAATTAAAAGTGAGAAGAAGAACGTATGTTAATTGTAAACAGTCAATAAGTTTGAAAATTTAACAGTTTACTACAAACATTTACTGACTTGGTTGACATGAAATACTTACTATTTGAATGTGGGTTGGCGTAAATATTACAATGGAAAAAGCTAGAGAGTCTGGATAATTTGATATAATCTGTTATGTACATCTTGAGTATTTCCATAAGCTTTGAGTCGAATCTTTTAAAGTCATCAGAAATAATGACTGTTATTCGTTTTAAAATAACGCCTGTAATACTTAGAAATTGCTCGAATTCGAGCAACAGGACCACTAGTCTGTTATGAATCCTCAAATTTGCCAACAACAAAATATTAGGTAGAAAATTGAGTTTTGGTCGTTACGCTAGCGCATTCTGTGACTGGCTCACACAACTACGTTCTTAAAAAAAAAAATTTGCTACAGCTGGTCCATATAGATCCAATTCCAGCTTCAGCTGGTCTACTTCAGTATCCACGAGTAAATTCTTATACTCTCACTAATTCTGCTTCAACGTTGTTGCTAAACATAAAGTAGATAACACAAAGTTACTTGGATTTTCATTTTTCCAGAGTAGTACCACCCTCATATTGTACTACCAGTATCATGTTGTACTACTGGTGGTATGAAAGGGTTTTGAAGATAAGAAACTCTCATATTGTACTACAAGTATCATGTTGTACTACTGGTGGTATGAAAGGGTTTTGAAGATAAGAAACTCTCATATTGTACTACAAGTATCATGTTGTACTACTGGTGGTATGGAAGGGTTTTGAAGATAAGAAACTCTCATATTGTACTACAAGTATCATGTTGTACTACTGGTGGTATGGAAGGGTTTTGAAGATAAGAAACCCTCAAATTGTACTACCAGTATCAGGCTGTACTACTGGTGGTATGGAAGGGTTTTGAAGATAAGAAACCCTTATATTGTACTACCAGTATCAGGCTGTACTACTGGTGGTATGGAACAGTTTTGACGATAAGAAACCCTTATATTGTATCATCATAAAACAAACTGAAATGTATAAACACTCTTCTTGATCGTTTACAGCAGGGCCGCGTTAAGGGTCAGTGGCGCCCTGGGCAAACCCAAAAGCAGCGCCCCCCCTTATATATATATATACATATAACTATAAAGGTTTTGACCACAGCAGTGTAGAGAGGGGAAGAGGGAAAGGGGGTTGACTCATTAGTTCGCCGAAATTCACTGCAGGTGGGTTGGGGGTTGGGGTGAGTGCAATGAACTTGACAGTAGTTGTTATGCGAATGCCTCTTGCCCTGCGCCAATAGCTTAATGCACTACGCAGTGATTTGATTACTGTTCAGTACAGTACAGTTCATTGCATTACACACGTATTGAACGAGATTCTACTGGAGTATGTTTTTTTCATGGTTCTACTATAGGCCTATGCATATATATATTTATACATTGGCGTGTTTTTTTTACCAGTTTTGTTTTGGGAGGGAGTTTTCAATTCCGTATCAATGGAAATAATGGTTAATACATTTTACGTTCTTTAAAACTGCTTCTTGAGTTTGTTTTCTTTGAGCCAACCACTTGCAGCTCTCGGCTCCACTAGGTTTTTTTATGCATTTTTAAATGATTATAGGCCTACTTACTTTATTAACACTTCTCTATATATTTATTACTGGTTCACTAACTGTAGTGTGAGTGTCAACACTGACTAGTGACTGTCACAGTTTAGGTTGTGTTGTAACTGATTTGACGACTGTGCAGCAGGCACAACACGAACACAACCTACTGACTACTGAGGGAGGAGTACTGTACTGGACTGGCCGGACTGGCGCCTCGCGGTAGTTGGTATTGTAGTTGTGACTTATGGGGATGGGGGTGGGACTGGGATGGAGAGGAGGGGCACGTGAACCATAGGCCTGTAGACTACAGCTGGCCTACATGCTATTCCCATAATTTGCTGAAGTCACCCAAATTGCAAACAAAAAATCAGCTGATGTATTTGTATTGCCATATAAGTGTATGTTTGTTTTGATTTGATTGTTAGTGTTTTTATAATTTTATCAATGGTAAAATGGTGTTTGCAATCTGAGTGACATCAGCATATGATGGGAATAGCACACCTATGTATTTTCCTTCCACCATGCAGGCCTCCCTGCCTCTAATAGTATAGTGAGTGCGCCTGGTTCACACTGCTGCCTGACTTTCCCTGACTACATGAGGTATAATCTGAAGGTCGAGTATTTTCAATTTTGTTGTATTTATTTACTTTTGCAATAAGGGAAAATCACTTAACTACAAGTTGAAATCACCCATTTTATTTTTGAAATCCCGGCTGATAAAACCCTATTTTTCCTAGTGCGGGCGGTGGTTCAGGGCGCCCCCCCAACCACCGGCGCCCCTGGGCATATGCCCAGTCTGCCCGTTTATAAAAGTGGGCCTGGTTTACAGTTGACATATTTAACGATTTAATTCGCTTTTTCGTTGATTAATGTAAGCAGATAGTGATGGAGCTAAGGGATATTTGAAATAAATAAAAAAAAGCTTTTTTGATGGATTTTATTTTAATATTTAAACGTGTATGTGTTTACGTTCTACATGTAATCCACAAACCATAATGAAATTAGTGATGTGCCAATTATTAAGTCATACTATGGATTAAGTTGAGGTTTCACCAATACAGAGACATTTACCAATGCCCAAGGGACTTTCCATTGTATTGCTTTCAAATTTATGAAACCACTCTGTAATGCGAGCTCCGGACCACCAGGTAATGACGATATGTTACAGCTAAATCTTTGGTGATTAACAGGATTTGAACCTGGTACCTGACAACAGATTACCACCACTCTAACCACTAGAACCGGCGCATGTCAATTGCGATGATATTGTATGCCGTGATAGATGAATTATATAAAGTATAAAGTCTGTCTTAACAAGTACGAAAAGTAAGCGATTATTTTGTTGCTAAACGTTAAATGAGGAAATAAAATTCTGATTTCACCCAATGATTACTTTTTAGTCACTTAAGATTATACTAAATCCAAAATGGAAAGTAAAGTCTCGGGTTTGCACATTTTGCATAAATTGTGTTAACTAGATGGAATTTTTAATTGATGTAAATATTTCCCAAGAACTCATAAAATCTGAATTATGACTAATAAATCTCTTATAAATATGCATGAGCGAAATTATTAACTTGGACCTTGATAATTGTCTGCCAAGAAAGTGTTAATTAAAATCCCAAAAAGGAAAGGAAATATTTCTCCCTCGACCCTCCTGTAACATTTAAATTTCATAGTGGTAAACTATTGAAGGACGACTTTTTGTAAAACTGTGTAATTTAGCAAACGTTTAGTACTATAATATCTTTTTAATTTGAAGTTTAATATGAATGTTTAGGTTGAATTTTGATTTGCAGTTGAAAATATATGTCTACGTGGGGAAAATTGTCACTTTTAAAAAGTTTGTTTGATTAACAAAATGACCACGTCTAGATCATTGATACCTTGATCGATTTGGAGGACTTGAAAATTGGTCAATCGCTACAGTTTATTTCAAATATCATATAATTAAGTACGGTATTGGGCTTTTTCAAACTATGTGGACCTATGAGCCGGTTACCATTTGTTAGACAAAGTAAACTGTTTATAATTTAATTAAGACGCGAATCATTTCCTAACCTAAGATCAAATCAGTAACGCCCTAATTGGTTTATATTTGGACCATGTTTTTTTTTATTTAACCAAATTTTAATAAAAGATCCAAATAAAATTTCTGAGTCATATAAATATATTTTTATGCGTAGTATGAATTGGTATCAATAACTATATACAATTTACAGTACTAATACTCTACAAATACAACTAAACGTATCCGGTAAAACATAAGTTGTAAACTTAAGGAGCTTTAAAGATTTCTTGACGTATTTTATTGCTTTTTAAATAGAAACCCCCCTGATTTCAACCCAACAATTACTTTAAAAACAATAATTAATTCAAGCCCTTCTGCATTTATAATCAAGATTATTCAAAGGTCCATTTCTTATTCCTTAATAAAGTTTATTAAATGCAAATGCAACCTCAGACTGTTTACTGGAGGTTAAAAAAAAACTGAGTTTTAATTACATTTAAATTTCATAACGAAAATCTGGAGACGAATTAATTTATATTATAACTAGCTGTACCCGCGGGCGTTGCTCCGTTTAACTTCATAAGTATTCGCATGGCTCAACCACGTCCTGGTTGAAGTTCGTTCGCTACGCTCACTCACCTTTTGGTTGCAAGTTAGCTGTTGTCATAAATTAAAAAAAAAATAATAGTGCTGCACCCTGTTGGTAATCCTTGTAACTTTAATGCTATTAAACATCATAGAACAGAACCAACTTGTTTAATTGAAACAGCTGTTAAGATTCATTGATTCCTTTTAAATATGAAGAATCATTAGGTTAACATGGGAAAAGCCAGAGCCACTGGGGCGGAGCCCGAAAGCCCGATCAGAATAAAAACTACTTAGTTTTCCTATTTAATGCCCAAAGAATCGGTGTACCAAATTTCAGCCTCCTAGATAAATGGGAAGTTGGAGAATTAGTGATGAGTGAGTGAGTGAGTCAGTGAGGGCTTTGCCTTTTATATATTTAGATAAACCTCGGGTTTTCACGGATTGAATTGATAACTTAGTCACCAGCCAACCCATTAATACGTTAGTACTGTAATACTTTAATATGAGTTTTGGTTCATAACATACCTTAGTAAGAAAAAAACAAGTTCCACACTGACAAAAATAAAGGTAATTGTGTGAATTGAAAAGCAATCCTCTCACACCTTAACATTGTTTGAAAAACAATTCTCAAATATAATTTTGGACAAAATGTCTTTAAATATGTATTCTGCCTGTGATTTTTGGATGGATGGATATTTAGGGTTGTATAACATAATATTCAATGTATAAAATGTAGTTGGGTTTATTCATATTGTCACAATGAACCTCATGTTAACCCAGTTGGCCTAGTACAGTAGTGTGTTGGCCCCTGTATCTCAATCCTACAGAGGTCATTGACGAGCAGCTCCGAGTTTTAATAAAACTCTTGTCTGTTTGGGGCTGATAGATGACTGGGCCTCAGTCAGATATTAAACAGAGGGTGGAAGTCGCCTCCCTCTACTCCGCTCTGGTTTACTGGGTAGATTCAATATGTACGGAGAGAAATATACTGCAGTATGCATACACTCGGTTGAAATTAGTAATGCACTGTATTAGTTACAACTGTATGGAAAAATTGATAGTTATATAGGGCAGGTATTAAAAAATAATAAATTGAATAATTATTTTTAGAAATGAATCGTCTGACAAATAAGTCAATTTTTGTATTGCCAAATCGCAGAATGTTTGGATGGGTCGATAGGTAGACGAATTGGCGGACCAAAAATGTTGATTTGTTGGAAGAATGAACGTTGATATAATGTTTTTGTGTGCATTGATCACAACTACTGAATAACATTTGTCAGTTAATTTACGAGGTGAAGTAATTGTCGTTTTTAAGGAAATAAATTAATTCTTCTTCTTCATTTGAATAAATGGATAAATGGGTGAATGGTGGATCAATTGACGGATATTGGATTGATGGATAAATGACTACTTATTTGGATTAATGAAAGGTCGGATGGAGTTAGTTGGATGATTTAATAAATTGATTAATTAATTCGTGGTTTCATTGATATGTTGATGCATTTGGGTATACCACGAATGAATTTATTATATTTACATTGTCCTACAAGTCCATCTTAAGTATTTCTGTATATATAACTAGCTGTAACCCGCGGGCTTTGCCCCGTTTAACTTCTTAATTTTCAAGATGATCTCGTTCGCATGGCTCAATCCACGTCCTGGTTGAAGTTCGTTCGCTACGCTCACTCACCTTTAGGTTGGAGCTCGTTCGCTACGCTCACTCACCTTTAGGTTGAAGCTCGTTCGCTGCGCTCACTTGCCTTCAGGTTAGCTCGTTCGCTACGCTCACTCACCTTTTGGTTGCAAATTAGCTGTTGTCATAAATGTAAAAGAAATAATAGTGCTGCACCCTGTTGGTAATCCTTGTAACTTTAATGCTATTAAACATCATAGAACAGA
This sequence comes from Macrosteles quadrilineatus, assembly GCF_028750875.1. NCBI lineage: Eukaryota > Metazoa > Arthropoda > Insecta > Hemiptera > Cicadellidae > Macrosteles > Macrosteles quadrilineatus. Next base: position 92,025,428 of record NW_026542598.1, on the reverse strand, counting down.
ACCAACTTGTTTAATTGAAACAGCTGTTAAGATTCATTAATTCCATTTCTCATAAGGTTAACATGGGAAACTCCAGAGCCCCTGGGGCGGAGCCGATTGGACGGATCACGAAATTGATGGTGTATAAACCTATTCTATGAAATTCTACACGTATGTACCAAGTTTCGTGGCAATCGGTTCAGCGGTGTCTGAGTTTATCACTGCCAAACAAATATATATATATATACAAACATCCTCTTTTATACTTATGGATGAACATTTTGATTTGGTATATGGATTATTTCATAATTTTGCCTATAAGTCTTCACACCAACTTCAATTCAAATTTTGCAAAAGGATGGTATTCTTGCATAATTAATTTAAACTCATTAGCAAAACAGTACTAAGACTAAAACCCCCTTTTCCTGCATTATTATTTTTATTTGGATGATCTACACCAAGCCACCAAGTACGGTCAACATCATGTGTCCAGTATGTTTTATAGTCTATGTAAATGCCATGTAGCTGGACTACATGTCAGCTGCAGCCACAATAATCACTTTGAACAGCTGATGGACAGTCTGACACTGACAGTAATTACAACCAATACACACCGATGGACCAGATAGACCGGTGATAGTTGTATTGATGAACATTCTAACCGGGCTCTGTAGAGAATGTAAATGTTATTAATTGTTTTGGAATGGATGTGATATTTTATTGGAAAAGAATGAGGTTATCAAACTCTTATGGAGTCGTTTTAGCCTAATTTATTTTTAGTGGCTTGACACTGAATGTGTTGTCGTACATGGAAAACCTGAAAGACAACATTCAAAATTTACTACAAGATTAAAATTACAGTAATCAAAGACAAAAGTTGTTCTTATAGCGAAAAGTCGATGTAACCATACATTCGTCTCAAAACAAAAAACAATTGACTGTCAACTGGTAGATATAGAAAAGCTAATTGTAGTTACACTAATAGGCGAATGGCACTTTATTTGGCACTTTTAGTCACATTTTATAGCTAGATCAAATGTTAGACCATTACGAATGACCTTAGATATGTTCAGCTTATTTTAGGAAAAATACCGTGTAAATGTTATTTCTTTTCCCATAAACTCATATTTTTCTGATAAACTCTCAAGAAATAAAAACATTAGGCCATTTAAACCACGTATTTACCAAGCAACGATGAATAATAAATCCCAATATTTCCAATAGTTACTAAGAATCCATATGTTTTAGTCATAAATTACAATATAAATGGATGTCCGGAAATGTTAATGTCTGTCGGCAATTTACGTTGTATTGGTCCAATCAGTCCGACACTGATCAAAAGCCGTGTAGACTGACAAGCATTTCCTCGAGCACTCTCTGGCTCAACAGTCCGTTAACATTCATGTTGTATGTGTTACAATTTACGTTGTATTGGTTCAATCAGTCCGACACTGATCAAATGCCATGTAGACTGACAAGCATTTCCTCGAGCACTCTCTGGCTCAACAGTCTGTTAACATTCATGTTGTATGTGTTACAATTTACGTTGTATGTCCAATCAGTCCGACACTGATCAAATGCCATGTAGACTGACAAGCATTTCCTCGAGCACTCTCTGACTCAACAGTCGTTAACATTCATGTTGTATGTGTTACAATTTACGTTGTATGTCCAATCAGTCTGACACTGATCAAATGCCATGTAGACTGACAAGCATTTCCTCGAGCACAATCTGGCTCAACAGTCGTTAACATTCATGTTGTATGTGTTACAATTTACGTTGTATTGGTCCAATCAGTCTGTCACTGATCAAATGCCATGTAGACTGACAAGCATTTCCTCGAGCACTCTCTGGCTCAACAGTCTGTTAACATTCATGTTGTATGTGTTACAATTTACGTTGTATTGGTCCAATCAGTCTGTCACTGATCAAATGCCATGTAGACTGACAAGCATTTCCTCGAGCACTCTCTGACTCAACAGTCCGTTGATATTCACGTTGTATGTGTTACAATTTACGTTGTATTGGTCCAATCAGTCCGACACTGATCAAATGCCATGTAGACTGACAAGCATTTCCTCGAGCACTCTCTGGCTCAACAGTCCGTTAACATTCATGTTGTATGTGTTACAATTTACGTTGTATTGGTCCAATCAGTCCGACACTGATCAAATGCCATGTAGACTGACAAGCATTTCCTCGAGCACTCTCTGACTCAACAGTCGGTTAACATTCACGTTGTATGTGTCACAATTTACGTTGTATTGGTCCAATCAGTCCGACACTGATCAAATGCCATGTAGACTGACAAGCATTTCCTCGAGCACTCTCTGGCTCAACAGTCCGTTAACATTCATGTTGTATGTGTTACAATTTACGTCGTATTGGTCCAATCAGTCCGACACTGATCAAATGCCATGTAGACTGACAAGCATTTCCTCGAGCCCTCTCCGGCTCAACAGTCTGTTAACATTCATGTTGTATGTGTTACAATTTACGTTGTATTGGTCCAATTAGTCCGACACTGATCAAATGCCATGTAGACTGACAAGCATTTCCTCGAGCACTCTCCTGCTCAACAGTCTGTTAACATTAATGTTGTATGTGTTACAATTTACGTTGTATTGGTCCAATCAGTCCCGACACTGATCAAATGCCATGTAGACTGACAAGCATTTCCTCGAGCACTCTCCTGCTGAACAGTCTGTTAACATTCATGTTGTATGTGTTACAATTTACGTCGTATTGGTCCAATCAGTCCGACACTGATCAAATGCCATGTAGACTGACAAGCATTTCCTCGAGCACTCTCTGGCTCAACAGTCTTTTAACATTCATGCTGTATGTGTTACAATTTACGTTGTGTTGGTCCAATCAGTCCGACACTGATCAAATGCCATGTAGACTGACAAGCATTTCCTCGAGCACTCTCTGGCTCAACAGTCTGTTAACATTCATGTTGTATGTGTTACAATTTACGTTGTATTGGTCCAATCAGTCCGACACTGATCAAATGCCATGTAGACTGACAAGCATTTCCTCGAGCACTCTCTGGCTCAACAGTCTGTTAACATTCATGTTGTATGTGTTACAATTTACGTTGTATTGGTCCAATCAGCCCGACACTGATCAAATGCCATGTAGACTGACAAGCATTTCCTCGAGCACTCTCTGGCTCAACAGTCTGTTAACATTCATGTTGTATGTGTTACAATTTACGTTGTATTGGTCCAATGAGTCCCGACACTGATCAAATGCCATGTAGACTGACAAGCATTTCCTCGAGCACTCTCCTGCTCAACAGTCTGTTAACATTAATGTTGTATGTGTTACAATTTACGTTGTATTGGTCCAATCAGTCCGACACTGATCAAATGCCATGTAGACTGACAAGCATTTCCTCGAGCACTCTCCTGCTCAACAGTCTGTTAACATTAATGTTGTATGTGTTACAATTTACGTTGTATTGGTCCAATCAGTCCCGACACTGATCAAATGCCATGTAGACTGACAAGCATTTCCTCGAGCACTCTCCTGCTGAACAGTCTGTTAACATTCATGTTGTATGTGTTACAATTTACGTCGTATTGGTCCAATCAGTCCGACACTGATCAAATGCCATGTAGACTGACAAGCATTTCCTCGAGCACTCTCTGGCTCAACAGTCTTTTAACATTCATGCTGTATGTGTTACAATTTACGTTGTGTTGGTCCAATCAGTCCGACACTGATCAAATGCCATGTAGACTGACAAGCATTTCCTCGAGCACTCTCTGGCTCAACAGTCTGTTAACATTCATGTTGTATGTGTTACAATTTACGTTGTATTGGTCCAATCAGTCCGACACTGATCAAATGCCATGTAGACTGACAAGCATTTCCTCGAGCACTCTCTGGCTCAACAGTCTGTTAACATTCATGTTGTATGTGTTACAATTTACGTTGTATTGGTCCAATCAGCCCGACACTGATCAAATGCCATGTAGACTGACAAGCATTTCCTCGAGCACTCTCTGGCTCAACAGTCTGTTAACATTCATGTTGTATGTGTTACAATTTACGTTGTATTGGTCCAATGAGTCCCGACACTGATCAAATGCCATGTAGACTGACAAGCATTTCCTCGAGCACTCTCTGGCTCAACAGTCCGTTAACATTCATGTTGTATGTGTTACAATTTAGGTTGTATTGGTCCAATCAGCCCCGACACTGATCAAATGCCATGTAGACTGACAAGCATTTCCTCGAGCACTCTCTGGCTCAACAGTCCGTTAACATTCATGTTGTATGTGTTACAATTTAGGTTGTATTGGTCCAATCAGCCCCGACACTGATCAAATGCCATGTAGACTGACAAGCATTTCCTCGAGCACTCTCTGGCTCAACAGTCTGTTAACATTCACGTTGTATGTGTTACAATTTACGTTGTATTGGTCCAATCAGTCTGACACTGATCAAATGCCATGTAGACTGACAAGCATTTCCTCGAGCACTCTCTGGCTCAACAGTCTGTTAACATTCACGTTGTATGTGTTACAATTTAGGTTGTATTGGTCCAATCAGCCCCGACACTGATCAAATGCCATGTAGACTGACAAGCATTTCCTCGAGCACTCTCTGGCTCAACAGTCCGTTAACATTCATGTTGTATGTGTTACAATTTAGGTTGTATTGGTCCAATCAGCCCCGACACTGATCAAATGCCATGTAGACTGACAAGCATTTCCTCGAGCACTCTCTGGCTCAACAGTCTGTTAACATTAATGTTGTATGTGTTACAATTTACGTTGTATTGGTCCAATCAGTCTGACACTGATCAAATGCCATGTAGACTGACAAGCATTTCCTCGAGCACTCTCTGGCTCAACAGGCCGTTAACATTCATGTTGTATGTGTTACAATTTAGGTTGTATTGGTCCAATCAGCCCCGACACTGATCAAATGCCATGTAGACTGACAAGCATTTCCTCGAGCACTCTCTGGCTCAACAGTCTGTTAACATTCATGTTGTATGTGTTACAATTTACGTTGTATTGGTCCAATCAGTCCCGACACTGATCAAATGCCATGTAGACTGACAAGCATTTCCTCGAGCACTCTCTGGCTCAACAGTCTGTTAACATTCATGTTGTATGTGTTACAATTTACGTTGTATTGGTCCAATCGGTCCGACACTGATCAAATGCCATGTAGACAATTCCAATCTCATTTCTTCCACTCATACCAATGATGAACTAGATATTATTAGAAGTACAGTTCTTAAATATCTGTATACAATTTTTAAAATCAACATTCATCGTCATTGGCCACCAACACACCTCAAGTTTATGGTTTTTGTAACGATTTCTGTTTTCTGTCCTTGAAGATAGTCTCATTACACAGAATACTGGACTAAATTTGGTCAAAAACAAAATTTTCCAAATATAATTCCTTTTTATAGCCCCAATACACATTTTTCACAGGCACTCTCATAACATACGTATTTTATAATTATTCTAGTGGTAGAAACTATTTTTACATTATTTGTTTGCGTAACGTGAAGAATTCGTTTGATTTGCCCCATTGGTGACACCGATGCATGTGCGGGGGAGGTATTAGACAGAGGTATGGCCCAGGCATGCCAACAATGTTGACCCCGGCCAAACTATTCACCCCATGGCTGCTTCGGATGCCCCCCAGCGCATTCTGGCCGTACGTGACGGAACTATCTTACGACTGTCTGAGGACAAAATTGTATCGGTTGAGTAAAAGTTGGAGACTTTTAAGTTGAATAAAAATTTTATTGGAGCTCTCACATCAGTCATAAAGTATTTAACCAGGTCATAGATTCTTTACTTAAGTTGTCTATGTATCTTATTACGTTATTGCTCTATAATAAATATTTAATTAGGTACTACCGGACTACTTTAGGTTAATACACGGAGGTCCAATTTTACACGTATGGAAGCCGTAACTAAACATATCACGTTGTATTATTAACTGTATTTAACACTTTTTAGATGCCACCAGAATAATAATTAGTTATTTAACAATCACTTTTTTCTTTGTACGTATAAACATTCTATGCCAAGCCTTAGATAATTATAATTCCAACAAATAAAAATACAAAATTTTAAGGAGAGGTGATAAAAGTAAGGAAAATTATGTATCCACCATTAGTTATCTGCAAGAATTAATAAGGCGATTCTTTAAAATAATAAAGATTTTTCGTAAGTGTTTGTTTATAAAGTTATCTCTATAACAATTAAATGAACCTAAAGTAAGACAGTTAAAGGGTCAAAGCTCCAACTTTGAAGGGAATGCCAGAGTAGAAATGGAATGTGTGAACTGAATACAACTCTTTCTCCTTTTCCTTAATTCCTCCATCCCTACATCCCACTGTTCCTTCATTCCAACTCATATCCATCGTCACCAGCATATTGTAGCGGTAATTTGAACTTTCGTATTATTCTGTGATGGAAATGATTATTAGAATTATATTTAACTTTTATTTTACTCTACAATCTTAAAAGTCAACTAGGAGTTTCAGTTAGCAATAACAAAACAAAACTTTTAAGTCAACATCTGCGCCATTATCTTCAAATACTTTAGTTTTTGAAATTGTTTCACCAATGACACATTTTTGTGATTTGTTGTTGTTTCTGACTTAGTTTCCAATAGTTTAAATCCAACTCAAATTAATGCAGTGGGTTCTAAAATAGTTATACGTTTGGATTTGCATCAAAAGACAATACGACTAAGCTTTCAAAACAGTGTAGTAACTATGGTAATAGCACTTTTACTTGGTTTGGATTTTTTGCATGTTTTTTAGTTGACTTATTAATTAGTTTACGAGTACATTCAAGAATAAAAGTAAATATATACTTTACAATAGTTAAAATACATAAATGTTAATTAGATTAAATTACCAGTGATAAAAAAAAACTGACTTACTCTTATATTGTAATGTTTTTTAAATCGCTAATGCAATAGTTGACCAAATAAGTACAACTCAAAGGTTCAGTAGGATATTTTAATTACTAAAAAATAATGTTATTCAACTATTGAGCATACAACACATCTGTCCTGCCAAACGGGGGCTTCAACAGCAATACGTTTCCCAAAAACATACAAAAACTGCAGTATTTTCCACAACCGAGGCAGACAGGATATGAATGTTTTGATGTCGGGCCTGGTACCTGGGGCGGCTCAGTTTCAATATGCTCCTGTGACGTATATCAATAAGCTACAAGTGTAGCGCCCTTATGTCTAACACTGACTCCATTTCCGTCACTCCCCTACACATGCCCTCGTCTCTGTCTTATTTACTACATCGCACAAATATCAGACGATGCAAGCTAGCTGTACACATTTACAGTAAAAGGATAGAGGGGTTTATAATTTTTATCTGTATTACAATCTCATGTGAAAACGTTCAAAAGTTAAGTTGTAGGATGTAGTGCACTGTAAATTTCTACAGTACTTGAAACCACGATGACTTTTCGACCTAGGCTACCTGAATTCCAAGAGATTAAATGTCTATCGGTTGATTTTAAAGTTTTTTTTTCTTTTTACCATTTATATACACACTGTGAAATCATCTTACGACCATAAGTGGTAGATATCCTCTAGACAAAGTTCTAACCCCATAAAATACCTATCATTTTTTCTAGTTGGGTTAAGCTATTGAGAGATATGAACTCCAAACCCCGTGTCAAAGCATTATCACATTGCTTAAAGGCTTTAGTGATTGGCGGGATTTTAACACAAGACCTTTGGGGTGGAAGTGTAGTAATTTAACCAGACGAACCATGCTTTACAATATAGTAATACTAGCTGACCCGGCGAACTTCGTATCGCCTAAGTTATAGGTTTCCCCTAAGACAGACCGATGGAAAGAAAGTACCGTTACGTTTAATTTTCAAGATGATCTCGTTCGCATCGCTCAATCACGTCCTGGTTGAAGTTCGTTCGCTACGTTCACTCACCTTTTGGTTGCAAATTAGCTGTTGTCATAAATGTAAAAGAAATAATAGTGCTGCACCCTGTTGGTAATCCTTGTAACTTTAATGCTATTGAACATCATAGAACAGAACCAACTTGTTTAATTGAAACAGCTGTTAAGATTCATTAATTCCATTTCTCATAAGGTTAACATGGGAAACTCCAGAGCCACTGGGGCGGAGCCCTTTTAAGAATTTCGAAACGGGAAATAGTTTACGTCCGATTCGCATACCTACAGAATTTACACACCAAATTTCATAACGATCGGTGAAGTCGTTCCGGAGGAGTTTGCAGACAAACACTGTGACACGAGAATTTTATATATTAGAAATATTATCCCGCTACAGCAAAATGACTCATAATTTACAGCAAATTTCGCCAAAGGTGGCAATACTCAAACATTCACAAAAAAATAATTTTGAAAAAAATGAGAAATTCTCAGTGTACAACAATTTATACTACACAAGACGTAAGCGTACACGGTACATTAGTTGCTTAATCGGCCAAACTTTGGAGGAATTCGCTCAAAAGACAACTATACAGAGCCAAGTCGGTCTCGGTCTTTGTGCCGGAGGAATCTAATTTTCCTTGCGATTGAAGGGGTAAGCGCGATCGGGAGGGGTAAAGGAACCACAACATGTATTGTTGAAAACTCTCTGGAGCGTGTGATTTGATTATACAGGAGGAGGCTTTGGTGAAAACAATAAGAACACCTGGGTGATGGAGCTTAGACAGGTGAATATAACACTGGATTATCTGGACACCCTGTAGAGGCAAAATCGGGGACGTCACACGAAATGAGGGGTGTAATGGTGTTTACTTTGGCAGTCCACCCGCCCCCTGCCAATAAGCTGATAATGGGAGTTTCTAAATAAACTAGATCAACCCTCACATGGTTTAGGCTGAGCGAGTAGTTTAGTAGGAGAACCTTCTCCTCGTCTGAGAGATATCCTGTTGGTTGTCCTCTAAATCCTACGGGTGGTGACATTATCGTTATTTAAACATCATTATTGTTTTTTATCATGAAGAATTGAATGATGGATGTCAGATCAGAAGGTTTCGCGTTCTAAAAACTAGATAAACGTTGTTATACCCGGTTACAGTAGAAGGAAATCCTACTCTTTGCCAAACTCATAAAGTTCATGAGTTCTTAGAATTAAATGGGAAATTTAGTGTGTATTTTGTAGTACGCTTCATCTTTGAAATACAATTAAAAGTTACTCGATGTATTGTAAGATAGAAGTAAATTTCTTTTTACACTTGTGATTACTAATTTAACAACATTCTCAATATGTTGTACAGTAATACTTTTAGTGCAATTGCGACTTTTCTAGCATACGTAGGCAACTAAAATATGCCCAAACCGAGAAATGAATTTGGTATGGATGCCATTAGTAGTGTAGAATAAAACTTATTAGTTTCGATAACAAAGAATAGACAAAGAAAAGTAGTTAGGCAAATCTACAAAAGGATGTTTGGATTTAAGAAATTTGGTCAAATGAAAACTCGAATTTTTATCCAGTCAATATTGTAGCTCTAAGGTGTTCAGAATCAAATAGGAAGACATGATCGATGTACATTTAAATTATACAAATAACAAAACCTAATATTTATGTTTATTTTTATAAGCGTCTCAGCCGGTCCCATACTAACTCCCTGAAAGAGGCGGGATATAAGCAGTAAACCAGGCGAGGTTATGTCCCGGGTTATGCGGCCTCAGTCTGTGTTTCATGTGGCTGTAAAGACGTAAGGTTACAGCGGGTCTCATTATCAGCAACCCTCCCACATCTCCCGCCAAAACTGCGCTATCATTCCCGCGTTTTGCCTCGCCTCTTCACCTTGAATTTTACTGCGCGTTCTTAAGGCTTACCGTCTGAATATATCACCATGTAAGAAAGAGTGGGTTTGAGATTTTACTACCTTTGTGGAAAAACTATGGTAACTTTCTTAATATTGGGTTTTATTTGTTGTTTTGGGGTGTCAATGTCAATGTGAAATGCATAATTGATTGGGTGGCAGAGCTGTGAAGTACTTGTTTTCAAATATGAAGGTTGTCAGATTTCTTCCAGAAAATATTTACAATAAATTAAACATCCACTGCCACTGAGTTGTCAAATATTATGGGAGTTTTTTTTACCCACAAAGACTTGTTACAGACCAAAAACTAAAATACTCTGATTATTGGAAGAAACCCCTGCTTTTCTGAGAAAAACCTGGACACTCATGGGACTTCTTACTGTTGATTTATATACACAATTATTTTAAATTGTAATTATTACGATAGGATTTACTAAATGCTAAAATCTTTTAAGATTACTCTTGGCTTTGTTTCATAAATGTTGAATCATTTTACACGTATCAAACGCTAAAAATATACAGTTTGATTTTTCATCCTTGTAAATTTCCCAGTTGTCATTTTAGGAATCAGAAATTTTTAAATTTTAATTTACCAAAATTGTTGAGTTTAGCTAATAGGAAATATTATTTGAATAAAAAAACTAAATTAGAATTCATTGTACCTTGGACCATAGATAAAAGGAGTGTCTATACTCCTTTTATCTATGCTTGGACACATTTGAATTAAGCAATGTATGTTATTTGAACACGGCTAATTTTCAAAACACAACTGCAATATTTGCAGATTTTCCCAAGGGTATTGTAAATAAGACACGATACAAGCACATATGTAGGGGGAGTGACGGAAATGTTAGACATAAGGGCGCTGCTCTTGTAGCTAATTGATATACACCAGCGGGCATATTGAAACTGTTCTGTATCCAGGATATACAACACACATATACCCTGGAGTGCTCAGAAAGGAGTTTTTACGTTATGTTTATGTGAGTGAATCGGCTACAAAAAATCTTTTTATAAATTATAATAGTTAACTTTAAAAAGTTCAGAATTCTGGTATTTTTACAATTGACGACAAGTTGTTGTTGAGATGCATAATAGCATGCAAAGGAATGAAAACTGGGTACAGCAAAACACACAAACACACTGTGTTTGCATAGATCAAACTGTGGATATTTATGCAGGCATGATCTGTGGACGTGATACTCCCTGGCGTGGATTAACGTCTGCACTAGTGAGTACTATGACTGTCTGTAGTAGTACGCAGTACTATCCTGATAATTAGACCAATCCGTAAATTACAAGGCAAAAATGTGCTACGGATTCCACTATAAACTGATGGCCCCTTGGCTGTATGCACTAATTAACACGTACTGTTATGTCGGCATTAGTCACTAACAAGACTACAAGATCGCGTTTCATACTTGGCTTGAAATACCTACTTTCGTATGGTCGCCATTTCAATTAAAACTAAAAGTATTTAAGTATTTAAGATTAATATTCTACTCCAAGCAAAGCTTGCCCACCAAGTGCTTAACTTGAAATTTGATATATTCTAAGAGTAGTTTCCACTCATCACTAATTGTCATCTGTGCGAATTTCCCGCCGTCACCAACACATGTTGGCTTCCACTCAGCTGATTACCTCGTATCTGGCGAGAAAACGACACGTGAAATCGGCTAATCAGCTGTTTAGGTTCTCAGCTGCGTGGCCACAGATAAGGCAAAGTGGAGAGGATAATTCAACACGCGCTGATCATTGTAAACAATTTATTTACATGACTGGAGACACATGAAGCGAGTAATAACTAACACACATATACCTAAATTACAAAACAAAATTATTTCAGCCTTGTCCATACACTCAAAGTTTCAAACTGCAGTTTAGAGGTCAATGAAATACAAATTATTACAGTGGATTTTGTTGCGTTGTATTACCCACCTTAACGTGCTTTGGTTATTGTTGATAAATAGTATGCAGTTACATGTGTTTTTAATTTTTTGATTGTTCGTAAATTATATTCAAAACCCCATATAGATGTGGTTGAAAACGAGAACTGAAAATACAGGTTATGTTTTATTTATGCAATGGGATGAATGAATAAATCTATTAATCAATGGCTCTAATGGTCACTTTTTAAACTCTGAATGATATTGTTTAATTTTTTTACCAATAAATATGTTTGGAGATTTTAAATATATTTTTTAAATTCATTTTACTTAATCCATTATACATTACAATTTTTCCTATGACAAATAATGTACAAACAATAATTTAATTTAAGTTTAGGGTGAAATTTCGCTCTTAATGAAAATTCGTTGCAGATTTTTATTGATTTTGGTGTAATGTAATATTTGGTTGATTAATAATTTTTTAACATTGAAAATAACATATTTGACAAAAGTAATGTAAGAAATAGCCTCTTAACTAGATCCAAATGTACATAAATTTTGTTTTGTGGAAGGAAATGAGATAATAAATTTTAAAAATCACAACAAATAATTTTAAACATGCCCAAACTAGAAAATCTTACACATGTAACTCGTTCACTTATTCACAGCTTTTTGTAATAGTTGCATTACATACATCCACTACTAGACTTTTCCTACACTTATTCAGGTGTGATGTGGGGGGGAATGTGATGGGGGTAAATTAAGGGGGGCTCGGAGGGGGACGGGGCGACAGATCGTCTGTTATGGCACACCCTGTCATTGCTCGATGCCTGAGTCTTCGCCACAGAAGTAGGAGGTCTGCATGGAGTACAGCCTGTCTATGGGGTTGATGGGCAGACCACCTGCTTGGTGGAGGAACCCCATGGCCTCTGGTGGATTCTGAGGAAACCCGAGGAACCCTGGCTCCATTTTGTGGACTACGTTATCTGTAAAAGGCAAATCATAACTAGCACTGTGTCAAAATTTACAATTGTGAGTGTAGAATATGCTGTTTGAGCTTTATGAAGATTATAATAGTAAATAAATGATAATGGTTAGATGAAGAATAGTTAAATTGCAAACGATACACATACATAGATAACAAAACGCTTATAAAACGACTCTTGACTAAGAACGACTCATGAGTCTGTAAAAGAATGAATCCTGATTAATAGACCTGTCTGAGACTCTACGGTAAGAGACTCGTAAGTTAGTGGTAACGACTCCTGACTTAGAGTCTAGTGCAAAAGAACAGCTCCTGAGAAGAGTCTTGTTCGAGAACCACGGACGTAGAGTTTTTTTCTATGGGAATGACTTCTGACAGAGAGTATGTTGTGAGAGAACGACTCCTTTTTTTAATCTGGCGTGAGTGAGAGCAGGAGTAATTCATCTCAGTGATTCCGTCTTCTCTGATATTGTCTATTCTAAAAACATCCTGCACCATTAAAAACTGAGATGATTCTATGACATGAATGATATTGGATTTATTAAACTTATTTATGTATATTCCGGCGCGGCAAAGTCATGTTTATTTAAAAATTCTTTTCAATAGATCTTTAAGAACTGGCTATTGTTCCATCGTAGTTTGTTGACGTCCGAATCAAATTGCAAACCCCCCTGACATTAAATTGTGAACACCCCTGACATCAAATTGCAAACCCCCCTGACGTCAAATTGCGAACACCCCTGACATCAAATTGTGAACACCCCTGACATCAAATTGCAAACCCCCCTGACGTCAAATTGTGAACACCCCTGACATCAAATTGCAAACACTATAACCCCTCTGACACCATACGGGATCATCCTGACACCTATGATATTGGGTTTAACTTATTCTAGAGCTATATTTAGACATCCCTTTAGCTAGGGATGAAACATATCTATACAGGAATAAAGTAGTTGACTAGGTTTTTAGTTTATCTATTTATTTGTGTTTACCAACTCCAGTGTGATTGTTCACGGTTGTTTGTAATGGAACGGTTTAAACAATTAATCGCTCACAAACTTGGTCCAGAAACTATTTATTTATTTGAAATTTCATCATTTTATATGAACGAATATATATTTTAAATGTCAAAACATAATGTCTTCATAATTACTGAAAAAAGTACGTTGATAAAAATCAAATACATCAAAACCCCATCAAACTTTCACCTATAAAATACACGCTTCCCAAGTGGATGCCAAAACACGTCTCCCCAAGCTCCTAATGGAAAGTTCGTTTGGTAATACAGTTTTACACCATGATCAACCCCCCCCCCTCCACCGCCCCTTCCCTATATGAATAAGAAGCAGACAAGTCACGCTCCTGATTTCCATTTTAAAGTCGTGTACCATTAAAGCGGCGTAATAGAGGCCTCCGCGTTAAAGACGTTGCATCCCCTACCAGGGTGAGGGGGAGGGGTGGGGGGAGGATTCGATGTTTTGATTCGTCCGCGGATCATTCGCTCGATATAGCGGGGTTAAGGTTTTTATCCGCGAGAACATAACAATCACCGGACTACAAACAGCTGCCCCTAGCGTTGGTGGAAACGAGGGGAAATTGTATTTTGGTTTTTGTTTTCACGGAGAGTTTTTCGTTGAAAAGTTGGTAGGGGGAAATCAACCGTTTATGTTGTTATAAGTTAGTTTTGTAATTGCGGATTTGGTTTGTTTCGTTTTTTGTTGAAATGGTGGATACGTTAGTTCTTTATTCTTAATTATAAGTCTGCAGAAAAAAATCGGACCGGGTTATGAAACATAAATTTTTTTACATTCTCCTTAATATTTGTTTCCTTTGTATAAAGCTTAAGCAGGTCACTATGGTTTAGGTTCAGTTTAAAGACCGGAGAAAACTATGCGGTATTATAATCACTAACTAAGATTGTTACAAACAATTTTAGTTTTAGTAGGTAGGGCGTTTCTACTCTTTGGGTAACTACGCTAGGTCATGTTTGAAAAAATATGGTTTGTTCAGGTGATAACTAAGTTCAAGCTAGGATTTTAGAAAACCCCCTCACAAAGCGGAAAACTGCAATTTAACTAAGGTATTCTAGTTTTATGGTGGATTAGATTAAATTTTGTTAGGCTACTTTTGGTTTGGTTTTAGGCTTGACTGTGCAAACCTTAACCAGCAGTGAAACCTCGTCTGAGTATCTACCACAATGTTATAGAAGGTCATTCAGTTACAACAAAGAACTTTTACATAAAGAAAATGCCTTATAATGTTAGGTTAGGTTATTCCAGTCTAAGTTAGACAAGGTTTGGTTAGGCTAGACGATATCACCCCCACCAACAGTGAAATCTCCTTCCTTTAGGTCCCAAATATCGTGTTGCACAATTCAACCCCTTTACAACCAAGAACTTTGTATAATTTTAGATGAAGCCTATTAATGTTAGGTCGTTTTAGGCTCGATTACGTTAGATTAGGCTAGACTTTGTATTCTAGGTATATGTTCGACTATATCTCTTACTCGATAAACTCTCGTCACTATCCATACAGTAATTTTGCGGAAGACCGTCCAGTAGCAGCCTAGAAACTCTCTTACCATTTGAGATAATTTTGCTTTAGGTTAAGTTAGGTTAGGTTAGGTTTAGTCTCGACTATATCTCTTACCAGCAGTGATAAACTCTCGTCTAGCTATCCACACAGTAATTTTGCAGAATACCATCCAGTAGCAGCCTAGAAACTGTCTTTCCATTTGAGATAATTTTACATTAGGATAGGTTAGGTTAGGTTAGGTTTAGTCTCGACTACTGACCAGCAGTGATGAACTCTCTCGGCTGACTCTGCAGCATAGTCTTGTAGAAGGCCACCTCGTCATGGTCCAGCTCTCTCTTGATGGACATCTCAGATGGTGCCGCCCCCGGGACCCCGCCGCCCATGCCGCCTCCACCGCCGCCCAGACCTAGCTCTGAGTCCGAACAACTGTCTGTCATGAAAGTCATACCAGCCATGCCTGGACCTATAACAGGACATTAACGTATTTAATATCATAGAAATAATATGTTTGCTGACATTATGTAGTCCAGTTTTAATTATCGAGAAGAACAGGTGCAGATGATAATATTTGTAATACAGATTTTATTTCGTTGAAATTGTCCAGTTTTCTGAGTGTAAATAGTGGTTAGGAAAAAGTGCTTGTTGAGAGAAAAGAGTTAAGGGAAAAGTTCTAAGAAAGGAAACGTTTGGGGGACAAGTACTGGAGGGTCAGTTTTGAGATAAAGGAGTTGGAAGGAAAGTGTTGAAGTATACACAATTTGAAAGAAAAGTGTTGGGGGTGAGTTTTTAGGTACAAGTTTTGGGGGAGGTGATGACTTATTGCACAATTTTTTTTATCTGTTGGAGAAATTGTGTGTGGGCAAACATGTCGTCAAACAGTTCTTTAGCAGCAAATTACTAACAATTTCAAAATCATGGTATTATACGTTATTGAAGTAGGTTATATTCAGTTGTATTCGATAATACAATATCTAATAACGACATATAAATTGGTACAGATAAAATAAATATAATTCCTCCGTTACAGGTGTTTCTGCATAGTTATGAAATGGAAATGAATAAAATTCTCCAAAACGTATGGTAAATTGTCCATGGCTGGAAAAGAGACATTTCTCGCGTTCAATAATCTCCCTGGCTCGCCTTCGATTAAATTATAAAAATTTTAGATTACGAAATAAAAATTAGTACTAAACCATAGGTACCTATTTGTCCAAATATTAATAAACAGGTCCATATTATATTATATCATAGGTGGAACAATATTTTAATCTGGAAAAAGATTGCAGTATAAAAACCCAGAGGTACAAACAATCATAAACAATTGCATTGAGGGATCAAATAACTTACAACGCATAAATGTATGCATATTGTGTAATTATTTACGATATAGCATATGGAATTACTTTGTAATTTGTATTTCACAGTAATATAATGCTCTTTTAATGTTAACATAGCGTTCAATGTTTACATTACTTTATAGCTTTTACGCATTCACGAAAATTCAACAGTTTCTCATCGATTCTCCAAACTACTTTTCCATTTTTCGGTGTTGTGAATTTTAAATCATTTATCGTTTCATCTAGTAAAATAATTATGCATTTGAACTTATTTGATATGTTTATAGTTCTATGTAAAACAATAACATTATATAATAACAATAACATTATATACATAACGTTAATCCCTTCAAAAGTTTTCCAAAATTCAAACATATTTATCGTTTGGTGACCCAAAAAGGATTTCCAATAAGATTTCGATCCGAGCAGTTGTCTTTTATTAATATAAATTGAGGACGTCTAAATTTCCTTTTACGTAAAATGAGGAGAGGGATCTATTGTTACAATTTTATCATCTAACCTCTCCTAAAAAGATGAATTATCTGCTAAGCAGAGTGAAAACAGTGCTAGCCTTCGTACTTAAGTTTGCTGGTTTACTCACAAGCTAGATAAATACAAGACTCGGGTGCCATTTTGTCATTTGGATATCAAGTAATTATGGTATCTAACAAAGATCGACACCCCCCAACAAAACACACACAAAAACACAAGCCCTTACGAAAAAAGTTAACTTTTGACATTTTGTGATGTCAAAACAACATTTACTTGCACGTCATAAAGTAATTCAGTGAAACAGTTCTACTGTATTTATATTTTAGAATCTTCTGTTTCCTATTTAGATACAAGATTCTATCAATAAACAAAGTTTGAGAAAGTGAATACTTGGCAGTCGTGGGACGTACAAACTGGTCCGGAAACGCGTAGACAGGGGTGAGGGGGTGATGGTCGGGGGAAAGGGGGCGTCGCTATGGTAACCCCCCCAACACCGGACCCACGAAAACAAACAGCTAAGGTCGCGTTGTGAGAAAACTAAGAAAATGGCGGCCAAGTACTATCGACATCTTCGGCACCGACGCCTTTCATCTGCCAAGTCGATTGTGAAAAGAGTATTTTGGGAAAGTATGATTTTATGAGATATTATATGTGTAAAATGCCATTTAGCTGTTGACTCTTTGAAGTTGTATCATGGAATAAGCTAAGGTTAATTTACAGTTGCGCGTGTATAAAAGAGACAAATATTGAGTAGTTTCACTTATTTAATGTTTGTTTTGTTGTAAATTCGATTATTATGATGTATTCGTCCAGCGTGTTTCAATTTAAATTCCTAAGTTGGCTTAGTAGATTCATTTTTACTCTGAGTTGTATTCCTACAAATAATAATGATAATTTATACTTTACTAACTGTCATGACTAATTCTTTGGTTGCTGAGAGTAGGAGAATGCGTGTAAATATAAATACAAAATCCAGTATCACCTCTGGATTGCAAATAAATATAATCCATCTATGTTTCGCTCTTAAAAATAACATTAAGAAAGCGTAAACTAAACAATCTAAAGTTTTCTATCGTCATGTTAGTATCCGTTTCAGGCGCTGATAGGCAAAAGTGACACAGCGCTTGTTTTGCGTTTTGTATTTGTACGGCGCGGCGCGGAGTCAAGCGCACATTTAAAACACAACAAACGTCTTAACTCATTGCAACGTCATAATACGAAGGATTTGAGGATCCAAACTCCCAAAATGTGAAATTTTACTTGACATTTGCTTCAGCGTATTTTTCCAGGGAAGTAGGGACAGACCATTGGTACCGTAGGCACGACAAATTTCATAATATTACTTACGTTTGTATTAGATTTTCCGTTTAATAAGTTTGCTAACCATACCAATTTTATTGAAAGGTAAAACTGTACGTTGTTTTCGTATTTAATAACCAGGCTTTAGAAACAAATTTGCTTAACTTAAAGACATTTTTATTAGGTATTCATGTTCCAAATAGGTTTTTAATTATTATATTTACATTGAATTAATTCTTCTCATTCACAAGTAATCTCTAAGCAGAATTATATAATTACTCTTAAAAAAACTTCCTTTTTTCTTGTTACAGTATCATGGATTGATTTTAATACAAAATCAGCCGAGAGTTTACTTGTTTTGCAGGTTTGCCGCAACTTAAGTGTATGAGTTTATTTCGTCAACTTTTACTCACTGTGGTCTTCTTCTTTCATCTTGATCTTGTCACCCTTCTCATCTGAACAGTCTCCGTCTTTGTTGTTGTTCTTCTGGTCGAGTCTCTGCTTTTTCTGAATCTTTTTCATCTTTGCTCTTTGATTTTGAAACCACACCTGCAAAACATTCAGCATCAGAAGATGGGCACATTTTTCAAAATATTGTATCGAAAATGAATTACAACAGCTGAATTAAATTACGTTGGATTAGATATTGAGTTTTAAATGTTCATATACTTAAAAAATTTGCATTATTCCAACGTAGGATACAGTTTAAAATCTTCTTTTTTCATATTAACATTTCCTCCTCCAGGTTAAATTTTGTTATGATATATTTCAACGTTTGAAAACGCATTTTACTTCAACAGATTCTATAGCGGTCATTTATCCAAACGATTACTCACTAGCATAACTGAAGTCGAGCCTACCATAGCTATTTTAGTGTTCATTTAGGGTCAAACAAAATATAAAACACTATGGTTCTCAATTGAATTGTTACTCAATTACAAAACACTAACACATTAAGAAGTTTTAACTTGTTAAATCCCTGTATACAGCTATGAAATATCAATTTTTAGTTCCACGCTTTGAAAATGTCTACTCACAACCTTTGTTTCATTTCTTGCATCCAGAAAGGTAGATTTACACCCTTCCATAATAATTAGTGAAACACGGCATTAAGCGCGTGCCCGGGAAAACAAGCGAGACTTAATATTCCGCCGGGTTTTGAAAGGATTATAAAGAAAGCCAGCGTAGGGAAAGGCGCAAAAACATAGTGCGGCGTCCGCATACAAATTAGACAAGAGAAAAACAAAGGACATTTGTCGCAAGACCTGACCACCCCTTTGGGGCTAATTGTGATTATCGTGGTGGGAAAAGGGAATTTAATTTTCCCTGCAAACCTCATTAAGTTCAACTTTGGTTTGCGCGGTCTACTTTAATAAAGTCTGTCAGATATCTTTTCCGCAACCTTATACGCATTCGGTGCTAAAGTTTAGGTTTATGAAAGGTCGTAAAATGTGTATTTTTGAAATATCTTTTCCATTTTCATGCAATATGTTTGGGGAATGTTTCGTGGTTGAATTAACTTTTAATTTCTTAGTTTGTTGTGATACTGGTCGTGATATTGGTTTTAAGTTAAAGAATTTGGGTGAACATTTTCCATGACTAATTAATAAAACACAAATGTTAGGGCAATTTAGGATCTAAAATCCTCGTATTCTTGTGGTAGGAAACTTATATCATGGTAATATTAAAATGGAACTATCAACGATTGATTGAAATAATTCCATGTAAAATATATCATGAAAGTAAAATACATACTTATGAACACGTAATTAAGAAATTACAGAAACTATATAAAAAGACGTTTCTGTGTTACTAAATTTGATTTATTTTTATGTAACCAGCGTAGGAGCTGTCAGTGCGTCTGTTGGGTTGCTATTAAAACTATTTAGTTAACCAAATATCAATTAAATTACTTTAAATTAAAAGTAAATTGAAATACCTAGTTGCTTTAAAAAATTGGTTTAATAAAAACAATTAAGATACTTAAAAATAAAATATAATACAATTTTGATAGTTCCACTATCTCGTGTTTCACTTAATAAACATACTTCCGTGATTCACCATAAATAACGAAAGATCTAGACAAAGTAGCTTCTAACTACATTTACTGGTATATTCTAGATTCTAGTTTATAGTATTTGTAACAAATTTAAGTAATTACAATCTACCATCAATTCTATGTTTATATTCGGAGGGTTTCACTTAAATGTAAACAGGTCCAATTCAAACTTCAATATACATTTACTAGTGTAATGTTTGATTGGAAACCTATTATTGACGTTAAAGCAACAAAGCGCAAAACTTTAATATGTATCATTTAACGATGGAAACTAATTTGGGAGCTTTCCCAATTACATCCTGTAGATTAATGACATGTTATTGTGTAGAGCACTTCTTTGTATTTACGTTAACAAACAAGGAAAAAGTCATACGAGATTTTGCTCTAGTGTTTATTAAAAATATAAATAATGTTTCGTTGAAGTAACAAAATAAACTATTTAAAATTACTCTTTTTCTTAAATACTCTAAAATGTTTCAAGAATGCTAAAATTGTGTGAGCTAAAGAGAGATAACATTTCATATTGGGTTCAATCATTTTAAAACATCGCAAACCTTATGGCGTTGAAATCTTATAGTGATTTACAACAAAGTACAGTAATGTTGTGACAGATAATACATTACAACTGTTATGTGTCTTATTCATTTATTTATTCCAACGGTAAGATCACCAATTTAATTCTTGATTATATCTTGAGGGTATCTTGACTGTATGGCTTTTCTATTAGTAAACATATTACAGATTGGGGTTCACAACACTTGTATAGTATACGTCGATTAAAAAAAAAATCAAAGACACAGCTATAAGGAAATAACTGTCTACCAGCTAGAGAACATTTTGGATTAAATCCCCATACCCTCCTCAAAGTTGAAATAAATTATATTGTTGCTTTCAGCATATGGACATTTCCAATAGAAAAAATCCTTATCCAAAAGATCGCAACCGTTTTTTCTATAGAGGGAGGACCTCATTAAATATAAACTGCACTAAAACACAACACTGACAAACATCAATCTCAAAATATACTTTAAAAAGTCAAATTACCTGCACAATTCGCACACTGAGTCCCGTGTCCTTGGCTAGTCCTTCCCGCACTTTGCGGCAAGGCTTGGGACTGACTTCGAAGGATGCTTTGAAGGCTCGCCTCTGCTGCGTTGTCAGAATGGTTCTCGGCCTCTTGGGTCCGCGTCGTCCGTCCTGGCTCCGTGCTGAAGGCATCAGCTCGTCACACGGGTACTCGCCCATGGCTGGGCACAGAGGTGTTGTTAGTGACTAGAGGTGGAGGTTTAAGACAAAAAGAGGTACGACCAAAATTCGAAGAACACGCTCTAACGTGCCTCCAAGTGAAAATGGGGCGGAATAGTTGATATTGTTCAGTTGATATTTCTTCCTTCGTTAGATCACATACAATTGTATGTTTAAGGAAGAATAAACAGGCAAATGTTAAGAATAAATATGATGGGAATACTTTAATGACAATAACACCTTAGAACAGTGGAGAGGGATGCTACAACTCAAAGGAATCAGTTAAAGCATAGAAGTCTATGATTGAGGATTCATTCTTCGTTCTTTCTCAGCATATATAACCTTGGTTCAATTGATATGGTCTAAAAAAAAACTATCCTTAGGTAAATATTATCCAACTGCTTATACTGTGGTTGATTTTCTCAAGGTAATTTTTTGAGCGTCAAATGGATATAGATTATTATAATTTAGTATTTGTTGGGTAACACTTTAATTATTGTAAAATTGTATAGCCAGAGAAAAGTAAGAATGGCATTTCCCATAGTGAAGAAAGAAGAAAAGAGGAAAAGTGAGTAGTATTGAGCAACAAAGGACTCGACCACCCTGTGACACAACCATCGCTTAAGAGGGTTTTTTGTATTTTAAATACAACCAAAAACGTACAAGGAAATAAAAGATAACATTTCAATACCTTGCGAATATCCTTGCATCATCTCCACCTCCTTCTCGTAGTCTGGTCTGCAGAACAGCTGGCCTTGTTTGACCACGAACTGGTCGCCTTTCTGGAGTCTCACGCCGCAGACGACGCAAACAAAGCATCTCAGATGGAACACGGAGTCGAGCGCTCGCATCACCAACTCGTCCGGACCGATGCGTTCTGAACAACCCAGGCACTTCTTTACGTAGATCCTAGGGAGAAGCAAAACAAAAGCTAGAAACTGCCAACGGATAACTTTATAGTGGAAGGTAGCCAGAGTGTGTGATCCACTGAATCCTCACACAAATCCACCAAGTTCTCTTTAAGTCTGAGACGTGTTCCTACAGAAGATGTTTTTAGATCAAGCAAGATGTGGTATTTCTGCACCAGTATGATTTTATTTTAGAGAGATTACTTACATAGAGAATCTACCCTCCTAAGAAACATATCGTTTTGTCTTGAAAATACTGAGAAAGACTGTTTAAAGTGGCTCCAAACAGCTACCCAACACAAAAAGTGCACAGAAATCGCATTGGCGATTGGTGGCATATGAACAAGGTATTTAAGGCTGTACTTACTATCAAGTATACTTGCATATTTCAAATAAGTCTTTGTTATTATTTATCAACCGAGCTGTTCTTATTTCTTTTGCTTCCACTGAATAAATAATGTACAGCCACCAGATGAAAGGTAGGTTAAATTACCGGTATCTTTCGTAGAGATTAAATGTTCAGAGAAATAAGGATTCTAGGTATGGGCATCTTCCTGCCTTTGGAAGAAGGGATTCAAAGGAATACGGAAAACCGTATAGAGTCTGTGAGATAAAGGTTGTCATTCTCAACCGATTCTTTTCCCTACTGGACAAGCAAGAAGATTTTCAACGCCTTTCAGAGCTCTGACCAAACCAGTTGCTATAGGTTTTGTTTTAATATTCAACAAGTGGAACGTAAGAGGCGTAACAGAAGCTGCACTGGATATTCAAAAGATCTACCATCATTATTTCTACCTCAGACTACTTTACCCACTATTGTAAAACAACATAACTAGGGTGTGGCTGGAGGATATCCCTAGCTTCCAAGCAGTAGCTTTATCTAACACCTGTTGTTATCAGTGTTGTTGGCTCTGCTATCAACGCGGAGTGGAATCACGATTTCCGAAACCCTGATAACACATGCACCCTACCGTTGCGACATCGTCTGATAGGCCTACAACACTTGAACCACTTGACGTACGACAATATTATGGGAGAGTGAGCTGTAGCAAATTCCCTACACGGGTCTCTGCTAGATTTATCTTTTTTTGAAATAATGTATCGAATAGTTCTACTGTTTCGAATATTGCAAGATCGTTGCAAGAGATTTTCAAATCTTGATTCCACAAGTCATTTTATTATTGAGCTACATATTAAAATTCATGTTACACTGAAATTTTTATCCATGTATGTTTTCGTACGTTTCGTTTTTATGTTTGTCTTGAGCGTATTTTAATTGTGTGTTTACGAAGTTGTAAGCTTTGAAAATGTTGTTGTCACAATGAAACATATAAGCTGATTAACCTGATTATTGTTGTACTATTTAGCATAGGTTAAGTAAACCCTGTTTATATCCCACAAATTAGCTAGACAATACAATACAATACGACACAATTTAATACAATACAATGCAGTACAACGTAAACCTACTAAGGGTTGAAATATTTCGTATCAAAGTGAAAAAAGTTAATCAATAAAAGGTTACAGTACCTGCAGACTGCCTTGTGGGTTTTGTTAATCCAGTAGGATTACGTACGTTTCGGCAAATATATTGCCATCATCAGATCCAGAACTCGAAGCTTAAAATCTTGATTCTTCGACACACATGGTCACGTCAGAGTTTAAAATCGAACACATACACAAAACGAACATTAAATACATGTAGGCCTACTATTAAAACACCGAACAGCATATTATATGATGCAAGCATCTCTCTTGCCGAGTCTCGACCAGGTACTGTAACCTTTTATTGATTAGCTAACGTGGTTTAGAAAAACAACTACATTATGAAAAAAAGTTGTGCTCTATGACCAAAATCCAGCAGTATGGTATAGTGGTAAAGCGCAGGGCTTCAGTGCATGAGGTTCTGGGTTCAAATCACGCCAATCACCGATGGATTTTATCTATCTGATAATGCCGCAACCCAATATGCCTAGGCTGAAGTTATGTGAAAAAACCCACGATAGTAATGATAAGAATTTAAACTATTTCTGAGTTAGATTCCCAACATGGAATTTAGCAAGACTTTAATCCCCTCTTACCCCCCATTTAACACAGTGACGCCCGGTGTATAAGGGAACACATATTTATATACATTTATATCTATATCGCCCCGACGGTCGCGCGCCGCGGTTTACCGCCAGACGCTGGTCACGTGACCTCACGCCTCCCGCCATTATTGCGGACATTATTCAATCCCTTAAATGTCTCGCACACGTCGCTCGCACCGTTTAATTAGTTTATTATTCATTCCGGTTTGTACTGTGGCTTCATTAAGTAAATAGTAGTGACTGTGAAATATGTCGCCGTCGTCGATGCTTTAGTTTGAATTTCATCGCTTTGTAGAGCTCTGTGTGCGAAAGGGGTGTTATTGTGAGCGTGAGAATGGGGATTGAACTAGTGTCGTGACGTTCAATTGTTGCATATAAGGTTCGCTCTAATTTCTTTGTAATGTTGGTTTTTTTACTTTCTCCCCCTATACCATAGTATATGGAGAAAGTATTGTTTTCGTCAAAATTTTCGAGTTTGAGTTTTGAGTGGATATATTCGTTTTGGGTCCCCCTGGACCCAAAAAAGTGGTTTTCGAAGTGATGTCTGTGTGTGTGTGTGTGTGTGTGTGTGTCTGTGTGTCTGGATGTGTACAGAGCTAGGGACTACACCTGTGGTCCGATTTCAATGAAATTTGGTGTGTAGGTTCTAATCCATGCTATCTCCAGGCGTTTTTTTCATTTTTTTGAAATTTTGATTTTTTATGGGGATTTTCCCATAAAAACCCATAAAAAACTGGTAAAATCGGATTTTCTCAAAAATGGCCCGAACGATTTTGATAAAAATTTAGTATGTTGTAGCCCTTTAAAGTCTGAACAAAATGGTACAAATCCCATTTCTGTAAAAATTATGGTTCAAAAGTTATGGTAAATTATGTTATTTTCCCATAAAAACCCCATAAAATAACAAAAAATAGGATTTTAGACAAAAATCCGGTTTTGATTTAACAGAGTATGTTATGATCCTTTCAATTTTGATAGTTTTCGTCATTTTTTAGAAAATGTTATTTTTAATGGGGATTTTCCCATAAAACCCCATAAAAAACTGGAAAAATAGGATTTTCTCAAAAATGGCCTGAACGATTTTGATAAAAATTTAGTATGTTATAGTCCTTTATGTTCTGAACAAAATGGTATAAATCCCATTTCTGTAAAAATTACGGTTCAAAAGTTATGGTGGATTATGCTATTTTCCCATAAAAATCCCCATAAAATAACGGAAAATCGGATTTTCCCAAAATTGGCTAGAGCAATTTTGATAACAATTTAGTATGTTATAGTCCTTTAAATTCTGAAGAAAATTTTACAAATCCCATTTCCGTATATTTACACTTACCGCTTACACATGAGAAAGGTTGTTGACAATCTTATGGGAGAAAGTATGTGTCAGAATGCTGATACCGTTTATTCATTCTGTCTGCCATGTGTACAGGTGTAAACAGGTTTTTTTTTATATTTTCAACACGAACTTTTAGCACATATGAAACATACTGTTGGTTAGAATACACCTTTATAGACAAAAAGAATTAAGTTTATTCTATTTGTGTATTATTTTACGTAGCGTTTCAAAATAAATAAAAAAAAAACAAAGCAGTCCCAATTAAGAGTGCTATCTTTTGTAAAATTTCTTTGTGAATAGTAAATACCTCCCTAAAAATCTGTTAACACTTTTGATGTTAGATGAGGTTTGTTCCGAGTCCGTTGACGTATGGAATCCAAAGTTAGAAGTGTAGTTCACTCCTTTACAAACAGTGTTAATTCTGTACAAATAACTTCCATCAATTCTATTTTGCATCAACGATTATTAAACAAGAGTAAAATACTTATTCCAAAATGCACGGCAAACGCTCTATGTTTCCTATCCTGAGGTTGGTATTCCTTTTCAAACCAGTCAGAACAGGAGAGTACCGTATTATATATAAATTGTGGTAAAAATGAACGAATTAATTTTGAAAACCATTTTTTCTAATTATTATCTTTCAATTGTATATGCATTGTAAACATGTAACATTTCTTCCAATATGCAACTAAGGTGTTGTTTTATTTATTAATTTTTACTCCTCATCTCTCAATTTATCATACACTCCAAGACACTTCTTCATCGACACCTCAGACGTGTCGTAAGTTGTGTCAGTTTTTAAGTTCGCTAAGCTAACATATAATTTAATTAAAGCGGACAGGCAGGGGAGGGGTGAGGGGAGGGGAGGGTTGCTAGAAGGCCGTGGATATTGCTGGGGTTGCAGTGATATTGGGACAGAGTCAACATCCCTGCATCGATCCGGCCACGGCTAGAATCCCGCTGTGTTGTGCTGGACCACCAGTGCACGAGTAGGAGTACAAAATATATTTTCATCACACTTGGATTGACTACAAACTTACAAATACTTTCTCCCAATAGTCTGGCATTAAAGTTACACAACCTACAACTTTTTGAAAAATATTAGTAAGCACTGGGGTTTTATGGGGGAACAACAAAAATTGTGACAACTACTACTATGAAAGTAACAAAAACTGAGAGAGTTTATACTTGTCTGTACTTGATGACTGGCTCATTCAATGTTCCTTTGACTAAATAAATGGGATGTCTACTTTAGTACCCAAATTTCAAAGCTCAAATACAGTACTGTGAAAAATATATACTTGTTTACTTGAGACGCCCTTTGAGAAAAAAAAGTGGACGTCCAATGTTTCGGGATGGAATTTTTGGAAATCAACAAAAAAACTTCAAGTCAACCATACACTCACAATTTTTAGATTTCATCTAATAAATTTACTGTACTCACAATTATATCAATTTAACAACCTAATTATTCTCCAACACAGTTGATTCGTTTTGAAAAAAGAGAGTGTATTAGGTAGACAATTTATTTTGTGATTGTTGAAATGGATCGTTATTTTCTGAAGAACTGATCAAACTATTCTAGGCTATCAATCAATTATTTAAGATGGAGACGCCACTATGTGCGTATTTTAACCCAAAAATATGAGTGAATGATGAGTGTTGGATGAGTGGCGCGATCTTGTAGTCTTGTTAGTGACTAAGGCCGACATATTCCTTAGACACAGCTGTTAGTTAATAGCTCATACAGCTAATGGCAACTAAGGGACCTACAGTTAATAGTGGAATCCGAACCACATTTTTCCTTGTAATTTACGAATTGGTCTAATTATCAGGATAGTACTGCGGATAGTCACTCGTGCGGACGTAGGCTAGAGGCAAGCGTGCTATTATGTAAAGGGGAACAAAATGTGTGAAAGTTTCATTGCTTTATTACATCCAAGTTTGTTATACTTGATCCAACATAGCTTACGGTATCTTTTGGGTAATCTATAGAAATGTCTCTCGTCAACGCGTCCATCGATCACAATCTGTTAGCGTTTCTTCTCAATTACTACAGCCTTTTACTAACATTGACGGATTGCTATCTGACAAGATTTCTCTATAGAAACAATGTTCTTAAAATCTTCCTAAGCTTGCTACGAGATGGGTTTGTATCTCATCTACGATCTAATATTGAATACCGAGACTAGTCATGAATTAAGCAGAAGATTTCATGCATAAATAACACAAAAGTCTCATATTATGTATGGTGGATAAGTGATCGTAATAGGTGTAAAATAACATACATTCGCTGGGTAGTTAAGTGGTTATAGTGGTCGCCTAACAATCAAAATGTCCCCGTTTCAATCCTAAGAAAAGGCAGTAGCTTTTTGATGGTTCGAAACTAGACATAACTGTTGTAACTGCTGGTTTGGAAGTTTTTTGACAGTTTTATTATTAAATTTTAATTATAAAATGTTTACTTTCTGGTCAGAGACGTCATTTGTTTGTGTTTATGATCCAGTGTTTCTGTTCTGCTATTCGTGGAAAGATTTTATCTAGTTTAAGGGTAAGATGTAACCAGAATTTTTATTCAAAGACAACACAGTGTATTATCAATTCGCAATAGTTTACTATTGAAATAATATTTCCTTGGTGTAAAACACCTGCATTTATGCGATCTTGTGTTGTAGCTGAGTTGCTACCGGTTTCAACTCACATTGGAGTCATCTTCAGGCAGTTATAAGATGTCTTCTCGCTTCATTCGAAGGTCGTCAATGGATAATAAATAAATAAACAAAACACAAACACGTACACGGACATAAAAAAGAACATTTAAAGCTGTAAAATACTGAAAACGGTAAGCCTACGGGACACGACACGACGTGATCGGGCGAAAGTTATGTCTAGACTCTTTCGCCCGATCACGTCGTGTCGTGTCCCGTAGGCCTACCGTTTTCAGTATTTTACAGCTTTAAATGTTCTTTTTTATGTCCGTGTACGTGTTTGTGTTTTGTTTATTTATTTATTATCCATTGACGACCTTCGAATGAAGCGAGAAGACATCTTATAACTGTCTGAAGATGACTCCAATGTGAGTTGAAACCGGTAGCAACTCAGCTACAACACAAGATCGCATAAATGCAGGTATTTTACACCAATTTATAGTATTTAAATGCGATCAGGAGGCTAAAATTCAATGTAATGAAAATATTTCCTTATTTGGTTTCCCACAGCATTATTTTTTAATGGTTTTAAAAAAACGAAGCAGTTTAAAAATTAGTTGTAATTTTAATTAGAACTGATTTGAAGTGTGTGAATGACAAAAATTAAGCGGCATTTACAGGACAAGTGTCTCAATTGAACAAATAAAAAAATCCAAACCAACCAGAGCTTCTTATATAAATACGAATAAAAATAAACTTCAAGACAGAGTATCTACAGCCAACTACACCCTTTACCATTTCTGTCACATCTCAAACAACCTACAAAACCATCTAGCAGTTTGACCCACAACCACTAACCGCACGTAGGTCCAATGATGCTGTTCAACGCACCACTACAACCGTACAAGGGTTGTAATGGCCAATTGATTGATATTAATGCCGAGAAATAATATATTAGCATAACGATAGCGGGGGGGGGGGAGAGAGAGAGGGGGGAGACAAAACGTCGCAAGGGTCGCGTGTCACGTGCGACAATCAGGTGGCGCACAATATGTCGCACCCCTCCCGCGGTTTATTTTATTGGAAATAGAAGAATGGGAGGGACGGCTTACTTTGATGTCGCTGACTCGACACTGGGGTAGGTTTTGTTTCAGTGTTTTACAGGACGAGTTGGAGCGTTTGGTAACGTAAGTTCGAGTGAAAGTGAATGAGTATTTGATATCGTGCCTTTTGTAAAGTTAAGCAGGTCGTAGAGGTTTGTAGTGATTAAAAGTGGCAGTTTCTATAAAGAGAGAAAGCTACAATACGGTTAATCATAATTTTTGACTATGAGGTCAAAAACTGTAAAATTATTGGTAAACCATTATTTAGGACTTTCATTTGAAACCTAAGTGATTACAGGTACAGAATACTTTTTTTTAGAATTTAGGACATCGTTTAATCTAGAGTCAGTAGTGTAGAAGAAAGATGTCTAAATATTTCTTCTTGTTAGGTTATTATGTTTTTATAGTCGTTGCAGGTATGTAATTTTATTTTTGTCGAGCTATATTGCGTTGGTGTTAGGTTAGGTTTGATTAGGTTAGGGATCGGAGGTATGAATGTAGCTATAATAGGTTTCTTCTAACTTAGGGTAGGTTGGAGTCTAGTTTAAGCTGATAAGGTTTGAATTGCCGTTTTATATCATTCTGTAATTCATGTTAGACTGTATTTTTCTGTATAAAACACCAATTTCATCTCCCGGATCACCCGCAACCCGAAAATATTATATTTCCATTCACCAGCAGGAACTGCATACAGGTGTGTACCGTTTTCCTCCACAAGGCCGGGCTCAAACTTAACTAATCACACAATTTCACCGAATATACCACAACCTGGTAAGTCATATCTACTAAAATAGAGCTCACTCGTATAAAAAAAAAAAATACCAACACAACAATATTCTTCAAAGTACACCAATAGACTAACCAACACAAGTAGACTTCTCATCCCATGTCATTGAAAATGAAATGAAATGAAATGAAAAATGATTTATTTAGTTCTAGTTCATGTCCGATGACAATAAATTATCGCTAGTGTCAATGTAATTTTGTTTATATTATTGTGGGGTTAATTTAATTAGTTGTGCTTTACTGTTTGGTTATATAACTAGGAGACAAGTTATTGTTTATGATTAGATCATTTTTTTTATCAAACGAGGTTTTAATTGACTGAAGTAACAAGAAACGAATTGAAAACAAAACACCACATCCACAGTACACCGGACAGAACTAACAATTAAATTGGCTTCAGCTGTTTAATAAGGATGAGAAATCTATTATAGCACACCCTTCACAGTACACAAAATGCACTCCCCCATGCCGTAACTAGCGGCCAATCACAACACCTGTGCGCTGACAGTCAATTGTCAACTTGTCCGCCACAGGCTGCATATTGTGTCCGGCGCTACACGATGTCCACTCCATTACAACACGGACATGATCCCCGTGACAAGCCTGCCGATCACTTTTATTGCTGTCCAGTGCGAATCACCGCAGCTTCGGACGAAATTACCAATTGCCAAGTAATTACGGGTGATTTGACGTCCACATGTCACTTGTAGTGTGAAATCTAGTTTGAGTGTAAAATTGGTGTTGTGGAAATGAAGTGTTGATTAAAACGTTTGTTGCACGTATTTGTGTGTTTTTGATGTATTATGGAAAATGGTTAGTAGTGCAACGGACTACGATCCATGATAGCGTAGTCGTGAGTTCGAGTTGCGGGTTCTCCAATACTATTTGTCTGTACAGTTCAAGGCTGCATCAGTATCAGTGATTCAAAAGTCACAGTGATTGAAACCTTGATTTGCTCGACATGCTCCACACATGTCAGAAGCCAGTGTGGATGGGAAAGTTAGAAGTTAACATAGCTATTAAAACAGAAAAAGTAAATCATTTGTGTTTCCTCAAAATATTTGAGGTCCTAATTGAACTGTATTTGATCACCAATAGAGAAATAGAATGAAAAACTTAAGTCGTTTTCAGAAAAGTAATTAAGTTATTTTAGATACAAAACAATATCTTCACAATCCTAAACTATGTTGGCATGGATATATATCGTAAGAAGGGTAAGTGCTTATCAAAAGATAACCCAACTTCAAACCATGCGAATATGAATAATATGATGGAAAACTGCTCACCTGTCATAATCGTGCCGACAATAAAGCTTAGCGTCTCTAGTGAAACAAGTATGAGAAAGACGACATCCGCAGACACAACAGATGAGACATCTCTCGTGGTACAGGTTGTCAGTTACTCTCATGATGTAGCGGTCACAGATGATACAACAGCAGGCTCCACACACCGGTCCTCCTACTGTCTTGAGCTCTGACATCACCTAGTACAAGATACAACATTGTACATGTCACATCTCTCGTGGTACAAGTTGTCAGTGACTCTCATGATGTAGCGGTCACAGATGATACAACAGCAGGCTCCACACACCGGTCCTCCTACTGTCTTGAGCTCTGACATCACCTGGTACAAGATGCAACATTGTACATGTCACATCTCTCGTGGTACAAGTTGTCAGTGACTCTCATGATGTAGCGGTCACAGATGATACAACAGCAGGCTCCACACACCGGTCCTCCTACTGTCTTGAGCTCTGACATCACCTGGTACAAGATGCAACATTGTACATGTCACATCTCTCGTGGTACAAGTTGTCAGTGACTCTCATGATGTAGCGGTCACAGATGATACAACAGCAGGCTCCACACACCGGTCCTCCTACTGTCTTGAGCTCTGACATCACCTAGTACAAGATACAACATTGTACATGTCACATCTCTCGTGGTACAAGTTGTCAGTGACTCTCATGATGTAGCGGTCACAGATGATACAACAGCAGGCTCCACACACCGGTCCTCCTACTGTCTTGAGCTCTGACATCACCTGGTACAAGATGCAACATTGTACATGTCACATCTCTCGTGGTACAAGTTGTCAGTGACTCTCATGATGTAGCGGTCACAGATGATACAACAGCAGGCTCCACACACCGGTCCTCCTACTGTCTTGAGCTCTGACATCACCTGGTACAAGATGCAACATTGTACATGTCACATCTCTCGTGGTACAAGTTGTCAGTGACTCTCATGATGTAGCGGTCACAGATGATACAACAGCAGGCTCCACACACCGGTCCTCCTACTGTCTTGAGCTCTGACATCACCTAGTACAAGATACAACATTGTACATGTCACATCTCTCGTGGTACAAGTTGTCAGTGACTCTCATGATGTAGCGGTCACAGATGATACAACAGCAGGCTCCACACACCGGTCCTCCTACTGTCTTGAGCTCTGATATCACCTGGTACAAGATACACCATTGTACATGTCACATCTCTCGTGGTACAAGTTGTCAGTGACTCTCATGATGTAGCGGTCACAAATGATACAACAGCAAGGCAAATGCTGTCTTCCGTTATCTACAAGGTCTTTTCCTAAATGTTTAAGTCACTTAAGAGATGCAATATTTTTTTTACAATCATCTTAGCTAAAAGTACAAAAATGTTTACTCACAAGACACTAAATACATATAAAAGATGGTATAAGTGGTGATCGATTTCGATTGTACACACTCCAATCATCATCAGACCCAATCTTAGTTCCTATAGAAACTTATTGGCCGGTACTTCCGTGAGCCAATAACAGCACAGAAATTAGAGCCAATAAAGGTCTTGTCAGTCGCCTATCGGGTCTGATGATGATTGGAGTGTCCAATAAAAATCGTTTACCATTTATCATCTATATCTGTATTTACTACAATATAAAATAGGTTACGTACCTTTACGTCGTCAATCCTAGGTTAGTCTTTTTAGCAGCGACTAGTTTCGAAACTGACGTTTCATTTTCAAGCCTTGTCAAACATAAAATTACTTGAACATAATGTCGTCGTCAAGTTATGTTATATGTTCAAGTAATTTTATGTTTGACAAGGCTTGAAAATGAAACGTCAGTTTCGAAACTAGTCGCTGCTAAAAAGACTAACCTAGGATTGACGACGTAAAGGTACGTAACCTATTTTATATTGTCTTAAATCAATCCTGGAGGCAATGCTGAATAAACTGTATTTACTGTCTTGTGAGTAAACAGTATAAGTGTGAATATATTATTACAAGTACCTATTATTTGACATAGTTTGTACTTTCAGGTAACTTAATAACACGTACGATGATCAAGAAGTAACAGGACATACTGAATTTTCTATTGACATACTGTACATGAATTGTTTTTAATGTTTACAGATGATAATAGTAAACTTGACTTAAATGTATGTTCAACTACTTCGCAACCTGTTAACCTGTCATCTTTAACTACTCTTATGAGAATCAATCCTGTGTAAATATTTGCAAATCCCCCGCCTCGGGGCGAGCAGCAGGGGTCGCGTTATTGACTTGTCTATCCAAGGAGGCCCGACATATGAAAGACAGACGGGGGTGGCACGGGGAGAATATGCAAATACCCAGCGTTGTGCCGCTGTCGGCCAGCGGGGCGGGATTAGCGGGGCAGCACTAATCTTTTGATTCCTATTCCGAATTTCATTCCGTAGTTTAATGGTAAGTTGATGACTTCTGTGATCGCATTAAAATCGCCAATCGCATTAGAAGGGTTGATCAGAATGTACGGTCACGCGCTGCGCAGGTGGCGGACATGTGTTGCTGTTACTTAGTGGTAAAGAGTTAAACGTGGTAATTGTGTTATTGTACAGAAAGCAAAGTGATATACAGTTTTGCAATAGTAAAGCTAAATAGGAGTAATATAGAAAAATTAAGTCATTAAATAATAGGATTAAGAATTGGTGAAACATGTTTAAAGAAGATATATTGTTATCACTTTTTTGCTATAGCGTTCGTCACATCGAAAAATCGGCGCATAAAATATACTATGGAATGGTTTAGATTCGCTTCATCATACGTTTTCTACAAGCACATGTGAATTTGTTGTATTCTCCCCTTAATTACTTAAATAAATAGGTTAAGTTTTCTTTATTTTTGACTGGCACAAACTATGTAAAAAAATGAATCCTTGCTCTTGTACCTCAGTTTTAATCCTGCAACATTAGAAAACGAAGTTTGTCTAGCGTCTAGTTTGATAACACTAGATAATTCCACACAAACCTTGTTGTACATGTTTTTCACTTACCAGAAGATGTTTAGTGTTGCCGATAGTTATCACAGAGCTTGACAATCCGGCTCAGCTCCAGTGGAGAAGCTGTAGTCCGTCTGAGGATACGGGCTGAATAACTCGCAACCCTGTAACATTCATATAATATGTATAGGAAATAGTTACACGCCTAAAATTGAACTATGTTTAACATATGCTTCAACTAAAGCATTAAGGTATATTGGATGAAAAACACCAAGACAGGCCCAGATGTTACAAAAGGACGAAAAGTCTACTTGCATCATCCAACGTAAATGTTGATTGGTATCAAGTCTGAATGAAAACGCAAGGATATTTTGAGCTATGCTCTATTCTTCTTCCCCGGTTGAACTTAATCAGCTGAAATCGGATTGAAACAGTTTCTTGCTTAAATTAGTTTAAAGACCCCGTCTAGTCTAAATAAGTTGTATTGTCTGAAACTACTACAATAGTTTCGTTCCTAATCGTACTTTACAACTAATTATTGCCTGGTCAAACCAGTTTCAAGACCTATCGGAAAATCATATTTAACATAACCACAGTCCGAAAATCTAATGGTTTAATAGGGATCTTAAATGGGGTTCCGTTAAGGATATAAAGGGTGAATAAAGATTTTGAGTTTATAAATAAGAATAACAGTTACAGTATTAGCTGACAGTAGTTAATGGTATCACACACATTTTACATACAATTCAAACTACATTCACCCTTTATTCAGCTACTCAGTACAGGGAATTGATTAATAATTACAAACGTTAAATTCTCTACAATGTCGACATCCTACTACTTAACACACACTTCAAACACAACATTCACTTTACGCACCTACTCAGTACAGGGAATTGGTTAATTACTAATGTAACATGAAAGTAATTAATTACCAGACAATAGATGGGAGAGGCCGCCATATCGTCAGATGACAAGAGACTAACGCTCCTGTCTCTCTCTTATCTCTTATCTATTAGCTACCGGCCACTGATATGATAATCCGTACATCACTCGTGTCTGTGTGTGTGTGTGTGTGTGATAGCGGTGTCTTTACGTGGGCCAATCGTCTTTGCGCAACACTTAATCGTTAGGCGCCAAGTACAGCAGTTTTTTTTAATTTTAGTATTTGAACTGTTAAAGGTGATACAGAACTTCAAATCCCCAATTGGTATACCTTGCGTTCAATATGTTTTACACGTGCAATTGTTGATCAAATGAAAACTGTTGAAAGTTGACAGTATATTAAATTATACACATTCGCAACGTATGAACCACATATATGAGTATGAAAATAGCAACCATGTGAATATATTGTGGACCTATAATCTAATTGTTTTTATTATTAGTTGCATAAATCGGCCATACAGGATGGTAAGTCGTATTATTTATATAAATTTGAAGGTTTTGCCTTCTTAATTTTCTTGGTGAAGTCTTTAAGGTTTATCTCAGAACCTCAATCTCCCATAGGACATAGAGTCCAGTAACAATATCGAAATGGGGATATGCCTAAAGTACTCCCAGATACATGTATTATTATCGTTATTTATTAAGATATATTTAGGCTAACTATCATTAGCCATTGATAGGATAATGTTGGAATCGACGTGGCAATTCTTTGAAGTTGACGTGAATGAAAGCGTCTATTCAAAGTGCTATGATACGGACAAACATTTAGAACTTGAACTATGGCTTCTAGGGTCCCTAAAAATACAGCAATCCCGAACCTGTATCTCACTTAAAAGACTACGGTAGTATCTACTTTTAATACGTGAGCGTGAAAGATATAAACTACTTCCCTAATTCTTTCCTGCTGGGAAATTCTTGAAAACCCTGCGAGAAACAAACCTCCTGTAGAGACAAATAACACTTCGCCACAAAGGTTTAAATCACACTCGAAGGTGCGAATATCGAATATCGCATTCCGCAACACCTGCAACTGATGGTTATATTCCCGACTCATCTCTGTACTTATCGATTACACATCCACACGGTTATGGCTGATTCACGGCGAGCAATATCCACAGAAAAATGTGTTAATTCCGTCGAAACAGAAATATGAGAGTCGCGAATGGAGGTTATCGTTTTCCAATGGCAATTAGACTCGACCACTCGCCCCTGTGTTATTGGCTTCTTGCGACACGCTGAGCTGCGAGGCGTTCCACAAATATTTTTAAAAGTCCGGATTTGAATTTTTTTGTTATTTGTGGTCGTGTTTCAGCTGAATTTATTCTATTTGTCTTGGCAATGAGCTGGTACTTAATTTCACTGACAATAATCAGCTTACATATTGATGTAAGATTTCTTATTACATTTACCATAAGGATTGTTATAAACTTTATTCTGTGTAATAAACTTTTGTGCAAGGTTTATGCTAATTTTGAACAGCGTTACCTGCGATAGACTAGTGGATCATTTTTTATGATAGTGTGG
The DNA here is from genome assembly GCF_028750875.1 of Macrosteles quadrilineatus. NCBI lineage: Eukaryota > Metazoa > Arthropoda > Insecta > Hemiptera > Cicadellidae > Macrosteles > Macrosteles quadrilineatus. The sequence goes on along the minus strand of NW_026542598.1, from coordinate 91,988,177 downwards.
CTAAAATCAGAAACACCATAACACAATCCCTCAAATTACTAACAAATCTATATGTTTAATCTTATCCAACAAGAGTGAAACACCCTCCTCTACTCGTCTACAGCCCGCGTGCAGATAACACTTAGTACAGGTGATGCAGATGATTTATAGCAGAGAATGTTGCAATAATTTATGCCTCCAGTGTAACGATGTCAAAGGCCTAATGCGGTACGTAGGCTAATGAACCTGTGGAAGTGTGAAATACATATCTCAAACCATCCCCCTTCTCCCCACCGTCAGCACACCTGCGTTAGATATTAACATGGAGTGCGAGAAGAGGTACCTGCTGGTAGTAGGTTTCAATTATAATTACCTTGATTTTACGTCAGTGTTGTTTTTATTTAAAGGTAAAATGGTAGATTTATATCTCAAATGATGAACAGGAGAATGTATAAAGTAAAATATTTTGTTACTGAAAAGTTTGTATACTGGAATGGTTACACACCATCTTAGGTAAACTTAACACCGAGTATTAGAAGCATCCATTTGAAAAAGTATCCTAAAATTGTGAGGCTGTATGACAACGAATTTTTTGTTAGTTCTTCAGTACAATTTTGATTATTTTAAAGTTTAAATACTGTGTACGTTGTGTGAACTATCAGTAACAAAAAGTTTGAAATTAAGTTATCAAAACAAACGTGTTATCAAACTCCTTTACAAAAACCATAACCTTTCAAATTCAATAAATAATTGATACGCTCATTAAATTACTCTGGAATTGTTTAGGTGAACACAGAGTTACGGTAACCTATTTAAATTAATGTTTTCTATTGTATTTATCTTGTTGCATGTAAGTCTTGTCTAATGTATTATTTTGTAAAATGGCGATTGCCGTCGAAATGAATAAATAAATAAATAAATGAAGTTTAAAAAGTTTAAAATGTCTAAATTATTATTGTATACCCCAGTTGCAATTAAATTCTAACGCACAATATAAGAAAACGTGTAGAACGAATGCATTTTTTATGAACAGCTGCGTTACCTTGTGCCTGAAAGTATACTCCTTCCTTAGCCTTATGCATTTCCTTCATAAGAATAAGACGAATCCTATGTCTTCCGTTCTAGTTTCACATGCAGTATCAACAATTCATTCTAAAGTTAGTTTAGTAAAATAGAATAGCAAAACCCATGAAGACTTTCTGGACCGAAACAGCAAGGACAGGAATACACCAGGAAGTACAGGCTATATCTGAGGGGTTTAAAGGTGTCAACAGCCCATACAGTTTGTCCCTTAGGGACCCCTGGGCACACGAGACCCTATATAACCTTCCCCTAACATATGACCTTTGTGTCACTACCCCCTGGCAACACAGGTACACAGGAAATTGCTTACTTCTGTAGACATGGAACTGACGCTAATATACCGTGGAGTGACTGAAATATCTTTAGACTTCTTTGATAATACGGGTATTTACAATATGTTCTAGTTTAGGGATCAAACCAGCAAAACGTAACTTCCAGCCACCAATTAGCGTATGTAAAACAGCTAAAAACATCATAGTGTGGTGAAAATATATTTTGTTAAGTTACCGTTAGACATGGGCTATGGATTTTGGATGTACTATTAATTGGAAAAAGTGCCATTTTCCATGTTTAATTTGTAGCCAGGTTAGAAAAAAAAAATATGTTCAGTTTAAGTTGTCTACTAATATAGTATTCTGTAAAGAAAAATAGTTTTATTTTATATAGGCTACCTCAAATTCCCAATTACAAATAACCAAATCGGTAGCTTATCGAGAACCAGTCTTCATCAACGATAAAAGTAAGATATATCTAACGTGAAATACAACTTTAATAGCAGATTGCATTACACGGTCATTCAATTAACTAGGCCTACAGTATGTTATCTTGGAGAAAAAAAATCAATAAATAGAAGCGGTTACTTTGGAATCCAAAGTTAACGGTAAATCCAAGCTTCAAGTGAGAAACAACTTAAATCTACTTATATAAAATTTTAGACATGGCGTTTACAGCATTGCCCAAATCTTGTGTCAATCTTGTTAATGATGGGAATACTAGCAATCCTATAAAAATATTCACGTTTTTAGTACCTAATATATAACTTCCAAAAACCAGTACATATTGTCTTAAAATTGAATTTTAAATCAATAAAAAAGTTTCAAATCCGGACTTTAAAATATTTGTGGAACGCCTCGCAGCTCAGCGTGTCGCAAGAAGCCAATAACACAGGGGCGAGTGGTCGAGTCTAATTGCCATTGGAAAACGATAACCTCCATTCGCGACTCTCATATTTCTGTTTCGACGGAATTAACACATTTTTCTGTGGATATTGCTCGCCGTGAATCAGCCATAACCGTGTGGATGTGTAATCGATAAGTACAGAGATGAGTCGGGAATATAACCATCAGTTGCAGGTGTTGCGGAATGCGATATGCGATATGCGATATTCGCACCTTCGAGTGTGATTTAAACCTTTGTGGCGAAGTGTTATTTGTCTCTACAGGAGGTTCGTTTCTTGCTGGGTTTTCAAGAATTTCCCAGCGGGAAAGTATTAGTGAAGTTCTTTCTTTCTAACAAATAGTGTTATGTGAAGTAGTTTTTATCGTAGTCTAGGTGAGATATAGGTTAAAGACTTGCTTTTTCGTTTTGAAGTCCCTAGATGCTATACAAATTAGTGTATCAAATTGTATGCATGTGTGATTGTAGGTAGATACAGTAACTCTTTTGAAAAATATAATACTCATAAAGTTTAACATGGTAAACTCCAGAGCCTCTTGGCGGAGCCCGAGGACAGTTCAAGAACTTGAATATACCTATTAAAGTACCCGCATAATCTACCTTTGTGGAAAATTTCAAACCTGTCATTCAGTATTTTTCACGTTACATACATCTAAAATTCCTCACTTATAATATTAGTAGGACAATACACGACGTAATGTATTTTTAACGTTACATTTAAAACCGAAAACAACAGAAGCAACGCAAAACAATGTTACAACAATTGTAAAATCATTAAGTGAAGATATTGCTACATCAATACATTATTGGCCCCCGCCCTGTTAATGACATGCTCTAGCTGCTAATAGTGCCACTATATTAACCCGCTCGTTTATGAACTGCCAATTATTTATGGCATCGATTACTAAAACATATTGGCAAATATTCGGCCACATTCGCAGCTAGTATTAAAGGGGGAGTAATGTGAGCGGTTAATTGATGGAAATGAGGTTTTTTGAAATATTAGAAATGTTACAATCGACTGAATTTATTCTTTTGGATATTTTTGGCTAATTAAACAATCTATCGTTGGTTGTTACGGTCATTTCGCCAATAATACAAATATTATGTGTTTTTACTTATAGGTTAAGGAGGAGTTATATACCAAACCTTGTTGCTATTTTAACTTAATTAATACCCGAAAAGTACCGAAATAAGTCAAATAACTATCAAAATACGTATCAACGTATGTATATCCTTAATTTATCGAGGAAATTGTGCCCACACAGTTTTATAGAAGAATAAAAAATAGTAAATTCCTGATTACATTATTAATTTATGTAGTATTATATACTTTCTTTAAAAATTAGCAGGATAAAATGCATATTATAGATACATAAATATTGCAGATACATGTGTTGAAGTTCATTAATATCCAACAAAAGAGGTCTAAGTTGTTGCTGTTAACAAGAATGCTGTTAGTTAGGTATATGGCAGTCCACGAAATTCATTTATCTAGTAATTTTATCTCATGAAATCGTTCATGAAATAAGAAAGAATAATTTAATCTTCCTAGAAGGCACGAATACACAAATTCTCTGGAAGTATGAACAAATAAAAAATGTTTTAAATTTTATAATACGATGATAAGTCTAGTTACATTAGGGTACAGCTATTAAAGTCCAAACACTAAATAGAAATGAAAATTGGAATCTATACTTATTTAATACGCAAGCAGGATTTGTGACAATTACTCCTCCGAAACTACTGAACCGATTGACATGTTGGTGTCATTGGAAAGAGCGTAACGTGCAGTTGTACAGGAAACTTTTTTTTATAGGGAAATAATTAGAGAGTGAGGCCCTGGGGCCCTTTAAAGTTTCGTAGTTCTCCATAAGATTAACATGGGAAACACACATTGTTATGAAACTCCAGCTGTTGTCAGAAATGCTGTTCTGCTATTTAATTTAATTTGTTTACACGATGAATTGTTTCTTGGTGCCATGTTGTCAATGAGTTATACTTTTGCATATATTTTAAATTATATACACTATATAAAATGATGGTACTGTAATACGAGATATTCATTTAAATAATCAATAAGTACGATTGAGCCTTTGCCTATATGTTTCATGGGAAGTGTGTTGTAACTGTTCCTTATAGTATATTATAGTATCTTAAAGTAAAACCAAATTATTCTTTTCTGCTTTCTCACCGTAGCGAAGCACGGGCAGTAACTAGTACAACTATTACAACTAGTAACTAGTACAACTAGTAAAAAATATTATGCACCAGTCTAAACTCATTTAGAAAAATAACACTAATTTTAATTAGCATACAGGTCAATTGATTAGAATTTGGACTTTAATTTCCTAAGAATCACCAAGATGTATTTGATTTTTGAAAGATGTAAATGTTCTCACGTTTTATTGCGAGTGTCAAATGGTTCGTTTTCAAAAACACAATTACATAAGAGATTAACACAAATTATTGGGGATTCAAAAGATTCAAAAAAAGATTCAAAAGATTCAAAAACTTTATTCGCCATTCAATACAAAATGTACAATAGGCTTTGTCTCATACATTAAATAACTTAACTGCTAAAATAAATAAATAAAATCATTCCAAAAAATAAATTACAAAATGCAAACTCACACAGCAAACCATGCATAAAAAAACAAATCAGCAAGCCAAGCAAAACAAAAATAGCAAACTTACATACCAGGTGAAATGGGCTTAGCCCTTATAGCCTCAAAGAAATCTTCAATTTTGTACAGAGGATTTAATACCAACCATTTTCTTATGACCGTACAAAATTTAGAGGTACACAAGGAACGGACTTCAAAGGGTAGGCTGTTAAAAAATTTTATGCCTGAAACAGGAAAACAATTCTGAGTCAAACTTAGCCTATGACTAGTCAAATGTATGCTATTGGAGCTTCTTGTATCATGTGTGTGTACCTCCTTATTTAAAACAAAGCTAGACTCCTCAGACTTGATGGCAATTAAACATTGATAAATATACACATTAATGACTGTCATGATCTGCAACTGAACAAACAATGGCTTACAGTGAGCATAATAGTGTGCCCCACATATAACTCGCACTGCCTTTTTTTGCCATATCAGGATTCTCTGAACATGAGGGGAGTGACCCCAGAGCCTTGTCCCATACAAAATGTGGGACTGGAAAAAAGAGAAGAAAGCGAGTCTCACAAAATTAAGGGGAACTTCACACATGAGCCTCCTAAGCAAATGAGTGACTCTACTAAGTTTAACGCAAAGGGCATTGATGTGATCACTCCACCCAAGCTCAGAGTCCAAAGTGAAACCCAACAACTTAACTGTGTTAACCTCATGAACTTTCTTGCTTAGGCTAAACAATATTCCTTGTGTTTTTCCCTCATTAAGTGCTAGCTTATTACCAGAAAACCAATCTGAGGCTGCATTAAACAGCACATCAACATTATTACATGCAATATAAGGATCAGGATGGTTCATAAACAAAGTAGTGTCATCCGCATACAACAACATCTCATGAGAAACACAATGATACAGATCATTCATGGCAACAATGAAAAGGAAAGGCCCCAACACTGAGCCCTGCGGGACTCCACATCTGACCTCAATGGCACTCGAGTTGCTACCATTCCAACTTACAATCTGATATCTATTGTCTAGATAAGACTGCACCACCTTGAGGGCATTCCCTCCAATGCCATACTTCTTAAATTTCTCAATTAAGTTGTCATGAGGAACAGAGTCAAACGCACGAGATAAATCGCACAAAAGAACAGCAGTTGACGACTTGCTCTCAAAAGCTTCCAAGATTACTTGAAGGAGAGAATCCACAGCCGTAACTGTGGACCTTCCCCTCCGAAAACCATGTTGAATAGGGGCAAGGAGGTTATTCCCCTCAAAGTGGTCACAGAGCTGATTCAACATGATCACCTCAAATACCTTACCAAATACCGGTATTAAAGACACCGGTCTAAAACTCTCCATTACATCCCTAGGGCCCTTCTTGTATACTGGCACTGTTCTAGATACTTTCAGTACATCAGGAAAAACACCCTGCAGAAGGCAGGAGCTAAACAGATGGGCCAAGATTGGAGCAATCAAAACAACAATCCTTTTCATAAAATTAGACGACATATCATAAATATCCTTACTATTAGAGGATTTAAAGCTATTTACAGTATTTACAATATCTAAGGCATTCACCATTCTCCACTGGAAATTTACATGGGCCAATGGAATGCTATCTATGTAATTAAACTCATTTACAGGAATCCCATTTACAATATCAGCCACCGAGTCTACAAAAAAGTGGTTGAATTCCTCAGCAGAAGCAAACTTGCCATCAGCACCCGAGGAACCAGCTCCATGTTTATTGATCAGGTCCCAAGCAGCCTTACACGGATTCGCAGCCCTGGATATTTTATCAGCCGCTGCAGCCAGCTTCGCCTCTCGTAGCTTTAGACGATAGTTCCTCCGCAATTCTCGAAGATAAGGAGTAACACCGGGTCTACTTTTGGTCATATCATGAACAAGAAGTATGTGCCTTTTTAAGTCAGCAAGTTCATCAGTGTACCAATTACTAACATGACTCTTTGCAGGCCCGTCCTTAGATACACCGTCACGTGAAGCTACTTTCTTGCGTTTTACAGGAAAATAGAAATCAAATTTACCCTTAAAATTTTGAAAGAAACTGTTAAATGCATCATTTGCTGGGAGTCCACAAGTCTCATTAAACCACACTGTTACTTGACTCGCAATGTCGTCACAAAATACATTAAAACGAGTCTCGTTAAATAATCTGAATGATACAGATTTAGTCAGATTGCTTGACCGATCCTCCTGAACTATAGGCCTAGTACATTTAAGCTGAAGGAAAATGTGCCTATGGTCCGCAATTATGTCATCACTGACAACAACAACATAGTTCCAACTGTCAATATTTGTTAAGAAAGAATCAATGGATGATTTTTCCCTAGTAGGCACAAAAACACTACTATAAAAACCAAAACCACGGAGGGTGTTTAAAAAGTCCATTGAATCCCTTCCTGTCTTAAGTAGGTCTATATTATGGTCTGTACCTATAGCCACAGACAGGCCAAATGTAGTCAAGAAAGCTAAACAGAGTTCAAGCAGTTCGAAAAAACGATCAACCGAACCATTAGGTGAACGATACATGACAACTATAATAAGGTTCAAATCATGTAGTAATACAGCAGCAAACTCACCCTCGAAATCCTCACAAAAATTGCTTACATCCAAGCAGGTGAAATTCAGCCCGGATTTCACAAATAGGGCAACACCACCTGAAATAGAATTAGTCCTACAGTAATGGGAGGCAAGCTTGAGGTTCCCAATACAACTATAAAATTGAACTTCATCAGGTTGAAGCCAATGCTCCATAACACAAAGCACGTCCAGGTTATTATGTGCACACAGAAGTTCCAGTTCTAATATTTTATTTTTGATACACTGGATGTTTATCGAGCAGAGATTTAAATTCACTACCGGTACCCTGGATTCATTTGAAGTCTCGGTAAAAAAGTCTTAGACTTAATAGGTCTGGAAGATTTTTCGACAAACTCCCTCACAAGGGTCCCAACAGGCCAAAAACCACAGTCAGCAATTTTAGAATAGTCTTCAGTCTTCACGCCTAACTTAAAGGACTTATAGGAATCATGTTTAGGCTTTAGTTCAACACAGTCAACATCAATGTCGGTTAAATAGCTCTTTACATAATCCACGATGTCATCCTTATTAACATCAACCGATAACCTCGAAACAAACAGCCAATTCTTCCGCTCAGCAGCACGCACCTTCGACGTTATTGCTAAGTCAGTCCTTGTACAAATTTTTGGTTCATTTAGCTTCCTTCTCTCAATACTACCACGACCTCGATTTCGCCGTTTTGGGACTCTTTTCCAATCCGAATTGTCTCTAATCCCATCCTTATTCACTTGATGAATTGGTGGAAATTGCTCATCATAACATTCGTTGTCAATGTCAAATGGATTCGGTGCTACAAGTGAAATGGATTCAGATTCAGTCTGATCACCCTTCGGCACAGGTCCTGAATCCAATTCAGATTCAAAAGTCTCAGTCTGATTCACTCCTGAGCCGGATCTGACGTCCACTGCTGAAGTCAATAACGAGCTGAAGTTGCTACCCCCAATTGTACTCTTGACTACCGTAGTCTCAGGTCCATCACCAAGATATTTACATAACCTCTTATTAGAGGCAGATAATACTTCAATCGACCTATTTATATTTTTAGTGTCAGAAACTAAGTCATTTACAGAGTTTACTAATCTATCAACACATCCACGTAAGTTTAGGATTTCATAAATTAAAGTAGCGTTGGCAATCGCCTTGTCCACCTTACCCGAGCACGACTTGCAGTACCACTTCACTTGTTCAGATAATTCACTTATTTTATCATAACTGTCTTCGTTAACATCAACACAAACTGGGTGATGCCATCCTGCACAAAAGCCTTCACAGTATATACCCGGACAGCCGCGTTTAATTAGTTTATTACAACTTTTACACGGAGCCGGCGAATCGTCAGTACTATTGTTCACCATGTTCAAACGCTACGCTTGGGAATTATGTTTACTGAGATGTGACTCTAAATACTACATTCTATGATTCTATACTGTTTCGTTTATTTAAATAGGTAGACGATTATCAATATTTATACAATAGATACTTTATACACTACTTTACTTTTACTTTATACAATAAGTATTGTTTGTTTAGCTATGGAATTTAATTGCTATTTACATGTCCTGAGTGATCTCGACTAAACACGTGTCAGGGTACATTTTACAGTATTTCCCTTCAATGGCTGAAAAGACATTAAAATGACTAGCTTACTAGTAAATGCAGCTTGGAAAGACCATTTTACAAAGACCATGGAAACAACTAACTTTATTAGTGGACAGTTGCAATAATAGATGCTGTGAATAGTCAATTCACTACTAAACTATCTCAATAAAATAAACCAAGTTGCATCAAACTTAATGAATTTTATGTAAAATTGTTTAAACCTATTTTTGGTACAGTAACATTCTAAATCATCTTGAGGTGGAGTTTTTAATTGAATTATCTACGGGGATATTTAAATATTAAATTTAATGTAACTACAGGGATATATTTTTTTTAATTTTACAAGACGAAATTCAGTTTCTGAAAGAAATTCAATTTACTCAAGAAATAAATTCATACGAGAAGTTAATTCGTTTGACAAATCTCATTCGCCAAATAATTTTCGTAGGATTTAAAAAAATTATATAACCTTTATTTTAATTGCATAGATTGTCCTCCCATTCGTTATCATTGTACATTTTTAGACACGCTGTATATCTTAATAAATATATAAATGTATATTTATATGTATATGTATAAATATACATTTAAATGTATATATAAATAAATAAATATCTTCATTTATCGTACAATGCACTCTGTACTGTGTGTACAGTTACATATAAGTATAATGTAAGTATGTGCATATAAGTTACTATTAACTATCTATATACTGTATGCTGTACACAGTATTGGGTCTAACTAGTCTAACTGAACACGTAACATGTAGATCGTGTTCATGTTCAGTTCACAAGGCGTGGCTGCCAGCTCTTTTGGCACAGACGTAGTGAATAGTTTACTAATGTTATGTTAAATTGCAATTGATGAATTTAGAAAATGAATAAAACATAGGCCTAATGTGATAGGAAAATGTGTGTCCTAAAACGAGTACACATTTTGAGTCAAATTCTAACCAAATAGCAAATTCAAAGTAATATGTGAAGTCAGTGGATTCGAAAAGGTCTGTAGCGTGTACACAATTAACTGAAATTGGGCTGGATTCAGTTGGACTCTAGTTGGTTGGTTTTTGCTTCTCTTGGACCTCATTGTGGAACCTCGCTTGAGAAGGAATCACAAAACCAACCTATAGGCGTAGCCAATGATGTTTCTGTGTTATCTAGATCTATTTCTTCAGATATTGAATTAAGTGTGTACCACAATCACGAAAATTAATTTATTTTGTATTTTACTGCTTCATATCCACGAACAAAGGTTCAAATAGCAAGAAACGAACCGCTTTCAATCCGCACCACCCCAATGATTACCAACCACAGCACACTGACACCACATAACATACAATTTACAACTAACGTCACATGACGTATCACGTGACAATGACGTCACTCACCTGACCACGTCACATATCGATCCTATCGATGGCACAGGCAATTTATCATCAGCTGATCCGACGAGACCGACGTAACCCTACAACATGGATCTGAATTTAAATAATAAGGCGAAGCGCCGCGGCGCCGAATGTATTCCTCCGCGTGGGCGTGGCCAGCGTCGCGCCGACGACCAATCAGAAGCCACCGTCAGACGATCGGTGACCGATTGACACATGGACTCATATACGGCGTCCTGTCTGTAGACATGTCTTTAGATTTATATGAGTAGCGAGTATTTACAGGGGTAACGTAAACAACGCCGGACGTTGAGGAGTCTGAGGATTTATATTTCGCAAGTGGACAGCGGTTTATCGTAAACAACAGAGAACATCGAAGGCTGTTTTAAATTGAATGAGGACACAGATATTTAACTTGTCAATTTTAAAATTTGATACAATTCTTTTGTGTTGATTGTTGGGCTACAAATGGTCGTGGTTTAAACCTTTGACTATTGGTAGCTAATTATTTCAGTTTGATGTTAAATTGAGCTATTGACATTTTCCGCTCCTCTTTACTGATACTGTAGTTTATGCTGTATACACGACATTTTTGACAAATCAAACTGATATGACTACTTTTTGTAATCTATTCCATCGATTAGATATAAAGCTTCGTAATTGTGTGTGAAGACGAGTAGTTATAGTGTAACCTCATATCTGAGATTGCTGGTTAGATCCCCAAGCGGGGTAAAATTCTTGACCATGAATATCTTACTTACATTTTAATTATAATACTATCCAACAACAGATTGACGTTACAAAATAAGAGCAGAATTTTTATAGCTCTCTTACAAAAAAAAGTAAAAATAATGTGAATGAAGTTAAAACAGTCGGGATAAAATAGTATTATAATAATTCAGACATAGTAAGACAATCTGTAAGTGGCTGATTTAAAACGAAAAACTGCTACAACTGATCCATAGACGTCATCTCTACTCTGGTATCCTAAATTCAATACTAAAACACTGCTAGTTGATTATTTATAAAAGGAACTAAAGTGTGCATTGTAGCATAAAGAAGAACAATCTCCCAATGAGAAGTTACATTCGCCGGTTTCAATCAATCCTCTAGTTAATAATTCGCTTGAGAAAATTAATTTATGTAAACAAGACTTTTTAGTGTACCAAAAGCGTTAAGTGGCGCCCCTGGGTAGCACCTTAGGTTCTTTTGTTTTCCATTGCCTTTGCGTGATTGGTCATAGAACACAAATTCTATACAAAAAGTCTTCATTCATAGCATATGATACACTTTATTTCTGCAGTGTTGTAAATTATATTAGCGATTTTATTGTCAGCAAAGAAAGTCCCTGAAACTTTGAAAAATTTTAAATTTTAATTTGCAGTCAAGAAAATTTGAGAAAATTTTACAAACGGAACTTTACGGCATGATTGTAAACACATATCAAAATCTCAATAAATTAAGGAAATACAATTTCGTGGAAATCCAAAAATACATTCTGAATTAATTTATAAAATGTTTGTTCATTTACAAATTACGTCTACTTTTGTGAGTTCACTAATTTATAGGAAAAAGTTCAATTTTACAGGATTTTGACAATGATTTTGGTTCATGTCTTCTGATGAAGTTTCATACGGAAGAATTGTTACCTACAAACGTCTAATTATATCTGCTAAACCCCTGTTAGATTATTTTTACTTTATCGAAATGTAAACTGAAAGTTTTTTTTGCTATTGAATTTATATCAATAAATAAGAAATACATACCACATATTTAATAAGTTGAGTGTATCACGTTTTAATAGAAAACAAAATATACATTATAAATTAATTAACAAACACAAAATTATCCTGATATTTCTGGTGATTATGATTACACATTTGTTTGGATGTAAAAAGCTTATGTGGTATTTGATAGCTCATGATGGTATTTTTCTGTTTTCACTATCAATATGTGAGTAAATTATTTGTTTGTTTTCATCCTTTGTTCATTATATTTAAACTTTTTGAGCTTAGCTTCTTAACATTTCTTCTTTACTAAATCTTTCAGCATATCTTCACCCATTATACCTATTGATTTCTGTTCTGTATTTTAATTAGGAGAGTCCTTATTAAATACACCCATGTCTTTAAAACCATTATCTTTAAGCAAGCAGAACTCTTTGACAAGTTGGTTTAGTTTTATATCTCCCTCATAACTATTATATTTAAAACTTTGCGCAGTATCATTATTTTCTTTTTTTGAATCCAATCTTTGCTTTACCGGATTGATTCCATGGACTTTTATCCCCTCAACAGTCTTAATGTGTTCTATTGAATCAGGTCTATTTTCCACCTGTTTTTCAATCTTTGTAATAAAATTACTTTGAAACTCATTTTTATGTTTTGAATTTAAAGCTACCCTGTTTTCCTCTAAAGCATTTAAGTTTTTAATAGAACCTTGAATTGACTTCCATGGGTTTGTCATGGCCTCTTCAGAATAAGCTTTATTTTTTAGCATGGTGTCTTCTTTAGAGAAACTGTTTCCTTCTTTTATTTTTCTTTGAGAAATTACATTATTAGTTTTTTTTTGTCTTCTTATTTATATTTTTATTGTTTACTGAGTTTATTGAATGAAGTGGCAACTTCTTTTCATCAATATCTTCCGTTTTTAAATGATCGTTCAGCATAGATTTCGAGCCTACATTTTTGACATAATTTGCAGCTTGAGGTCTGTTATTTTTAGTCATTATAGATCCTTTCTGTACACCTTTTGGTCTGAATGGAGCTTCAAAATTGCCAATTTTACTAATGAGCGATTTGGGTAACTTTTCCACCTGTTTCATCCCATGCTGTGTTTTGTTGTAATTTTTAGCATTATTCAGTGTATAAGAGTTTTTATGATCTTTATTGGGAGTTATCTTGACAGCTGAACTATTTTCATTTGATTTATAAGTGGCGGTACTTAAAATATGCTTACTAATATTAAACCCTTTTGTTAAATTTTGTTCACTTGGTTCTTTTACATCAGTTTTCTGGTTTTTTGATACTATTGCGCTTGGACGATTGGATTTATTCTCTTTAAGATTCGTTTGTTGTTTGGAGGCTGTTTTAGAACTATCAACATTGTTTTTCTTCATATGTAAAGTTTTTACTCGTACACTGCTTATTTTATGAACGTTTTGTATTTTAGGAGTAACTAAATCACGACCACTCATGATATTATTGAAACTACTATAACCACTTGAGTCATCCTTTCTTTTATTTCTGACTAATTTTTTTGACTCTTGCTTGGTTGCGGAAATTATTGACTTGTTCTTCTTTTTTAAATCATTATTGTGTTTCCTTTCTTCATTAATAATGTTCTTATTCTGTTGTAGATTTGAATATGACTTGCTATTCAGTGCTCTTTTGCACACTTCCTCTTTTTCTACATCTTTATTCTGAGGAGTTCTACGACTTTGTTTTTTAGTTGATTTATTTGGTGTATCTGCCCTATTGTTTTTATTAGAATTAACTGAGGTTGATTTTTCATCCGTCATGGTATATTTATTATCATTCAGTAGTTTTAAATGGTTTTCGCCCAAACAAGTAGTTTTTTCCTTCTGATTGTCTGTAGTTAGTTCTTGTGTGGTAGAAAAATCAATTTTTGATTGAGCGATTTTGTTTTTATAATTTTTAACATTTCTTGAACCAACCAATTTTAGTTCCAAGTTATTTTTTTGAGGGTGGAGTAAATCTTCTGTTGATATTGACTTGACATGTTTTATATTTTCTTGCTTCTTAAAAGAGTCCTGCATTTTGTCTAGGATGTGAGAAACACTTTTACTTCTTTGCTGTTGAGTAATTTTCGCTAGTCGGTGTGCTTTAGTAATGACTTCTCTTTTTTTAACCAATTTCAAAAGAGTTTTCAACTGTTTATTTTTTGGTTGAAGATTGTTGCTTTGTTTTCTATCTTGATTGCTGTTATCATCGACTCTTTGTTGTTTTTTGAAATCTTTAAATATATTTTGTTTTTCTTTATATTTACGGAACTTTTTCATTTGATATTTAATTGTAGTTGGATTTATGTGTTTCTTCTTGGAACCGCTATCCTTATTACTATAAACTTGTTTGATTTCCCTAGTAAACCCATTATTACAATTTTCTTCAAGTAAAACTAACTCATTAGTATCCCCAAATGCAGTTTCTTTGGTGTCATTTGATTTGAGCTCTTCTCGGTCAATGATTCCTACAGATCCTTTCAATGAATTTTTGTTTGCCATATTTTTGTTAGCATCTTTAGGAACCTTAACAGATACGATAGCTTGGCATTGGTCTGAAATGGTTTTACTTCCAACTTCTTTTTTGTTATTTGAGTTCTTCACTTCCCCAATCTTTTTGTAGTTACTGTCTACGCCATTTTGACTACACAACATTTTATTTTCTTGAAAAATCATCTGGTTTTCTGTCTTGCTTTCATGATTGCCATCACGGCTGCTTTTGAGCTCAGCCTGTTTACTTAGCTCACCAGCTGGTTTATCATATTTTTTATCACCAGGCAATGGTTGGATATTGTCTTTGACCATTTCTTCAGGTAGTTCTTGTTTTTTATTCAGTTCTTTATTCTTTACACAAATTTCTGGACGAGATCTTGCGATTTTGAACCCTTTATAACTACTAATATTGTACCTATCAAGCTCATCATCTAAAGCCAACCCGTCTAAATATTTCCCTGTCGCAGAGATGGCATGCAGTTTTTCAGTAACTTTGGGCTCAATTTTACACACTTTTATGTCATTACATTCAATTCTTTGGTCAATTTTCACCCCAACGTGTGGAGTATTTTTTGTATCATCAGTAAGTCTTGGTAAATCTGATTTTTCGGTTTTACAAACATTAACTATAGGAGTAGTAGTTTTATTTGGTGTTTTCTCTTGTTCATTTAAATGCTGAGGAACTGATTTCATTACAAAGCTTAATGGAATTTTAGAGTTTGTGTTTATATGTTTAAAACTATCTTTTTCACTAACTGATACAAGCTTTTTTTGAGAGATTACAGCATTTAGAAATGCATCTTTTATGTATTTACCAATTTTAAATGTTTCACTCGCTTGATTACAGTTGATTGGCAGAGTTTTATTGTCAGGTTTTGATTCTTTTGCTACAGCTAATGCCTTGCTTCTTTCAACATTATAATTTGCGTATTCCTTCTGTATACACTCTTGTGAACCATACTCAATTTTAGTAGACGGACATTTTAAGTTACAGTTCAAGTTTTCAGAAGGTTTTGTTTTGTCAAGACAAATTTCTTCGTGCGGCTTTCCTCCTTGGCTAAGCAGGTATTTTGCATCTAAATAATTCTTTGATTGATTATTGTCAACAGATGTGTTGCCTTTTGTCTCTTTAATTGGCTTGTTTTTACTGCTAATTCCACTTGTAACACAGGCTATTGAAGATTCATCGTTTTTATTTCTTAAACTACCGCCACTTGTTGGCATTAAAGTTTTTAATGTTGTGTTGTTTGTTACCGAGTTGTCTTTTTCATTGTTAGTTATCAAATTATTGTTATCAACTCTGTACACGTTGTGACATGAATCTGTCTTTCTTTCATTTTCTTTTGGCTCTTTCAATTCACTAATGTCTTCTTTTATATTTGCAGACTTTTTTAATGTTGATTCAATTTTTTCACCACTCGTTACTTTTTCCTTGACTTCTTTTAGCAGTTCGGCACCCTTTGACAATTCACATTTTATCGAGTTAACTCTTGTATAGTTTTTAGCAATGCTGTTTTTACAAATAATCTGTTCATTCTGGGTACTTTTTGTCTGAGATGGTACTTTTTCACCAGTTCCAAAATACTCATTCCTGTGGTCACTTTTTTCTTTCTCTCCTTTGTTACTTCTTGGCTTTCCAGTTAAGAACATATCGGAACATATTCTTTTAAACTGTGTCAATTTTGCATTTAATGGTTTCATACTGATTGAATCCATTTTCGTTGTTTCTGCTTTGTTTTTCCCATCCTTCTTCAAAATAATCTTTTCGTTTACATTTTCTGCCCGCCCTTTAGGTTCACACTTTGTTACACGAATCAAACTCTTTTCTGGTTTTATAACTACCCCATCATCTTTTCTTCTTTCCGATCTTCTCTCTGGTTTTGGAGCTAAATTTTTGGTTGAATGTTCCCCATTCTGCAAACCTTTTGAAGAAGTTCTATCATCTTTTTGTCTTTTCCTCCTGTTTTTCCTCGGATCACCAGGTCTTGAAGTTATCTCCGATTTACTCCGCTCTGGCCTCGGGTTGCTTTTAGGTTCGCTTGTAGTCTGCCCTGCCCATCCTACATCAATTTCCTTCCCCTCATCTTCTAAATTTGGTGAAGGTAATGTTGGAGCACATCCGGAATCTCTATCCCAAAAATTCGGCAATGTCGAAGCACATCGGTACCCTATTAACTTTGAACATACAATTGGACTGAGGTAATGTTCTGTTAGACATAACAGATCTAGCCTTGGGTTTACAAATTTCTTCAGCAGTAGGTCAAAGAGTGGGTTAGGTGATGTTCCTCTGTGTATGATGCTCGTCTAGGACAAAGAAATATTTCACTAACCATTCTTCGTTGAAGAAATAAATAGAATCCTGGTTCTAACAACATAACAAAAATTATTTGACAATATTTTTAATATGTAGGCCTATTGATGCTATTAATTTAAATGACATGGGCTATAAATTAAATATTACAAAAAACCCATTTTTTTATCACAAAACTTCATTCATCTCTTTAAAGTAATATTAACTAAAAATTTGACTAAATAAAAATCATTAGATGATTTTGTACGGATCCAAACAGCAAGCATACAAATTTAATGAAGAGTTTAAGTTGCAATGGACCAGGTATTATACAAATTTACTGGATCAATATAATATGCAATTTTATAAACTTGTTCCAATTGTATTTCATTTATTGTAATTATGCGTGGGAAAGGGGTCAATGCACCTACCTGAATAATAGGACTTGGAACCAAAGGTGTGTCTGCTTTCAAATGTCTCTCCAGAGAATTATCAAATGTCAATTGCTTTGATTTTTGTCTTTTAACATACAGCTTGCCATTCTAAAAATAGTAATCAATCTTACTTATAAATTACGAAAATTAGAGAAAATAACTATATCAACTTATTACTTATTACTGTTCACTCATTTGGCAAAATTACAGTACCAGATTATAGCTTAAATACTTTTGCATTGCAGTTTTAATCGTTGATCATACACCACAAATTTATTGAAAGAAACCACCTTGTTAGTGCCTTAGAGTTTATTTTCACTACAATAAGATTATTTATTTGAAAGACGTGAAAACATACAAGGAATGCATTGTTTGTTGTTAAATAAATGTTTGATGCTTCTGACCCTGATGAATAACTAATTTGGCAACCTTTGCCTATTTAATGATACAAAATTTGCAAAATCTCTAGGATCCATATGGCAGAGGAATATGTCATTAATGATTGAAAGGTTTTAAGCTCAGTCGTGGGGTAGGTTAGATCTGGTCAAAAACGCTTTTGAGTTCATATTGATGTTAAGATTATGTTAGGTACAGCAAATACTGCTATTTGCACACTTAACAACAACATTTTACATGACTGGAACATGCAATAATTTTGTAAATGGTTTTGTATCATACTTGGCAGAACTTCTTGGTAAAACTAAGCCAACAGATTTTTAATAAGAAAAGAAACACTTTTATTTATTTTTATTCTTAATGCTTACCTGTTTTACTAAAGCCTGTAACAGCGCAAAATAGTTTCTCATCATCATGAAAGGTTGTAAGCAGAACTGTAAGAAATTATAATTATTCATTGATTGATATATGCTTGAATTACTAACGGTACAAATAAGATTGTTGTACCCTAGATAAGGTAAATATAATTCCATAGTAAGTAGTAATTAGTTTAATTATAACTTATTACTTCATATATGGTTGTACTACTAATAGTTTACTACCTATCCATTTCAAATTGAATCAGTTTAATAAATCAGCTAAAATTTAACACCATAAACTTAAACCTACTTATAAATTAAATAGGTTAAATGATCTGAAATATACCAAAATATACAAACCACAAATACGATAACTAAAAATGTAAATAAAGTGTAAAGAAAAAAATGTATAGTGGTTTGTGAGAATGTAGGCCTATCTTTCCACATTGTTCTAAGGTCAATAAAAAAACTTTCAATTTTAAAACATTTTTATTAGCTCGCTTTCTTGTCCGGTACAAATTTTGCAATCAATTTTATACTAAATTCCCGATAAGCTAGAGACTTTAAACTTGAAACATAGCTCTCAAATGGATGACAATGCAATATTATATAATTTAATTTTCATATTTCCCTTGGGCTACGCCCCACGGGCTTGTTTTTATTAACTCGCTTTCTTGCAAATTTTGATACTTCCTGATGAGCTAGAGACTTGAAACTTGAAACATAGCTCACAAATGGATGACAATGCAATATTATATCATTTAATTTTCATATTTCCCTTGGGCTACGCCCCATGGGCTTGTTTTTAGCGAATTTCCCTATAGGGAAGTAGCTATTAGCGAATTTCCCTATAGGGAAGTAGCTATTAGCGAATTTCCCTATAGGGAAGTAGCTATTACCGTAGGTCTCATGGTAAGACCTAAGCCCGGGACCGATTTACTTTTTCATTTTGATGTCCCCAAAGGCCAAAAACACCATTCGTTCAAATTTTTATATATCTATATATAGAAATTGTGAAATTTTGTGTTTTTAGGGTCAAAAATGGGAAAAACCTATTTTTACCCCATAAAACAACCCATAAACCCCCGTTCCCATAGTCCGATCATGCTGGTTCGCGAACTCATTAAAGTTTATCCTGCCTTACCCCTTCAAACCAAATTTTATCAAAATCGGACAAAAATTACTCAAGTTATCGTGCGGATGGACACATATATATATATATATATATATATATATATATATGTGTGTCCATAAAATTTGATAAAATTTGATTTTGATAAAATTTGGTTTGAAGGGGTAAGGCAGGATAAACTTGAATGAGTTCGCGAACCAGCATGATCGGACTATGGGAACGGGGGTTTATGGGTTGTTTTATGGGGTAAAAATAGGTTTTTCCCATTTTTGACCCTAAAAACACAAAATTTCACAATTTCTTTTTAAACCATTTTGTAGAGCTTAAAAAAACAAATCATTTAGTATATTGAAGTGTTATTATGGGCCTAATTGTTACGGAGAAAATTCAAAAAAATTGTAATTTTAAAATTCCCATGTTATTCTTATGGAGAATAAGTCAACTGTTGTAGTTTGCTTGTTTATGAACATATTTTGATCAAATTTGGAAAAAAAATTAATTTCTTACTAAAACATAGTACCTTTTAATATTTTACATAAAAAAAAAAAACTTTTTTACCCTCCCTGTTGCAGCAAACCTAAGTACTCATTAAACTAATTCTGTTTAAATAGGGAATAAATGTGATATTTTTAAGGAGACAATTTAGTTTAAATCTAATCAGGCAGATGGAAATTCGCTAAGTCTGCAGGTTTGCTGCGGCGGGGGGTATTATTAGCTCGCTAGTCGCTTTCCTACAAATTTTGATATCAATTCTAAACGAAGTTCCTGATTAGCTAGAGACTTCAAATTTGAAACATAGCTCACAAATGGATGACAATGCAATATTATATCATTTAATTTTCATATTTCCCTTGGGCTACGCCCCATGGGCTTCCAAATTTTCCATGTTTACATTTTGAAAGAATGTATATTTACATTCTTACATTGATAATAATACATTAGTTCAATAGATGAAGGTAATTAATTGTAAACTATCTATTGCATGCACCCAACGTTTTTCGTTTTCTACAAGTATTTGTACTCTCCACATATTTTTTATAAATTATTTTCTACTTTTTAGTGCCTTTAAAAACGTTTTGTTTTAAAAAAGTTTTTTATTTATAAATTATTTTCTATCTGCACATACCACATTAGTGAAAAGTCTCCATATACTTTTAACAACTTGTTACTAAACAACTTAAAGTATATTTTACCTTTCCTGAGGTGTTCTATTGTAATATTTAATCCAATGCATTGTTTGCTAAGTGGTTTTGACAATAAACTAATAATTTAATGATAAGAATGTGTAAAACTCAAAAATTTGGAAATATTTTGAATTTTGCAATTGTTAATTTTCTTTTTGTTTACATACTTCAAATTTGACCTAATGTAGACAGTTTTGTCAGATGGCATAGTGATTTTTTTCAGCTGGTTTTCCTGAGTGAAGAGGTAAGACTATTGATAATATATCTTGCATAGTAAACCATTGATTATCAAAATACTACATTTCTAATCAATGCTTATACATCTTCATATTTATGCATATGATTTGACACTGTACACCCGAATCTCCTGGACCAGTACGTAGATACAGGTTTCAGTGGGAAACTTTGTTTAGTGTTTAAGCTTGGAGATTTTAAAGACATTATTTTTGGACTAGGATCCAACATTTTTGAGTCCTGTAGGCTCTTATATACTTACCTTCATGATAGACCATTCTTTGCTAGACTCATCTTGATTTTCCAATCTATGTGAAATCAAATGTGGAATGAACTCTTTACAGATCCATTGATGCATAAAACCTTGTGTAGTTCTGGAGAGGACAGAGCAAGTTTATATTGGTCTTTGAGTCTAGAACATGTGGATCAATCACGGCTGTTTGGTAAATGGACCCAGTGGGCCCAGGGGTGCAAGAGGTTTTAGGTTTATTTTTTGTTTAAGGTCTTGACCTGCCCCTGTTAGATAAGATAAGATAAGATAGGTTTATTGGGGGCGCAAGGAAGATATAAATTCCTCAAAAGGTAGGTAGAGAAGTGCACAATTTTTGCCCCATAGTGCACCGCCGCATCACATGCGTGCTGTGGGTCTGTGTGGAATGGTCTATAAGATGGTAACAAACTATGGAATTTGGGTATCAGAGTATATTATGTTGGTATACATACTACCTTGTAGATTTAACATCCATTTATTAATCAGTTTAAGTCAATCTTATAGTGTGTTCCACCATGGTTTATGTTATGGTGTGCATTTGTTTCTCACCGTTTAACTGATTCCAGACTTGTTTTATCTCAAGTATAATCATATGTGTAAAACTATTGCTTAGCCAAGGGTACTAATGCCATTTGCTAATACCAACATCTAATTTTGTTAACGACATTTTTTTTCTAAATTGATGTGTCAGATTTATGGGATTTGTAAATTATAAGTTCAAAAATGAATGCAAGCAGGTTTCCTCCAAAGGCTCACACCTGTCTTGGGGATACAGCTCCATAGTTTAGTTTATTTAGTGTATAATCCATAGTTTATTCCTCTATGGAACATAATTCAAACATATGTGTACATCATACATTATTGTTAAAGATTGCTGACTCCAAAACAAGTGCTATGTATTGTTTTGTTACTCTGTGCATAATTGTTAATTATAACAAACTGCAAGACATGAGCTAAAACATGATAGTGAATGTGAAAACATCAATTTGTGTACATGTGCGTGAGGGGGTTGCCATATAAAAGACATTGTCAAAGCTAGTTTATTAGTTACCGGTAAGATTGTTCTTCCAACCAATAAACAGTTTATATCTACTTCCCCTCCACCCTAGGAGGCTTAGCCAATCACAATGCAAAGGGAATTGCCATCATGGATGAAATCAACAACAAAACCAGTTCAAAATGGAAACCCTAACCCAAGCGATTCGTTTTATGAGAAAAAGCCGCTCTTGACGTTCAAAGGGAAAGTCCACTTTTCAAACAAAATTGGAGATTGTGGTTATGTTTGTGAAGCAATCTTAAAGAAAATTGAAGGAATAGAGGATCTTATTGTAGGTTTTGATCTAGAATGGCCAGTTCAGTTCACAATGGGAACAGGACAACAAAAAACTGCTCTCATTCAGTTTTGCCCTTATGTTAGTGTGTGTTACATCTTCCAAGTGACAGAATGGAACTACCTACCTAAAGTGTTCATTGATTTCATCAGCCATCCCAAAGTGAGACTGGTTGGTGTTAATGTTAAAGCGGATATCTGGAAGCTCGGTAGGGATTTTGACATCTCCGTCGCACACATTGTTGAAAGTAATGTCATCGACTTAAAATCCTTAGCGAATCAAATATTCTCTACACAAGAATCATGGAGCCTGGGTCGACTTGTGTTGTACGTACTCAAAAAACAGCTTGACAAATCTGATGTGAGAATAAGTAACTGGGCTCAAGAAGATCTGACATCTCATCAGCTGGTTTATGCTGCTACGGATGCATATGCATCTTTGCTTACTTATCTACGATTAAAAGAAATTGAAAAAACAAAGTGACAATGTTTCCTTATTGGAGCTTCTGGAACATTGGCTATTTCGTCTGCAAAGGGGCACTGGTAATCCAGCATAAGCTTAACTAGGGTCATTTAATAGGAGGGAGGGTTGACTACCAAGGGGTCTAGGGAAGCTTTAGGTTTTATTGTGAGTTTTGAGTTATTTTGAAAACTATTTATATTTTTGTTTTTATTTATTTTTTGTTAATGGGGGTGTTACAACCTTCAAACCCTACACTTGTTATGCCTGTATGTGACCCAGGACGAAGTAGTTGTCGGTTAACAGAAGTGTATTGGTGATCAAACACAAAACCCTATCCACAAACAATACTCTACAGTGGACATAAATACAGTTTTGTGTCTAAAATAAAATATGTTTTAATTGCATTTGATTTTTTGTTTTATGTTTCTGTTGTTACTATGATGTTTATAAAGTACTCGCTTGATTTTATTTGTGGGTTAGTTAATTTTTAATGGTTGATGTAACAGGCATCAATAGGAATATAAGAAGAAAGGAACACTGGTGCAAATTTTTATACTGAGTTAAAAGGAAAATGTTAATACCAAATTTTTCATGAAATTTTATATACTGGAATTGATCAAGTAAATCCAGTGACCATTTTTGTCATAATAACAAAAGTATATAGTTTAACTTTTATCAGAGAACTCAATTATGATGTGTTTTCCCCCTTTAATTTTAAGTTGTAAGGAAGGTAGTTCAATTTAAATTGTGAGGGCTGTTGTGCATTATTTGTTACCTCTATAAGTCTTAAGCCAAGAGTTATGCATACTTTTTTTATAATGAGAAAAAAAAGAAACAGTAGACCATGTATTTTTACGTTTACTTGAATCATAAATAATGTTAATTGCAACCAAATTGCTGACAAAACTATTCTCAACCATCAAGATGAACCATATTACTTTTTATCAGGTGGACATATTTTTGTGTGCTTTGATACTATTTTTCCACTTTTAGATGACACACAAACTTCTGCTTTTTCAACTTGAATCCCAACTTCCTCTTTTGCCAAAATGAAAACTGGTTTACAAACTTTGGTTCGTTTTCTGACTTTTTCCTCTTCGATCTGCACACACTTTTCTTTTTCCTCCATTTTTGCCATCTCTTCCTCGATATTTGGCAAGCATATTTTAGTTCTTGGAGCAACTTTTTTCTCTTCTGGTTCTGGACATTCCTTAACATTTTTGAGTTTTGCCATTTTTGCAGCAGCTGCTGATAAACACACTGATGTTCTCATCTGTTCAGGTACTTCTCTTGGTTCTGCTAGACACATTTTCTGCTTGTAGTTCGATAATTTTTTTGCTTTTCTACGTTTTGCTGCTTCACCACAGATTTTAGTAGATTTTCTTTTTCCTGCTGTATACAAAATTGCAGGACACACGCAGTTATCTTCAGACATTGTTGAGACACTTGCATCTTTACTTATGTTTCTTCCGTTTTTACTTCCTGTCACAGCAAGTTTAGAAACTTTTTTCATTGAAACCGCTTCTTTTGCATAACCTAATGATGAAGAAGTTTGAAATTGTCTGTTCGGAGTAAAACAGATATTCTCAGACAATGGCATTGTTGAAAATCGCCTGTTTATAGCTAGTGTTGGTGTAACTCTTGGAACTTTACGTGTCATTTTGTGTTTTTTATTTTCATAAAATTTTCTTTTACTGAAGATACCCGGTTTTGATCCCAGTACAACTGTCCTCTTTTTCCTCTTCACTTTCAATGGTCTTTTTGTTAAAATTCCTGAATTGTAGAGATAATTTTTTTCTTTCTTAGTGTGTAGACGCCTGGTTTTGGTAAAATCAAGATTTGCCATTTTTTTAAGGTTACTTGGTCCATTTTTTATTTGGCACGTAGAGATTATATCATGACTTCTTCCAAAATTTCTGAGCTGAACTTCAAAGTTATTACCAACCTCTACAATATATTTAGAATTTTTAGCAAATTTTAACAAATCAGAAGTTTCTCCATGTGTTTCTGGAAAGATTGAATGCATCCTCTTTACAATAGGTTGTCCAGCCCAACCATACTCTTCTAATCTCAGTGTTTCTTCTTCTGCTCTACGTGTAAATAGTTTAGCTGGGTTTAGTAGAAACTTATTAGGATAACTCCCAACTCTCGGATATGATATTTTCCCAGAAGTACTAAAGCTTGGAGCAGTTATTTGGTCTGATCTTAAAAAGAGGCAGTTTTTTGGCAGCGAGGAGGAATACATCGGCTGATAACCCTGAAAGATGGAAAGCAAAAGATACATTTTGTTGGTTGGAAATATTTTAGTAGTATGATATAGGAATGTAAGACCAATATTTGGTTTTAAATTACTACATCGTTTACATCAATAATTATTGATGAAGATATATAAGTTTGTTTGTTTTTAACAAGGGGTTTTTTTTAATAAGAAGAACCTTGGTTCAAACTTGTGTGTTCTGTTAATGCCTCCTATTTTTAAGTTGTATTTTAATTTTTCTGTCAATTTAATAATTGTTATAACTGCAAATTTCCAATAATCTGTCTAATATGCTGTCTTATAGCCCTTCAAATATTAAAATCAATGTTGTAACATTAAACAAATGTACAATATCCAGAGTCCATTTCAAAAGCTTGTTATTTTTATATCATAGCTATATGAGCTCTATTAGACAAAGATTAGGGAACGGTAGATTGAGTATTTTAAATTAATTTTTGCTCTACCTCTAAAAAAATCATTAAAAAAATATTGCAAAATATTTCTTACAAGGTTAGATTCTATAAGTTTTATTAGGTATGTCTTGGGATGGTATTTTGAAAATTGAGAAAAATTAAGCAGGATTTAGCTTTTTGCTGTAAAAAACTAAGTAGGTGAAATAATACCTTTACAAGAAAATTTTTACTTAAAAATAATTTGATACCTGAAGCTTCCATAATTTCTGTCCAGAGAGATTGAATAGTTTTGTCAGAAGTGTTTTCTGCATGCTGTAAAACAAATAAGATGCAAAACAATCAGTTTCTTCTCGTAATGTAATCTTCCACTGTATAAGGTGGCTATCTTATTGCTAAAGTTTTATAATACTTCTTAATAATATTTCTTAATAATAGTAATAATAATCTTAATACTTCTCAGGCGGTGTATGTGTGTTGATTTTTAAATTTTTATTAAATAAGGGTCTTATTGGGTTAGCAATGTGATTGATTTTTCCAGCCTGGCCTTTGCTCTCTTTTCAATGTCATGTTCTTTTTGTGTTTTATGTAAAGTTATGTTTCTAATACCTATCCATTTCTCGTGTAATTTTTTTACCTTCTAATGATATGTTTTTGACTCCTTGTAGGCTAGTTACTCTAAGTGCTACTTAGTTACTCCCACGGCAACACTTTATGCAGGTTTTTAAACATTTCAATGAGAAAATAATTAATTGCATGCAGAAAAAAAATTCTCAACCATTTACTAAAACATTATAAAAGCTGACAATGTCATCTCTAGCTACATGTTGAACTGGGTTTACCATACATGAATCATTTGTGAGCAATTGTGGAGAAAGTTCCATTTACAAATAAAAAAACTTTAGTATGTATTGAGATAAGTTTTTCATTTAATTTTTGTGATGAGAAAAAAAGCGATGTAATAAAAATAAGAACAAAAAATCTGTAAGTAATCCCTGAGGGCTTAAAGAGTTTACTAAAAAGGTAAGTTGTGAGATTTGATTTACTACACCAGACTTGTTAGGTTTATTTTGTGTTTAACTTAAAATAATTAGAATATAATTACATGTTTGATTAAATACTCACTTACTTTTAAGGGTAAACTGTTTTAAATTAACTAAAATTTAGAATGATGACATATTAATGTTTGTTTGATATAAATTTTGTTTTGTTATTGTCTATTAATAATTGGTGGGTCAAAACATGTGATATTTGGTTGATTAGAATGTTGTAATTTTATAAAGTTTTTCAGGAAATTTTATGAAAGTTGTTGAGTAACTAAATCATAAATGTCCATACTTAATTGAATGAACGAAGTGAATTCTCATACATGACAAAATGCATCTCTTTGGTACGCAATAGCCTTAGAAATACTATGTATATCCAACTTGAAGTGTTGCACAAAGATTTTATAGCATAATATCTTGAGAATATCAGTTGTTGAAGAATATTTATTCTGTAATAATTATAAAATCTTAAAAAAACCATTTTAATTTTCCCCCATAAGAATAACATTAAGAGCTACCTTCTTCTTCTATTTTTTTGTTTACATTTTACAAGCAACAATTTTGTCGTATATTTGAGACACAGAGAACGACCAAAGTCTCTTGTTTCTTCTGTCCATGGAGTATACAGGTCTGCTTAAGAAATCTTTGAATCTTTCATTCTACGGTTTCTAAAAAAATAACAATTGGTCTACTAAAAGAAATGGGGAATTTAAAAGATATCCACATATGACATAAGTTTATTGAAATCGATGAAAATATATAGTTAATTTTTTTTAAGTTTTTACAAGTTGAAGTCGTTACAGTGTCGTGTCACGTGTCAGTCAGTGAGTCACAGTCACAGAGTCAGTCAGTGTCGTCAGTAGCCATGGTATGGTTGTTTTGTTGGTTATGTTATTGTTATTGTAAGACCAGTGACCACAGACGTTGGTAACTGAGTTGGAGCTATTCATTATGTTAATTTTCAATATTAAAATTACAGCTTAACTAGGTCTATTAGTAAGTTATTGCCTTTTCAAACATTTTTCTTTTTGTCGGATCTTGGTTGTCTGCTGTTATCCGGTAGGTAGGCCTAGGTAAGAGCTCTCTGAGTGATTGATGAAGGTTTAGGGGTTTGTTTTACTTTTAAGTCCATCTAGACCTACTCAGCCTCCCTAAGACTAATAAGCATAGTAAAATTCTCTTTGGGTAGGGTTTATTTCTTTAGTTAACTTACAGTTCCGCAGAGGACCTGCGAATGCAATTTATATCTTAATCGGTTGAAATGGATAAGTTAGTTTAAAACTCTCTTTAGGTACGGTAGGGTAAGTTAACTTAAGTTCCGCAAAGGACCTACGAATGCAATTTATATTTAATCGGTTGAAATGCATAAGTTAGTTTTAAGTTAAAACTCTCTTTGGGTAGGGTAAGTTAACTTTAAGTTCCGCAGAGGACCTGCGAATGCAATTTATATCGTAATCGGTTGAAATGGATAAGTTAGTTTAAAACTCTCTTTGGGTACGGTAGGGTAAGTTAACTTAAGTTCCGCAAAGGACCTACAAATGCAATTTATATTTAATCGGTTGAAATGCACAAGTTAGTTTAAAACTCTCTTTGGTTAGGGTGAGTTAACTTACAGTTCCGCAGAGGACCTGTAAATGTGGGCTGCACTTTACTTGACGTCCTACACTCATTCGAATGAAAATATTGATCGATATATCGATTAATCGATTGCTTCATTCGATATATCGTTTGGTTAGTTAGGTAAGGTTAACCTAACCTAACTAACCAAACGATATATCGAATGAAAATATCGAATCGAAAAAAACAATCGAATGAGTGTAGGACGTCAAGTAAAGTGCAGCCTAAATGTGATTTATAACTTAGGCCTATCTTTTTCGGTTGTAATATTGATAACTTTTGTAGCGATTATTATTCGGTTTAAAAACTTATATCGCTAAGTACCTACTAAAAATTGTTGCTGCACTTAAGTAAGTTAAAATATCTGTCCTACACTCATTCAAATGAATATATCAATTATTTCTTATGTAGGGCCTACCGGTACTTCATTTTATATATCAAGTTTGGTTAGCCTAACCTAATTAACCGAATAAAATAATCAATATACTTAGGCCTATTGATAATTTGCATTCGAATGAGTGTAGGACAGATGCTAAAGTGCAGCCAAAAATGTTCCCAATTTAAACATTGAATCGAGTTATAAACTGTATTGCTGTGTAAGTTTGTATTGCTGTTAAATTAATGTAAACATCTATCTGAGTTAAGTGAATTAGAGTTTTATTGATGTTTTGTAAATGAAACTAGGCCTAACTTCACTAAGTAAGTTATTGAATAAAAAACAAAATATATTTTATGAAAGTTAACTTAAAAATACAGAAACAATAACCAAAACTTATTGATATGATTAGTTATGAGACTAGACCTCATAAATCAACTTAGGGTTCCGAAATGTAGTAATTTCTTTATTTTTTAGACATAAAAATTTACAAAAATGATCAAAAAGAAACAACTTTATTAGGCTATTTTAAGTTAAATGTTTTTGTTATCTTAAGCCTATTTTTGAAGCAAATTTCCCATTATACGGAATAAGCAAAATGCTGTAGTACTCATGGTAAGACCTGAGACATGCACCCGGACCGATTTGCTTTGTCATTCTGAGGTCCCTAGAGGCCAAAAACACCATTCGTTCGAATTCATTTTTATGTGTGTCCGTTAACACGATAACTCAAGGCAAAAATGATCCACTTTGATGAAATATGGTATGCATCTATTCGAACGAGTTCACGAACCAGCATGATCAAACTATGGGAACAGGGGTTATGGGGGTTTTATTGGGTAAAATTGGGGTTTTTCCTTTATTGACTCTGAAACATACAATTTTATTTACAAACAATTTAGTAGGCCTAAATTTATACTAAAGCGTTATTATGGGCATAAAGGTTACAGAGAAAATTTAAAAAAACTAAATAAAAAATATTCATTAGGCCTACTCATGGAGAATAAACATACAAAAACACTTTTTTAGTTTTACCGTACCCTCCCGATTGCAGCAAACCTAAGTAGACTCACTAAACCAATGTTATTTAAATAGGGAATAAGCCTACTGTAACATAATTGTGATATTTTAAGGAGCTATTTAAGAGTAAATCCAATCAGGCAAATGGAAATTCACTTAATCTGCAGGTTTTCTGCGGTGGGGGTTATTTAAATCATAGGCCTATGGGAAATGTTTTGGCACTAGCTATAGGCGAGTATGGAAAGTATTTCGAGAGTGCATGAAAGGCAGTTTGCATACACATTACACATTATATATTTCCTACAGTAACTAGGCTATAAAGCATAAATGATTAGTCTTTCAATCACTGTGCCACACGTTTTTAGGTTCACAGAGGATACGCATCCGGTAACCGGACATAGATTAGGCGTCCGGCAGTGACGACACTGGGTTGTAGGGGCCCGGAACGCCATTTCCACAACGATACGATGTACTGCCATCGGTGTTCGTGGTGTAGTGGATAGAGTGCTCGGCTGATATGCAAGAGGTCCCTGGCTCGATTCCCATTGGTAACTTTAACTTTTTGACAAAGATTTAGCTTAGAATGCAATTTTCTTCTTAACTGTTCATCTTTAGTTAGAATTTTTGTCATTTATAATTGTATTTTATGAACAGAATTTTACCTTCATTAGATTTTTTCATTCTCAGCAAGTTTGGTAGGTTAGGTTATGTTATGACAGTAACTGCCGGATGCCTAATCCACGTCCGGTTACTGGACGCTTATCTTCTGCGTTTTATGTTATGTTAAATCAAATCCAAAAATTGAACGAAATGGGAAAAACATGCACGCTGCACTAGCTGATCGTAATCGCAATATTTTTAAGTGTTGTCCACTTATTTTCAAGCGTACACGCTGTTTTGTGTTGTTTGGTTGGAATAGGCTACTGGTGTGTGGCAACAAAAAAAGTGTGGCAAGTTAGATGTAGTAATCCTAAGCAGCTTTCTGTGCTATAATCAGAGCAAGGAAGGCAACTTTGTCAGGTGACTGTAGGAAAATTAAATTTGATGCAATATTAATATTGAACCGAATTATAACTTTATCGATTTAGGGTGTATTGATATTTAATCCAATGATAAGTATTGCAGATTCTCTGTGGAACTGTACCCATCTCTTTGAATCCAATTTAATTTGACTTTAGCATCGATAGTTGGAGCTTAATTTGGATTTAAACAATGCAGGCACTATCCTAACTGATTAAAAAGTTATAAGTTAAGTTGGGAAAATAGCATAGGTTAGGTATAGGGATCCCTTTATGGAACCTTACAGTAGGTGCAGGCTTTAAGCGTCCGTAATTCACCTAAGTTGATAAAAATTCATGTGACGAGAGTTACAAAAAAATTTACCACAGAATTCCACATTACCTATTTCTTGGTTTTAAACTGGCTTGTATCACCATGAATATATAGGCTACACAGCCTACATGTTTCATATTAAACTTGATCCTGATATTATTATACTGTAAGCTTACTGATGGATGGGGAAAAGAGAAAATGAGTCGTTTGCTGATTATTCCTGCTGGGTCTAAATAAGCGATTCTAAGTAGTACCTATTGTTAATTTTTAGCGAATTTCCCTATAGGGAAGTAGCTATTACCGTAGGTGGCACGGAAAGACCTAGACCCGGGACCGATTTACTTTTTCATTTTGATGTCCCCAGAGGCCAAAAACACCATTCGTTCAAATTTTTATATATGTATATATATATATATATATATATAGATATAGATTTATATATATATACGTCCGTGAACGCGATAACTTGAGTAATTTTTGTCCAATTTTGATGAAATTTGGTTTAAAGGTGTAAAGCGGGATCAACTTGAATGAGTTCGCGAACCAGCACGATCGGACCATGAGAACGGGGCTTTACGGGGGGTTTTATGGGGTAAAAATTGTTTTTTCTCACTTTTGACCCTCAAAACACAAAATTTCCCAATTTCTCTTTAGACCTTTTTAAAGAGCTTAAAAAAACAAATAATTAAGTATATAAAAGTATTTTTGTTCGATTATTAGTAACCGAGAAAATTAAAAAGATTGTAAATTTAAAATTCCCATGTTATTCTTATGAAGAATATTGTCAAATGTTGTAGTTTGCTTGTTTATGGATATATTTTGATCAAATTTGGCAAATTTATTTATTTTGTACTAAGCTATCAATATTTTACTCAAAAACACACTTTATTAGTTTCCTTGTAGCAGCAAACCTAGGTACTCGTTAAACCTAATGTTATTAAAATATATTTAACTGAAAATCAATTCAGACAAATGGAAATTCGCTTAGTCGGCAGGTTTGCTGCGGCGGGGGTATTAATAAGGGTTTGCATTGGATCAATGATGTACCTTTGCCGGATGAAGTTTAGCAAAAGAAATATCTGTTAATAGCCAATTGGTAAGATAACTTGCATAGGTCTAGGCTATTTTGTTTTTGTAGCCTAAATGGTAGGTCCTCGATAAGTTGTATGTAGCCTAATTGTGTTTCTTTAACATAATATGCCTTAGGCCTACTAAGCAACCATTTAATATATTCCATAATTAAATATGACCTTGCCCAGCCTGCGACAGGTCACACACTTCTAGGCATCAGTTTAGGTGAAAGAAATTCCCAACTTCTATTAGCAATTAAGGAATAACATAGATTGGCAATACCTGTACACAGCAATATCATAAGTAGTTGTGGTTGGCATAATTTTATGTAATGGGATAAATAATAGGCTACCATTACTGTAGTGGTGAACCTGTTAGGCCTAAGCCTACCATAGTGATAAAAAGATTAAACTTATTGATAGTAGCCTACCCTCATCTGAACCGTTTAGTCGAACAAATGAAACACCTGAACTTGTCGTCCAAGTGCTGGCGAACCCCAAACCCTGTGTGATCACTTTCCTAGCATTTTGCTTTAGCTTCACGCAAACGCTCGCTGGTAACTTTGAACATGGTTGATATTAGCAGCGGTTTTGCCAAACTCGCTTGCGAATCAGTGCTGTGTTTTGGGTGATCGCAGTTGCTGGCAATTCGTTATTGACAGTTAGAGTTAGCCAGGGGTGTCGTACAAAAAAAAACTTTGGGAGGGGGACACAATTTTAATTTTTCACATTAATTGTAATCACAGATTTCCCAACTATATTTCTCAGATTTCCCGACTGTAGGCCTATTACTCAGATTCCTCAAATAGCCCAATTAATATTAAGTTTTAACAGTACAGTAGACTCCCTCTTTTCCAGACACCTTTTAACCGGACTACACTCGACAGAAATGACATCTCTTTAACCGGACAATTTTTATCAGGACATTGGTTTAACCGGACTAGATCGGCAGGAAGTAGCCGGTACTGAAACGACTGTTCTCGTGGGAAAGATTTGAGAACAGTTATCACATGCTGAATACAATTTGCAAAATACAATGCTCTCCTAAATTTAAGTTGAATATCACTGTAAACGGTCCGTTTTAATGAGTTTTTGGGGACGTCGGCTTAACCGGAAAACCCGTTATCCGGACTTGCCTCGGTCCCTAGGAGTTCGGATAAGAGGGAGTCTACTGTAAGGAGGATTTGTTACTACCGGTAACAGAAATGTTACTAATGAGAACTTTAACTAAAAGCTTTGAATTACTGTGTACTGTAGATATGTTACATACTGTAGTTATTAAATACGAAATTACCAACACTTTTTTACTTTAAGTTAATTATTAATTAATTAATTACTTTACATAGGAGGGTAGATATCTGCTCAGTTGAAAATCTACCTTTTAGTCCACATTTTCAAACTCATAACTTCAAATACTCAAAATTCCAAACTTTTACACATTGGATAAGATTTACACTTTTATACAACTTTCAAAGATGATTTGGGCATAGTCAGTTGTGTGTTTTAAGTTATGTGAAAATGTCTGTAAAAGTTGAACTGATGTGGCCAACAGATATGGTAATTAAAAATCTAGGCCTAGAAGTTTTCAAAACATACGATTGTTAATGGGAAACGTCAAATGATAATTAACTTATTTTAAAAGAGAACTCAGACAACTTTAAACTATGAGTCGCCTAGGTTGCTAAATATCGGTGATATTCAGCGTAAATTTGCAGGCTTTGCATGTTTCATAACCTTGTCTGATTTCTATATACGAGGCAGTATCAGTTGCAGTAGCTAAATTTTACTTTAGACATTTGCATGAACTTTAAATATTGGGCCTAATCAGGATCTTCTTTGCAATTTTTCTTAGTCCTATAGGTGTTTCCATTTCTTTCACAACACTCTCACACAACTCTTGAACACCCAACTGCAATATTAAACTCACATTACAACTTACTCCCTCTGGCAAAATGACACAAAAAAAATAGGAACAGGAAACATAGCCAACTCAATGGTAGACTAAAGCAAAAGCGCAATTTTCGTAGCTTTGTAGAAAAAGTTTGAGTACTTTCGTATTATACGGAGGCCACCCAAATACGGTGCGCTGCGGTGGTTATCTTAGGTTGGGTTATATCATAATTTTTTTACGAGAAAAGTCCTACAAAAAAAAAAAACAAATGTATGATAACCCAACCTAACCTAACCACCACAGTGCGCTGTAAAAATAGTGGCCTCTGTATAATACAAAATTACCTACCAAGCTATGAAATGTCACATCAATTGTAAAAATCAATAAAGTGGGACTGCTGGAAAAGGGATGTTACAGGTAAACCCATATTGTTCCCTGTAAGTTTATAGATTATTATAATTATTCCCTGTTATATTATTTATTATTAATATTATTATCATAATAATGATTATTAAGTTTTGGGGCCTATAAATTATTCAAAACAATTGTATGATTTTTTTTACGGAAAGTAAATAAAAGAATTGGGTCTGATTAGAAATCGGTCACCACTTACCATCTTTTTTGTATATTTACTGTCTTATGAGTAACAGTATAAGCGTAAATATATGTTTTAAGTGTTATAAGACGTTTCTTTTATTTGCTTTCTGTAAATTTAATAACACGTACAATGCTGATCAAGAATATATGATTTTTTTGTTTGGTTCCTATGCTATTTGATAGGTGTGGCATTAGTGAATTTCCCATAGGCTATATAGGGAATTCCAATGCTGGTCACGCTGGGTACTTTAGAACAACATGTCGATGACAGCAGTTAGTTCTAAAGTAGTTGTGATGGAGCGCGGCCTGGTGCTCTGCCAATCTAGCATTAGCTTCAGGCCAGTTTCTGGAATGCTGCGCTGCTCGTTGGAGTCAAATCCATATTCTCCTGAGTTACGTAATCTTAGTTGTCCAGCAGTAAACTGGGTTCGGCTGGCAGCAGGGGTAGAAATCATTAGCATCGAGTGGTCAAATGTTGAAGAAAGGGGGACGCATTGTCCAAGTGGCACAAAATTAGGGAATTCCAATGTCCCCAACAGTTTAATTTTTTATGTAACCCTGAAAAGTGGCCGGACAAATTCAGGACAGGTGCACTGAGGTGGCTTAGTGTGTTTCTGGAAGACGATAGACTGATGGTTGCTTGCAGAGTAGTCTTCAGAGACTCGCCAGTCCCCCATACGGTAGGCTAAGGCTTTCAATGCCAGAGAGATGTCAGGAACTGCCTCTCCATTCCCAGGGGGCAACAAACGGTGAAAACATCATCCGTGTTCCCACTCCACCTTGCAATGAAATTCTCGCAAACAGTGACGCCACCATCGATGTTCAGTATCTCATCCTCCAGAGTGTCAACCATTTGGCAGTACTCTGCAATGGGCTGGTTGGTTGTGAGGTTGCAGTGTAAAAAAATATACTTGATATTCAGAACCTACATATTCATGTATTGTCATCTAATGATAATGTAGAATATTAATCCAAAATATTTAAGTTTTATAAGTATCCCTCTCCTGTTAAACATTTTGTTTAGTCATTCACATAACAAAATTACCAGTAGGTTGCAGTATGATAATTATTTATAATTTTAGCGAATTTCCCCTATAGGGAATAAACTACTACCGTATGCCTCATGGTAAGACCTAGACCTGGGACCGATTTACTTTTTCGTTCTGAGGTCCCCAGAGGCTAACAACACCCGTTCAAATGCATATATATATATATATATATATATATATATATATATATGTGTGTGTCACTTAGTGACAAAACTCAAGCAAAAATGATCCAATTTTAAGAAAATTTTGTACAGACTCTAAACCTATGTTTATTTGAACGAGTTTGTGACCTAGCATGATCAGACTATGGGAATGGGGGTTTATATGGTAAGGTGTTTTATGGGGTAAAAGTTGGGTTTTCCCATTTTTGACCCTGAAACACAAAATTTCACAATTTCTTACCAGATCATTTTGTACAGCTTACAAGAGAAAATAAATTGAAGCGTTATTTTATGCCTAACGGTTTAACTTACGGAGATATTGTTCAAAGGTTTACAGAGATATTGGTTTTGTGTTACGAAGATAATAAAAAAAAATTAAATTTAAAATTTCCATGTTATTCTTACGAAGAATAAATAAAGTGTTGTTTACTTGTTTATTGATATATTTTAATCAGATTTAGCAATTTTGTTTATTTCATACTAAGCTATGAACATTTCAATACAAAAACAAATGTGGTTTCATTTTCTGTATCAGCAAACCTAATTACTCATTAAAATAAAGTGATTTAAATCCTATACTCTAATATGAGCAATGTTTGCTTGTATGTATGTATGTATATATGTATGTATGTATGCTTGCTTGCAGATAGATCTCAAAAATGGCTTCGACAATTTTCTTTAAATGTTGTAAATAATTTATTTCTGTCCTTAAAACGAGTTTACTGCAGTTAGAACTGCCAAAAAAATCTAATTACGTAGAAAAATGAAACTGAAAGTCACATTTTTTTTACAATAGTCTTATGGGTTGCTAAGTAACCATGTTAGTTGAATTAAATAACAAGAAAAAATTAAACAAAAGTCTTGTAAGTTGTAGCATGTGTTTATAAAGGCATCTACCTACAGTATACTAGCAAATTACGAAATACAGTACAAAAGGAAAAACATCACTTGTTACTATTGAGCAAAGATTATACTGAAGATTACTCGATACATTGTAGTAAAGGCTAGCAGTGCGGAGTGTGGGATCTGATATGACAATTAGATTAAGGTATCTGCAATCCTAAAATGCTATGGGAAAGGAGGGGAACAGGTCTATGAGATAGGAAGTGGTGAAGGAAGTAGTAAGGGCGAGCAGTCCGGAGTGTGGGAACTGTTTATGACGATTAGATTATGGTATCTGCAATCCTAAAAAGCTATGGGAAGGGAGTAAAACAGGTCCGCTACGTAGAAAGTAGAAAAGGCGAGCAGTGCGGAGTGTGGGATCTGTTTATTACGATTAGATTAAGGTATCTGAAATCCTAAAATTATATGGTAAGGGAGAAAAACAGGTCCGCGATGTAGGAAGTGGTGAAGGAAGTAGTCAAGGCGAGCTATCCGGAGTGTGGGAACTGTTTATGACGATTAGATAAAAGTATCTGCAGTCTTAAAATGCTATAGAAAAGGAAGGAAACAGGTCCGCTACGTAGGAAGTGGTGATGGAAGTAGAAAAGGCGAGCTGTCCGGAGTGTTGGATCTGTTTATGCCCATTAGATTAAGGTATTTGCAATCCTAAAATGCTATGGGAAGGGAGGAGAACAGGTCTGTGAGGTAGGAAGTGGTGAAAAAAGTAGTAAGGGTGAGCAGTCCGTAGTGTGGGAACTGTTTATGATGATTAGATTAAAGTATCTGCAATCCTAAAATGCTTTGGGAAGGGAGTAAAACAGGTCCGCTACGTAGGAAGTAGTAAAGGCGAGCAGTTCGTAGTGAGGGAACTATTTATGACGGTTAGAATAAGGTATCTGCAATCTAAAAATGCTATGGGAAGGAAGGATAAAAGGTCCGTGACGTAGGAATTGGTGAAGGAAGTAGTAAAGGTGAGTAGTCCGGAGTGTGGGACTGTTTATGACCATTAGATTAAGGTATCTGCAATCTTAAAATGCTATGGGAAGAGAGGAAAAAAGTTCCGAGAAGTAGGAAGTGCTGAAGGAAGTAGTAATGGCGAGCAGTGTAGGAACTGGAAACCGTTTGTAACAGTTAGATTTATGTATCTGCAATACTGAAATCCTATGAGAAGGGATGGAAACATGTCCAAAACCACAGAAAACGTACTACTATAACCCAGTATGCCAACCGCATGGTAAAAAGCATTAAGCGGTTTGAGAGAGCTTTGCCTGTCAATCCGTAGGCAGCGCCACCAGCGTTGCTATGCTATTGCATGGCAACGCTGGTGGCGCTGCCTACGGATTG
This sequence comes from Macrosteles quadrilineatus, assembly GCF_028750875.1. Lineage (NCBI taxonomy): Eukaryota > Metazoa > Arthropoda > Insecta > Hemiptera > Cicadellidae > Macrosteles > Macrosteles quadrilineatus. The sequence continues at coordinate 91,950,352 of NW_026542598.1, read as the reverse complement.
ACAGGCAAAGCTCTCTCAAACCGCTTAATGCTTTGTACCATGCGGTTGGCATTCTGGGTTATAGTAGTACGTTTTCTGTGCCACAACATAAGAAATGGTGAAAGAAGTAGTAAATGCTAGCAGTGCGGAGTGTGGGAAATGTTTATTACCATTAGATTAAGGTATTTGCAATCCTAAAATACTATGGTAAGGGAGTAAAACAGGTCTGCGACGTAGGAAGTGGTGAAGGAAGTAGTAAAGGCGAGCAGTCCGGAGTGTGGGAACTGTTTATGACAATTAGGTTAAGGTATCTGCAATCCTAAAATACTATGGTAAGGGAGTAAAACAGGTCCGCTACATAGGAAGTAGTAAAGGTGAGCAGTCCGGAGTGTGGGAACTATTTATGACGATTAGAATAAGTATCTGCAATCTTAAAATGCTATGGGATGGGAGGAAAAAAGGTCCGCGACGTAGGAAGTGCTGAAGGAAGTAGTAATGGCGAGCAGTGTGGGAACTGGAAACCGTCTGTAACAGTTAGATTTATGTATCTGCAATACATAAATCCACTATGAGAATGGTACTCATATCCATCGGCTATGAGAATGGATGGAAACATGTCCATGACATAGGAAATGGTGAAAGAAGTAGTAAATACTAGCAGTGCGGAGTGTGGGAAATGTTTGTGGCAATTAGATTAATGTATTTAAAATACTAAAATGCTATGGAATAATATGAAAACAGGTCCACGAAGTAGGAAGTGGTGTAGAAAGTAGTAAAGTTTAGCATCGCTGAGTGTGGGAACCATTGTGTTAGTTAGATTAATGTATCATTCTGTAATACATAAATGCTATGAGAAGGGAAGGACACAGGCCCATGACGTAGGAAATGGTAAAGGAAGTAGTAAGGCTAGCAGTGCAGAGTGTGGGAACTATGTGGCATTTGCAATAATGTATCTGAAATCCTAAAATGCTATGGGAAAGAAGTAGTAAGAGCGAGCATTGTGGAGTTTGAGATGGATTAATGTATCTGCAATACTAAGACTGCTTTCAGAGTAAACTAATGATTTTCCCCGAGCAAAGCTCGGTCCCCAGGTACTATGAAATAAATCTTACAATTGTAAGGGAATATTTTAGTAAAAATCCAGCTAGGTAAATGGAAATTCGCTTAGTTTGCAGGTTTGCTACAGCATTGGTATTTGAAAATGGTACAGCTCCTGGTGATAGATTGTGAAACCTATATTACTATTACTCAGCATATTAGAACAATTGCTGTTTTTGTAACACATTGAAATATTCTTTGATTATACATTGCAGAAACTGGGAATATTTACCTGTTCCCTTTGTGGATTTGATCAATATCAAACCTGCCTTATGACCTTGGACCAAGGTTGGCTTTGTCATAAACCATCCTGCTTAATCAGCTGATAATAATATGGTTATTGTTGGCAAATTGTTTGTATGGATGATATGGTCTTCGTTCATTCTCATACGTGACTTCGGAGCGTACTCCTAGTATCAGTATACCTGTATAAATTTGATTTTATTTTTATCTTAACATTCTGCAAGAAGTTTGTGCATTGTATAATCAATCAATTATTTTATTGATTATATATTGACTAGTTCATGTTAGAACACAAAGGGTTTGGACAGTTGCCTTAAAAAACTTGACTACTAAAAGGGCCTTTTCAGCTTTCACACGAGGCCACGCGGAACCGGGGCAACTGCAGTTTATGGTACGGTACAGGCAACTACAAAAGCCACGCCACCAATAGCCACATAATATGAGTTAAGGAAATGCTGACGAGCAATGAACATTGAACATCTTCTTCCCGAGTTACCAATCAAATATTTGCCGAGTGCATTTCAATCTCGTAAATGAGATCCTCAGTATTTATTTTGTCTTTTGTGATTTTTGAAGAACAGAATAAGAGATTACATTTTAATTCCTAATTCTTTTCGTACTTTTTGACGTAACTTCCTCCTTATTTTTCAACTGCTCGCTCATTTCATTCTAAAGAGTTTAACAGAAAACCACTCCACAACTAGCCCAAACAATGCGTCTGTCTCTACGCGTCTTTGTTTACACCAAAACAGTTGATGCCCACTTTTCCGTGGTGGCGGCTACTAGTGGCTTGCCGTGACGTGTTGCCACCACTGTAGTTGCCGGCTCACAGTTGCGCAAGGAGACAATGCTCGGCCACTGTGTTCTGACGGGCAGGGGCAATTGGAGTGGCCGTGTCTGAAGGCTCCCATTTAAAACAATGTTTAGGCTGTGGCGGGTAACCAATGGCTCTTAACAGTCATCTGAGTATTACAAAATGTTGTTAAAATTGCATATCTCCTGACTTTATACATTAGCTCATTTCCAAATAGCTGTTCTTATCAATAGTTTTTATTACTACTCAAGACCATTCGTTATATAGTTAATATTAGCGTTATTGATTTAACTCTGCTACTGTTGTATATCATTCATTCATTCATTCATTCATTCATTGTTATTTACGTTGTTTTAATTACTTGTTTTACGCATTATACTGTTGTTCAATTTATTAATGCATGATTGTTTTAATGAAACTTATAGATGAAGTTGGTTTTAACAGTTGAAATGAGTTAAATTTAATATATTAACTTTTAACATTATTTTCTATTAATGTTTTATTTCCATTTTTTATTAATTCTGTTTATTATTCCATTGACTAAATCAAATTACATCCCCCTTTACAACACTCTACAATCATTAGTAGTAATGATTATAGGCCTAGAGAACAAAAGTCCATTATTTTCAAATTCTCTTTCCATGCCTTGACTCGTTCTGTTAAGTCAACCTGATCCGACTGACCGTCTTCCTTCACTCCACTCTCCCTCCGCTCCAGTCCAGTCCCCCCCACCAGAGTTAGAGCGTACGTACGTAACATAACCGTAACCAAGAAAATAATCATCCATCAATCCATTAAAAATACATCAGTGAACTAGATAGGTACTTCATTAATATATCAAATCATTCGCTAATTTTGTTTTGGTACTCTTAATTATTATTTTTTGCTCAGATTTCCATTGTAATCGATTATCATAAAGACGTGTTAGAGGCATAACTTAACTAGGATCGTCTACGGCCATCATCCTTGACTATCAATCAACTAGTTGTCAATAGCCTAATTATATTCTATTTTCCTCGATCAACAGATAAAAATGGGGTAAGTTGAATAACATTTTACTCATACGTAGCACATATTCAAATTATGTTTAATAGTTTAGGTATCTAGGCCTATTGTAATGTTTTGGCATAGGCCTTGGCCTATTTTAGTTTTTTGAACTTTTAACCATTTTCTTGTTCTTGGCAAATTTGGCTAGGCTTATCAGTTGTAGTACTAACCATTGGATTTTCTATGATTCAGGCCATGCAAGATTAAGTTTACATGAGAACTAATCTAGGCTAGGCCTGAATCTTAGGCTAACCCTTTTACCAAAACTCCGGTAACAGACTGGCCCACAGGATTTTCATTAACGCATGTTGGCAACATTGTTTACTTGAAGAATTCTCCCCAATACCCTCCCCCCTTTTCCTCCCCTACCTGTTGATCTATTGTTTGTTCTATTTGCGAGGGTTCCGTGACCTTGACAGGTTTTCTGTTCATAACATGCCCGTCTTAGAAGGCCAGCGTTAGTCTATTTTAGAGGGGATCTCACAGGCCCAGGGTTTCGTTTTGTGTGTTTCTAAGCGGGGTCCAGTAGGCTATTTCAAATGAGGTCTGAACAGACTGGATGTTTCGGTAAGCGTCAGCCTGGGTATGGCTTCGGTATCAGTGGTAAACTTAACTTAAGTAAGTTTTAACAGTCCAATCCTAAGTAATAGGCTAGACCCTATCTCTAAGATTGGTTTTTTAATTACCAGTAGGCCTACGTAAAAATCTGTCCTGATAATTAATTGGCTGCACTTTGGTAAGTTATGTCCTAGACACTCAAATTCGAATGAAATAATAGGTATTGATACGGTAAATAGGTAATTATTCCGTATAGGTGCCTCCAAACGAATTTCTAATTTTGATATCTTACTTTATAGTTTTTTACCTCCTGAATCCAAATATAGCATTATTTTTCACAGCTGAGGAATATTTCTCAAGATATCGCCGTAATAATATACAACATTACAATAAACAAGGTAGGGTGGATGACATTTACAGGTGGAATGAACTATGGGTTAAGTAACTTAAACCAACAGCTGATTGTTTTCAATCATAGTCACGCAAATGGAAGTGACAACTTGAATTAGCTAATTCTGATTCTGCAATATGAAAATCACCTGATTAAGTTAGGCCTACACTTTTCACTTTCTAAAGCCCCCCATACACGGGCGAGCATGTTCGCAAGCATGTTGGCGAACATGTTCGCGAACATGCTCGGCGTTGGCAACAGACGGACGAGCATGCTCGCGAACATGCTTGGCGTTTCCAAGAGACCTGGACGAGCATGCTCGCGAGCATGTTCGCGAACATGCTCGTTGCTCGGTAGCGGTTCCTAGGCCTATTCTTGCTTCTCTTGTGCTCTGTGAAAGTCCAGTTGTGTTTAGGCCTATTTAGCCTACTCCTGCTTTTTTGCTGCAATTAGGCCTACAGCATTTAGTTTTTTTTTTTTTTTTTTGCAACATACGCGTTATTTCTTAGACATAAATCAGGGTCGATTTATTTTTAGCCGATTTTGTAACTTAATCGGCCGATCTAAAAATCGACCGTTTGTGCCAGGCCTTAAGTTATCGGATTAAATTCATCCGTCATGGTTAGAAAATAATGTTGGTTAAAATTCCATGTTGTGCAATAACATTTCTCGTAGTTTTGCTTATTCTAGCTTTTCTTAGAATTATTTAATTGTGACAAATTACTACAGAATTGATTGTACACATTTGTGTAGTAATATACGTATTGTAATTGATGAACCCTCTATTTTGGAAACTCATTTGTATTTATCGCGTTACAAACACAAATAAATATTTATTTAGCTTCTGTAAACATTGACTCTAAATCTATTACTGTAACTGGAATACATCAGAGTTTCAACACCACGATGATTACAAGTGCAATCTGTTTATTGCGGCTACTTTGTAATGGCGGTAACGAAGTAATCGTTTGGAACCGGAACGGTTACTTGTAATGAGTCCACGATTGTAACTGGAATCATAGTAGCGGCTACATGGATGGAATCATTTAGCCTATCTCTACCCAAGTTGCAGCGGCGAACATGCTCTCGAACATATGGTCGTCCCCACAGACGGGCGAGCATGTTCGTGTTCGAGCTCGTCAAGTTCGACGAGCCGAGCGCCGAGCCCAACATGCTCGCCGCGACGGATCCCACACACGGGCGAGCATGTTCGTCGCCAACACCGTCACGAGCATGCTCGCGAACATGCTCGCCCGTGTATGGGGGGCTTAAGACCAATAAGTTAATAATGTATTATTGTTACCAGTATTTTATCCTTATTAATGATTTATTGATTTATATTTCGCCGTTTAGAAATTACCTAATAAAATGGTGCTAATCTAACATAACCTAACCTAACCAAACCTCTAGAATGTGTAAGCAAACTCCTTTTGATGTCAGAAAAGGCATGTCAGGGTGATAGGTCGTGCTGTATGTGAATTGGTGACTGCATTAAGTCCTTTGAAGGTAGGTTAGATTAGATAAGTTAAAGTTTAGGTTATAATGTATCGAGTTGTTAGTTTAAATGTCGCCTGCAGACTGTTTTTGTAAAATTAAAATCCTGAGAAAAACACTTCAAATTACTTTTTCAAAAATGCTTAATGTCTATGTCGCCTGCAGACTGTTTTTGTAAAATTAAAATCCAGAAAAAACACTTCAAATTACTATTTCAAAAATGCAAGCACGGTAAGTTTTTTAGGCCTAGAAATTTTCAGAGCTGCATTGAAATTAATAAATGCCTTGGACCACTAGTCAACAATGAATCCCTGACGGGGATGATTTTATGGACTAGGTAGTGAATTACTTGGATTGGCAGGAGAGAACTATTGATCAATTCAATAGCAAGTGATTTCTATTACATTTTTCAAATAAGTTAGATGGTTAAACAGACGTTAAAACTCCAAAACTAGGCTACATCCTAAATCCTCTGGTTTCTCCCCGTATCCCCTATGTGAAGCTAAACTGTTGCATATTAATGAAACCAACCCAAATTGATAATGACAAAACCGTACTCTTAGACTTAGGTAGCCTACTTAAAACAGCGATCCTGTTAGTTTGCAGATCGCAAAAGGAGGGGTGAGGGAGGTGAGATTTGTGTCTGTTTCTGGAAAAATTCAGACGTTTCGGAGACTGACATTTGTTGTACCCAGACAGTAAGACATTCTGGCCAGTAACTTACCTTTTTTTCTTGCGCGCCGGGTATATGTATGAAATAGTGATGCGCTGCACATGGCACATGGGATCTAAGTTAGAAGGTTGGAATTGCCCTAGTTAAATTTTACAATAATGAACAATAGACACATTCTCAATTGAAATCTTTTTACAAGACATTCATTAATGTGTCAGTTTATACAATTACAACTAACAAATTATCAATTTATCAATTATCAATTATTTAAGATGGGGACGCCACTATGTGCGTATTTTAACCCAAATATGAGTGAAGGATGAGTGTAGGATGAGTTCCGCGATCTTGTAGTCTTGTTAGTGACTAAGTCTGACATGTTCCTTAGACACAGCTGTTAATTAATAGCCCATACAGCTAATGGCAACTAAAGGGACCTACAGTTTATAGTGGAATCCGAACCACATTTTTCCTTGTAATTTACGAATTGGTCTAATTATCAGGATTCAGGATAGTACTGCAGATAGTCGTAGTACTCACTAGTGCGGACGTTAATCCACACCAGGGAGAATCGCGTCCACAGTGCATCCCTATAAATATCCACAATTCGTGACCTCCTAGTAGCTAGATTACAGGACGACACCACCCGTCCCAGTCATACATGTGGGACAACTTTACGACTTTTATTCAGCCCATTATTCCCATGTGAGATGTCGCTCTTCTACCTGCATAACATAACTTCAGGTTTATACCTGAAAGGTGTTTACTCTTATGAGTAAATGAAAAAAACACTATTTTGAAGTTGCTCAAGTTATTAAAAAACTTATCCTGGGTTCTTACTACAAAAGATAAATTTCATTGGCTTATTAAAAACCGTTTTCCACTTCATCCAATTACTACAAACACGACCAATTGTAATAGCCTACAAATTAACAATTTACAGAATTACAATATAGGCTTATGCAAATTTTATAAATTAACATTAATGATTTGCAATGCATGTTTTCCATGTAAACAAAATAATAAAGACATTTAATTTATCAATTATTTACAATTAGATTACAATATTTTTTATTTTTTTTGGCTCATAGTTCAGGAACTCATTCTCTGAGTAGAACGGTGGGTTCAGATGTAATTTTTTTAGCTTCTTGAACAGACTGGGTTGTTCTCTCTTGAGGTGCTTTGGTAGGTTGTTGAAGTAGCGAGGCCTTTGTAGGATGCTTTCTGCTCGAACGGACTCAGGTGGTGTTGTGGGAGGGAAAAATTGATGGCAAGTCTGGTGTTGTGCTAGTGTACGTCTCTGTGTCTTAGCTGCACTGTTGTAGTGGTGTGTATGATGACTTCTCTTAAATGGAGTGTAACTGATGTGAGGACTTAAAGGTTCTTGAAAGCTTCTCGTAGTTTAGATTGGCCGAGCATCAACTTGCCCTTTTTTGCTTTACGAGGTTGCCTTTTGATGTTCCTCCCCAAGTCGCTATGCCATATCTCAGGTGGGACTCAAATAGAGAAAATAGGCAGACGCTGGCTACTTCTGGGCTCCATAGGCCCTCTTGCTTGATCCTACGTATACGTAGAGACTCGATTATGCCTATCTAGCTTTTTGCAGAGCTGGTCTATGTGGGGTTTCCAGGATAGCTTAAAATAAATTATAATAAGGCATTTTGTGTTTGTAGTCCCGGTATTGGAATGTAGCCTATGTGTTGTTGCGTTTGATGGTGAAAGTCATATGAACAGTTTTGCTTTCGTTTAGGATTTTTCATTGGAGGCGCGGTATTGCTTTGTTCTCTGCAGTTAATGTGTGGGTATTCTCTTCCAGATTTCCCATTGTTCTGTCCGCGAATGTGAAAACTAAGTCATAGTTGTTTTTGCCTGGTTATTAATTCTTAATTCCATCTTGCTTTAAAATGTTGCACATGTTTAAGTTAATGTTCAAACAACTTTATCTTTTAAAATTTAACTCTTTTTATCCGTCCTTATCTTCTTGTAAATTGTAAACATGTGATCTTATTTTTAATCTTCTCTCGGGTGATTTAGGCTTCCAGAATATTGCTCATAGGTTTTAACATCCAGGCTGTAACAGATCTTTATATTTTCAGTTCGACCGACACAGAATCTCTAATAAGTGATAAGTCTGAAGAACCCCTAAAAGATAAGGAACCTGATCCTGAGGTGATTATTGAGGATTCCGGCAAAGATGAGTCGGACGGGAAGAAGAAGAAAAAGAAGAAACATAAACATCATAGCAAACATAAAAAACATTCTGGGGAAAGGTATGCATTCACAACTCTAATTACTTTGTACAAAAGGTTGTTAGAGCGCCTAGCCTACTATTCTATAAAACAATATTAGTACTAGTAAGTAGTAAGTTAGTTCAGTTAATAGTTAACGCTCACAAAAGGAGTAGAACATTTAGGAATGATGTCTATTATGACTTTATTTTATACTTGCAACGTTTATATTTTATATTGTTTATAGTGTGGATCAAATATAATTTCAACTACGGTATTTCAAAAGGTATTAAGTACGTGTTGTTAGTTCTCCTTTTGATCTGGTTTCATCCTGGGAGGACAAAAGCATTATGGTGACGTTTTTCTGTAATTCTATTTACTTTATACAGTATAATTGATCGATCTCCACTAACAATATTAAATCTTGATCACCAAAATATCAGTCAAATTGTAAAAATGTTCACATGATTGACCTACAAGAACACACAGTTTTCAGATATTAGTTGGCTTATACTGTAATAGTTTTAATTTCTATTTAGGAAAAAGCATAAGAAGCACAAAAGCAAGAAAGAAGCGGAGAATGGAGATATCAAAGAAAGCAAGAAGGAGAAGAAACCCAAAGAAAAGTTGTCTGTGATAGTGTCAGGGGATGGCAGCAAGAGAGAAGTGAAAGGAGAAGGGAAGAATGGATCGTTGACAAATGGAAGTAAAAGTATAGACTCGGATGTAGACATACCTACAGGGCCTTTGGAGGAACAAATGAACTTAGACGAGCTGATGAAGCAAAAGGTAAAGGTTGAAGTCAATAGATTTTTTTAAATTTTCATAATTAATTAAGTTACAAAGAATTAAATTTGTTTTAGGAAAACCTACTTATACGCTAATCTGTTCAAAGAGTATACTGTTAGAACATAGTCAGAGACCAGTACAGATTAGACATCCAGATTTAGACATTGATTGGTAAAAACTATTTTAAAAAATAATCTGGCAATAGTGCTGACCCAAAGATAATCAAACCATAGGCCTATGGTTTCTATTAAATGCATGAGAAACTTTAATCCTTTTGTGTCTTAAAGAAATTGATTGATGATTTTTATAAAAATCTATATTTTTCCTAGGCTCTTCTCCACGCAGCTTTGGGAGCTTATATGTCAGGGACGGATAGTTCCAATGGGGAACCTGAAGTCATCAATTTGGTCGATGATGAATCTGACGATGGGAGATACAAGAAACAAAAAAAGCGAGGACGGTCAAGGTAAGATAAATTGTAGTAAAAAAGCTTTAAACCATTTCTTGGTTTTACAGGGTGTCCACATTCTGGAAAGTCAGGGATAGTCATGGAAAGTCATGTAAAACAATTTTGGTCATTGAAAGTCAGGGAAATAGGCAAGATGTCATGGAAAGTCATGGAAATTTCCAATTATGGATGGATTTGAGGGGACCATTCAATGCTCTAGTCAGCTGTAACCCGGACTTGTAGCATTTTTCAGGATTTTTCACAAATGTTCGACAATTCAATTTATTACAGTTGTATTATTTTATGAGTTTTTGGTTTGTTTTAGTTCATTGTTGTACCTATTGTACTCCATTGTTATCTGTTATTACATATTTCAGTATTTTCTGCAAAATAACATGTCCAGGCAGTTATATTTGTGTGTGTATGTTATATTATAATTTGCGTGTAAAGTTCGTGAGTCATGGAAATCAATGGTAAATGGTCATGGATAGTCATGGAAAGTCATGGAAATTAATGACAAATTTTTTGTGGACACCCTGTTTTAGTTTTGACATGAGTTGTCCAGATAACTGTTTGTAATTGAGTAAAAGTGGATTTTCTTAGCTGCTAAATGCGGCTGCGGTAAGGACATTGTCCTAGATTTCCTGTGATATTCAATAGCAGAGTTGGCCTATTTTTAAGATGTTCTGTAAATCGTAATTTGCGGCGTTTTACATAGATTCTATTCATGTTCCGCAACTAGTTCTAGTTTAATTGTTTACCCTTAAACAAAAAACCGTTATTTTGGTACGACATTGACAATAAAAAACATCTTCAAACAAAATCAATTGTCTCAGTTTTTATGTAAAATTTGTTCAGAATCTAAAGAAGCCTGTATCTGAAATATATCAACTTAACCAGTTGAGGTAACACAAAGTCACTGAGAAATATTACAATTCACTAGCACTACTGAACATACCAAAAAATTATTGTCCTGGGGCACGTCTATGTCACTGCGGGTTGCGGGAATGACTGCTCTAGGTATAGTGCTTGCCTCACAGTCCGCGGCAAGATTACAGTCCGTCAAATTCGGTTGTTAGGAAAACACCTGACCTTTGGGTGTTGATTTGGTGGTGAAAAATGTAGGCCGTATTTGGCAACCAAATTCGGCAGCTCGGAATACCGGCCTTAATGCTTGTGGATAAAATTTTAGATTTTTTTATAGGCTATAGCCTAAATGTCTAGTTTTATAATGTGTTAATATTGAACATGAGTAAAAGTTAGACACACTTGAGGACTACTGTAATGATGATTTATAGTTAGTTATTGAAATTTTTTTTTATAACAATAAAAAACTTTAAGAAATTCCTTTTTGTTAGGAGTGCAAGCAAAGATCGGAAAGTCAGAAGAAGCGACAGCAAGAAAGATGTGAAAGAAAAGTCCCACAGAGACCGATCGGCAGATAGAGATCCTAGAAAAAATAGAGATGACACACGTTGGAAAGAAGAAGAAGAGTATCGTAAGAGAGAAGCCAGGAGGAAAGAAGATCAAAGAAAGAGGGAGGAAGATATGAAACGTCGTGAAGACGAAAGAAGAAGAGAGGAAATAAAACGAAGAGAAGATGACATCAGAAGAAGAGAGGAAGATTTCCGTAAAAGAGACGATGACAGGTAACTTAAAGAATCAAATGTCTTATAATTTTACATGTGGATTAAGAAAGAGGGTAACTGATTTTGAAGTAAAGGTTTATAAATAAAAATCACAATGGTATAAAAGTAATTTAAAAATAATATTTTTTCAGATGTATGATTGTAAACAATCTTTGAGTTAATCCTGTGGAGAGGTGTGCCAAAAACTTTTATTTAATTTAAAAGAAACCCCGTGTTTTTGTAATGAGTAATTTTTTGTCTTACTTTATACTAAAAGAACTGCCTTTTGTTTTTTCCATCCCACGTTGGTTAATACTTTTATTTCCACACCAAAATAAAAATAACAGACAAAACCCAATAGGTAAACTGGGAAATATTTAGTGGTCGATTGATTTTGTTTGCTATTGTGATGTAAGTCCAATAAACACATTAAGCTTGTAGAGTTTTTATTTGTCTTTGTTTCTGTTCATAGGAGAAGAGAAGAAGACAGACGCAGAGGACGAGAGGGTAGAAGAAGCAGGTCTCTTACAGGTAAGTTTTGTTAAAACAATTGGTTTTCTGCTTTATTAGCAACTAGCTGGCCCGACAGACGTCGTCCTGTCCTAATGTGGTTTTATGTCAAATGCTCGTTGATTTTCAAGATGAGCTCGTTCGCATGGCTCAATCACGTCCTGGTTGAAGTTCGTTCGCTACGCTCACTCACCTTTAGGTTGGAGCTCGTTCGCTGCGCTCACTCGCCTTCAGTTACATTTGACAACAAATATTCGTAAAAAACAAATGGAATAGAAACCTATTTGATAGCTCTCATTTGTTATGCATAGATTTGTTTTTAAAAATTAGGTTATCATTACAACAGCTGTTTCCTTAATTTAATTTAATCAAGAAATGACAAACATGGCGTGGTAAACAAAATAAAACATTCTTCCATAAGATTAACATGTAAACTGCAAAGGGCCATTGGACGCTTCCCTTAAGGGTTTTTGAAACGGAAACAGGCTATTATGTTATTCTAGTACCTAAGGAATATCCCTGTAAATTTTCATGCCAATTGGTTCAGTAGTTTTCTAGTTATAAACGCTGTAACTAACACAACTTTCTTTTATATATTAAAATTAATATAGGTTTTTTGTGTCAATTTCCGTATTTGGTCTATATGACTTATTTATAAATGTTAAATGTACATAGGCCTATATCATTAAGAACAAACAGATCTGCCTAAAGAGGTCACACTTGACTAATCTTAGTACCAAATTATCTAAATCCAATCTACACTCAACCTCTAGTAATCTTTGTGTTTAACAGCTCATCCTGAATTGATAGGTACTGTCATAAAATCATTCAATAACTGATTTGTACAACGGATCAGGAATTAATTTTTCCTACAGTTACCTAACAATGTACATGTTCTCTCACTGATTTGAGAAAGCAAAGTGGCCAATTCTCTCATCAGTGAGACAATGTTGACATTGTCTCACCCTAATTACTTTGTCTCATTCCAGATTTGCAACTTGAAGGCACAAAATAGTGAGCGCGTAACATGCAGACAAGGTCGTATGCGCGCGAAATACGTTGGCAGCACTGGCTGTAAATCAGCTGGTCAGCTGTTGTACTGTTGTATTTGTCACAACACTTCATCATATTAAAAGTTCACTTCTGTGTAAAAATATGTTACGTTTCTTTACCAATTTATTTGTTTTATGGTAACTGTAGGAAAAATATAATGTCTAACTCGAGTGAAAAGTGTTGCTCACTTTGCTCACTAGTTGCACAAATAACTATTTAATCTAATCTCCTGGTGGCTCACTCCAGAAAAGCCTCTTTATTCTGATTCTCCGTTGGCGAGAGATTAGAGGGTTAGAAATATATGAGACGCCGTTGTAACTTAAACTCAATTCTTTCTTGTACTTCTAAGTTGCTCAATTGATCCAATTGATAAATTGAGACAAGGACTAGGAGAATAGCTAATATTTATTTATTTATTATTTTTTTTCATAGGTCTATATTAGGAGTTTGTAAGCCAAAAGTTTTTTCACTTCGATTGAGTAAAAAATATTGACCTTAGGGTCTTTCATTGGCAAAATCAGGCCAGGTCAAAATTAAATTTCTTTGGAAAGTATTAACTTTTTTTGAATATTAACTGTTATACTTGGCCTACAATTTGTTTGTGCCAATTGCGGCAAAATCATGAACATTGTCCTTGTTCACAACAAAATCATGATGTCCCCTGTGGTTGCAGTGAAATTGTAAACATCTCTTACATTCACTGCATGATAAAAAATTTTTTGATCGCAGAGACTTCAAAATCGTTTTCAGTGATCACATCAACATCGTGACCTTGAAACGCCCAATCTTAGCAGATGCTTTCGGTAATAACCAGAATAAAAACTTAGTTTGAAAAAGAATTCCTGAATGAGTTATCAGTAAAATTAATTTTTTTTCCAAGAAACATACTGTAAGGTATGTTTTTCCCCCTAGACGAGGGCCCTAGCAGTCACCGTGTCTGCCGTTAGGGAAATATGGTCCTGCAAACTAATCCTCTGTAGCATTACATAATTTTTGTTTGTTCAAAAACAATGTAATATGTCAATCAAGTTGCAGTATTCTCTACTTTCATATTGTTTCTTTAGGTAGAGACAGAGATTCTCGAGATAGAATTGAATCCAGAGACAGACGAGATGCTAGAGATCAGAGAGATGACAGGGACAGAAGAGACAGAGATAGAGACAGGAGACGAAGATCAGATAGTAGAGACAGATATCACTCCAGGTAAACTCATTGTTTAATCAGCTATGTTGTAGGGGTTTTGATCATTTTCTTATACATCTATCCGACCACGCAAAATAATTATAACCTAACCTAAGGGTTGTGAGGTTAGGTTTGGAAGATTTTGTTTCTTAAACTAATTAAAATGTTATTTGGGAGTCGATTTATCGGTGTGGTTGGTATAACACCAAAGTACCGAGATCTGTTAACATGTTTTGCTTTTGTTAATTAGGTTCATAGTATTGGTGCTGTATTGTTCTATTCTTTTTTTCAAATTTTAAACATTCCATTATTTTTTCTGTGATGAGTACTGTAGCTCAATTTGGTGTTGCAAATTAATCCATCAATGGTGTGACCATGTCTATATTGCAAATTTTGTAATTTTGCGGGATGACCAATTTAGGCTCTTATTAGACGAGGCAGCCAAGTTGCGCAACTAGCCGGGCAGTCGCCTGTCTGGCTGCCTAGCGTAGCAACCAGTAGAGCAGCCACAAAATTACCAACTAGGCCAGTCTCTTGTTGACAGTGGAACAGTGTTGGTGGAACAGTTCTGTTGGGGAGAGACGCTGTCAGAATGCGAGATGAATATTTGCTTCTTCTGCTACTCATGAAAAAGAGAAGATGAAGGAAGAGGAGAATGCATATACATCCTATTCTTTCGTCAAGAACAGAAAAAGGATTATATTACACCAATTACACAATTATATTACAAGAATACTGAGGAAAACAACGCACAATGATGTGACCGGCAGAGATGAACGCACTTCCACGAGTGATGATCTACTATACTGATGTGTGGCAGCGGGCGACTGGCTGCCCAGTGTAATAAGATCCGTAAGCTACACAGGTGCGCGACCAGACCGAGCAGCCAGTGGTTGCCTGTGCGGTCGCTGGGCTCGGCAACCAGCCGGCAGCCAAACTGTGGCTGCGCAACTGGCTGCCCTCGTGTAATAAGCTCCATAAGAACCAATGCCCAGTGACTGGCTGGACGACTGGCTGCCCGGCTGGCTGCGCAACTTGGCTGCCTCGTCTAATAAGGGCCTTAGATGTCTTGTCTTATTGTCAGTAACTAAACAGAAACAGACCAAACCTGATAATGTTTAAAAGTGTTCAGTAGATGTTTCATGCTACGTCTAAAGATTATTTTTCCTTCTTTGTGTTTTCAAATATATTGTTTGTTAAAATTGTGGCGTAAAATGTTAGGGGGGCGGGGGAATAAACTGGTATTCACCAAGTCAGGCTAGGCCTACCCCTAGAACCGGCCACACTCAAACTTCTTCCCGGGGGAGCTCAGAAGGAGCCGAGAAAAATGCTGGGGTAGTTGTTCATGTTTTGACTGATCAATTTATTAAATTTAATTGCACATCACCAATTTATTAGTTTAAAAGGTAGAAAGCGATCAAGATGGTGGATTAGAAGTTTTTTGGCCAAAGGTGAAGGGGTGGCTTAAAGGTGCCTAAAACTCCCTTGTTAAGGGATTTAATGTTTTAGGCTGGATTTTAATTTTTTTTACGAATGACAGCAAGTGATTTTGAAGAGTTACTCAACTTGGTGGCTCGTCCGATCACAAATCATACACCATAAACAAAAACATGTTTAATTTGTCTGCTAGAGTTGTGATGGTGCTGCGGATGCACGGCGCGGCATCTGCTAGAACTACTTACAGAGCAAGTTCAAATGCGTAAATTCTGCTCACAACATTATGTAGGCTTACATAAACCCTCATTTATACCTTTGTTTTTGAGTAAATGTAATGTTTCTTTCAGATCTCACAAGTCAAGTCGTGATAAAGCGGATAAATTCAAAGACAGCTTGTCAGAAGGCTTGAAAGTGGACAATTCATCGTCCTCAGATGAGTAAGTATTATTGTTTGTTGTTGTTCCGGATCGGTATGACATACAATAAAAGGTTAAATTACCTGAGAATAAACTGCCATCATCAGTCCTACTATAAGTCCTTGTTCTTCCCCATTGGGTGCGTCTTGAAGTTTTTAAACACGTACACGAACGATATCACACTTAGATACATCACAATTAAAACATAAAAACACACGGTAGGCCTACTTTATTTGAGCTACTACGGACATGTAGACACGCGTCAGTCGTGTGTCGAGTCTCGACTGGGGTCAGACGTTACTTGCAGAGTTGACCTTTGTCCTGTCTCTGTCCTTTGTGGCGTTTCATTCAACTTTAACAATGCTTCGAATAATATGTTGGATTGTAGAGTACTTTTATCATTCAGGAGGTTGTGGGGGGTTGTTTTAGATGCTCTATAAATTTCATATTGCTCTAGTGATGTCATTACTCGACTTTTTCTACAAATGTGTAAAGGTTTTAAATTTTCATTCAGGCTGGAATAACTGTGATTGCTGTCAATTAGGTGTTCAGCAAAATTGGATTGTTGTGTTAAACTATTTTTGGGAAGGTGTTCTTTAAACCTCTTAATAAATGGTCTGCCAGTCTGTCCAATATAGAATTTATTACAGTCACTGCATGTTATTTTGTATACTCGACACACGACTGACGCGTGTCTACATGTCCGTAGTAGCTCAAATAAAGTAGGCCTACCGTGTGTTTTTATGTTTTAATTGTGATGTATCTAAGTGTGATATCGTTCGTGTACGTGTTTAAAAACTTCAAGACGCACCCAATGGGGAAGAACAAGGACTTATAGTAGGACTGATGATGGCAGTTTATTCTGCCGAAATGCATCTCCTGTAATAGGACACAGCAAATAAGGATCGACAGGCGGACACAGGTAATTTAACCTTTTATTGAGTAAGTATTATGTTGGCTCTAGATAGTGTTTGATTTATAGAAATTGAAGAACCGGAACTAAAAACTAATCAAGAGCTATAATTTATTTCCCATAAACTCCACCACCATCCATATCATTATCTGCCGCTTAGATAATTGTGCTTCATTGGGCAACAATAACACAAAATCAAATGGCGTAAAAGAATTCTTTTAGATATTTTTCCTTTCAGATTTAAACTTCTTCTAAAAAGTCCCGGGACACCATTTCACTGTGTTCTATAATTTGTGTTCCCTCTAATTAAAATTTAGAATAGTGATTGTGACGGTGCAGGCTTACTTGTTACCAGACAATTAATTTCTCAAAAAAGGACACATCAGAATTAATGCAACAAACCCTGTTCAAACTATAATCACATTTTTTTCTAAGGATATACATAGAGCAAAAATGCCTTGGTTGGAATTTGTTTAATGATAGGCCTAGTACTATTCTTACATAACAAGAGGGCAAGTCTGCTACACTTTTCTTAAACTTAATGTTTGTACTAGTTTATGATGCTCATGATCATTTGATTGACTTTTTGCTAACCTTAATAACGGTAATGTACCTTTGTACCAAGTCAACATTCTTTCTTCTCTTGTTACTGAAATTATGGTACGGTAACTAGAAGTATATTGCAATTAGTTACTTACAGAGTCTGCAGTTGGCGGCAGGCAATACCAAGACCGGACTAGCGCACGTTGCAACATCGTCCAATTATTAGATTTCTCAACAATGCTTGGGCCTTGTTATCTCCTTCGATGTCTTTGGTAAATAGGCTCCTCCCTCGACTGTACACTCTGATATTCCATATTGTATGAAAAATATCTATAAACTGTTTTATAGTTGTACTGCTAATACACATTTCCAAATTTAGATTGGAAGACATAAACATTGACGTTGAAGAAGAGGACGAGGAACAGATCATTGAAAAGAGGAGAAAACAGAGAGAGGAATTATTGAAGGTAAGGAACTTTAAAAAGGTTTAAAATATTATGTCCGTGTTCAAATATATCATCGTACTCTGTGAGCATTTTTATATAGGGCCTACTGTAAATCAGGAAAAATATTGTAAAATGACCTCAAATATTTTTTTTCCATAAACAAATCAATCAGCAAAGACGTAATGTATTGTAAATACCAAAAAGTTTTATACATGCATATTTACCAATATGCGATAGATAAATATAAATAATAATAAATAAATAATATAAATATATGTAGATATGAGATAGGGTTGGTGCGGTCAAATCCCGCATTCGGCATAAATGGCCATGGGAGTGAGTGAGTGAGGGTATATTTATTTGCCATATTGTTAACAAACAGTTTATAGCAAAAGTTGTTACTGTTTGTTTATGTATATTGTGGTATGTTTCCAGAGGCTGGGAGTCAGTGAAGACTCCAACTTAACCAGTAGTCCTGTAGCACTAGAGCCTCCGCCTGCAGATGAACCCCCCATGGAGCCAGAAGCCCCCGCACCAGCACCGGCCGCCAAACCCAAGCGCAAGTCTAGGTTTGAACCGGAGACAAAGAAAGAGTCAGATGGCAAAGCTGACGGGAAAAATCAGCAGCGGAAAGACGGCAAATGGGACATGTTTGCTGAGGCGGACAACTTTGGGAGCCAAGTGAATGTGAGTTTAACTTTTGTTTTTTGTTAAATTTTTTTCTTCATCCCGACTGCTTGAATGGCAACCTATACTCGCAGAAAAAAGAACAAAATTTGACCTCAAAGGGTTAAATACCTTGTTTATATAATATATATATAATTCTGATGCTCTCCTTAAAATAGAAAAGTGTAGAAATCATGAAAATACAGTGTTTTCTTTATTATTATAAAATATTAACTGATGTATTTTCAATAAGAGACTCCATTCTAACTCTTATTACCCAAGGACTCTTCCGGAGGAATATTGCCACGATATTATTCCGTATCCAATGTAGACTTGTGCAATTTTTTTGGAAATAAAATCTTGAAGAGTATTAGCAATGGACTCTTTTCCATTCTTATAATAACCAAAATCAATGTTTCTCTTTCTTTCAAAAATAAAGTATTTTACCAGTAGTACCCCTGCTTTGTTGCAGAGCCCCAGCATGGTGGCCAAGGGAGGTCTGCTCCCTGAGAACCCTAGTCTGACAGACAACTGGGACGACGCAGAGGGTTACTACCGTGTCCGCATCGGGGAGACGATGGACAACCGTTACGTGGTGTACGGCTACACAGGTCAGGGGGTGTTCTCCAACGTGATCCGGGCCAGGGACGGAGCCAGAGGCAACCAGGACGTGGCCATCAAGATCATCAGGAACAACGAGATCATGTGAGTGAAACAGAGACACAGTACAGGGTGTCAGGGATAGTCATGGAAATTCTTAATGATGGATGGATTTGAGGGAACTTTTCAATGCTCTAGTCGACCCTAACCCATACTATTGTAGCATTTTTCAGGATTTTTAACAAATGTATGACAGTTCAATTTATTAAAGTTGTATTAGTTTATGAGTTTTGAGTTTATATAAACACTGCAAACTCAATAAAAATAAATAATTAAAAGTATATAGGAAGGGAAAAAGAAAGTGGAGAGAGAACTTGGCCAGCTGTGTGGACATTGGAGGCTGGGTTTTCTTTTTCCTTCCTCATTTTGAATACCATATTTTTTGCAAAATGTATTACTCCATTGTTATCTGTTAAAGGGATGGACGAGATTGGATTTTTAGTTCGAGACGAGACGAGACGAGGTTTTTTATTTCTCATAAAATTTCGAGACGAGATCGAGACGGGATTTCCCTTCTCATACACAACGGGAAATACACGTTCAAAATTTTTACCTGATTTTGTAACATTGTAAGATGACTGTTTAAATACAAAAATAATGATAATAGGCAAGAATATTTACAATATTTTATTAAAAAACATCAGCATAACATTTTTTTATTAATCACGCCTAACTTATTAAAAATGCCTACGATTAGAAAACATAGTGATATCAGTTAGGATAGAGTTCAACTTATCCTAAAATAAAATAAATAATAAAATAAAAGCAATATTAATTTTTATAAAATAGTTACTTGTTTTGACTTTTTATAGTAATAAAACATTCCTCACACTGCTTACACTTAACAAAACTTCTCAAATGTTATTAAAGTAATATTATTTAAATAATTAAAGTAATATTTACATTTAAAGAATTAATTAAATAAGAACGCCTTCGCAAAGGAAACGCAACTACAACACGCTCCTGTATTGCGGGTAATTGCATTGACTTTCTGCAGGCGTTTTTAAATTTAAATTTTTTTTTTTTTTTTATTCTCGTCTCGATAAAAATCTCGGCCAAAAAGAAATCTCGTCTTGTGTAACGAGATTTAAAATTTCCCGAAAATTTCCCGAAATTTCGAGACTTGACCATCCCTACTGTTAATACACATTTAAGTATATATTTTCTGTGAAATAAGTTGTCTATGCAGTATTATTCGTGTGTGTATGTTATATTATAATTTTCGAGTAAAGTTCGTGAGTCACGGTAATTAATGACAAATTTTCTGTGGACACCCTGCAGTATATTTTGAATACTAAACTATCTTTTTTCGATAAAGGTAAAGATTGTGTTAGAAAGGTGTGTTGTAAAGATGGGAAATACCGTTACTTGAAATTTCCATAGCTTTTTGGTAATAGGTAAAAATAATACTATTATTTTGTCCCCTGTTACTCTCTTGTCCAGAATGTTACTTTCTTTTAGGCAACCACTGTTAATAGGCAGACAAGATCAGTGTTATTTCATTTGCTCGTTCTAAAAGTTAGGACAAAGATACAAAAATTATATGTTTTAGTCAGAAATTTTAATTATTTTCTTCTTTTTAGGCACAAAACAGGTTTAAAGGAGTTGGAAGTCCTGAAGAGACTGAACGACACAGATCCCGAGGATAGATTCCACTGTTTACGACTCTTCAGGCATTTCTTTCACAAGCAGCACTTGTGTATGGTCTTTGAGCCGCTCAGTATGAATTTGAGAGAGGTAAGAAAAAATATTTAGTATTAAACAATCCTAAAAGCAAAACATTAAATTTTTAAAACTATTTTTAGGTTTGCTTTTCAATTTATATTTTTATTAGTCGATTAATTTCCTGGCTTTATAGTAATTTAACGTATTGGGTAGAAACTCTATTTCACTCTGATGAACTAACTAAATTGAGTAATTGCCCAATAATCTACTATTTTTTCCAAAAAAAATTTTTAATTTTAAAGTTAATTTAAGATGCCAGTTTATTTTACATTTTGTTGAAACTGTGTATAATTACTGCTTGATATCAGTTATTACAAGTAATTGAGTTGATACCTTTTAGTAGCCTATGAACCTTCTCCATTTGTTTTCTTTACCTTTCCTCCAATTTTGTCATGTAGAGGAACTCTCATAATTTTGGCAAATGTAAAACCATTCACAGCATCAGCATATGGCAGGAAGTATTTTAAATTATTAGATACCTAGAACATTTCCTGCAGAACTGTTGTTTTACTGTGTTACGTTCTGTCTCAAACAAATTAAAATATGTGCTGTATTTTGAACCTAAATAATGTGGCTTTTTTCTTGTTTTCAGGTGCTGAAAAAGTACGGCAAAGATGTTGGACTTCATATAAAAGCAGTCCGTTCTTATAGTCAGCAATTGTTTCTTGCGCTGAAGCTTCTTAAAAAAGCGAATATTCTACACGCTGACATAAAACCAGACAATATTTTGGTGAGTAAAGCAGTTATTAGTAAACTTATCTGCATAGTTAACTTTTACACATTTAGAAGAATTTAAACTTGATGTATAGTATTATAATTCTTATCTTTTTCGAGAATAAATAGAATTAATATTTCTTATTCCATGACATGAAGTGTCTGAAGATCCTTTTTTTGTTTTTAGGTAAATGAAAACAAACTGGTGCTTAAACTGTGTGATTTTGGTTCTGCATCACATGTAGCAGAAAATGAAATTACTCCTTACTTAGTGAGTCGATTCTACAGAGCTCCAGAAGTCAGTAAGTACCGACTTTAAAGTAGGCCTTATAATTGTATTATTTTAACATAGTACAGTAAAATGTTAGTGTTTTTTAAACATAGTCATCTACATATATTTTATTTTCAGTAAACAATTCCAGTTACTGAAATGTTGGGTTATGGAGCTCTTTTCCAGCTACTTTGATATTTAAATTTATAAACTTGTTTCCCTCCGACAACTTTGTAACTCTTGTTGTTTCTAGTTCTAGGCATCCCGTATGACTTTGGTGTGGACATGTGGTCGGCCGGATGTACAATTTATGAGTTGTACACTGGGAAAATTATGTTCTCTGGAAAATCCAACAATCAGGTACGATTAGGATGCAACCATACTTTACATTCAAAATGTACTGTAAGTTCGATAAGTTATACTTTGTTTTTTTAAATGACAAAAACTGTAATTTTAAAAATGATTGCTTCTAAGATGTTTATTTTTTGTTGCATAACTCTGACCTTTAAAATGTTAAGCGTATATTTCAGTATTCTAGCCTACTTCCATATTTTCAGAGCAAAGAAAATATCAAACCATGAGGTTAAGGAAAGGCTAGGCCAGGATTTTAAATTGTAGAATAAGATTTAAGACTGGTGGATTAAAGATTAAAGACTGACAAATTTTTTATCGGTTGAGTCTCGGCATGCGAGCAGATCTGTATTAGGTGACGACCGTTTACCTCGAATTAGTAGGCCATATAGTTAAATGTATTTTTGTACGTTGAGGTTTGAGATTTTGCTGCAATCAAGGTTTCTGACTTCTTTATTAAAGATTATTGATAGGCCTACTGTGGTTTTAAGTTTTTAAACTTATTTTTGTAAGCAATTATTATAGTTATTTAAGTGTGTAGGTAATTATAGTTGGAGTTTTGCTGTACTGGCTAATGTTTTAGATATGCTGCAGAACCCTGGGAGCAAGCTGCAGTTTTTAATTATTATTTCTTGAGGCGAGCTATATTTCCTTGTGTTTCAAAACTGTGCTCCAACTCTTATCAAGATACTTTAACATCGAATGATTTGTCTTTCATTTCTAACAATGTTTTTGGTTCATCTTTTGTTTTGCTTACAGATGCTCAAGTATTTCATGGATTTCAAGGGGAAATTCCCAAACAAGTTGATCAGAAAAGGAGCTTTCAAAGATCAACATTTTGACCACAACTGTAACTTCTTGTCTCATGAAGTTGATAAAGTCACAGAGAGAGTAAGTCAAGTGTAGTGTTTTCTACTAAAAATATTTATATTTTGCATTACATTTGTACAACAGTAATTAATTTCATGGCGTAAACAGTTTAGCTAAAGTTTTGTCATGTCTGTGCTTTAGTGAATTTCCCATATAGGGAATAAGCAATCATTGTAGGTCTCATGGTAAAACCTAGACCCGGGACCGACTGACTTTTTTGTTTTGAGGTCCCCAGAGGCCAAAAATACCATCAAATGTATATATGTCCTTAGCTCAATAACTTGAGCAATTATGATCTGATTTTGATGAATTACAAACGTTTGAACGAGTTCTTGAACCTATGATGGTTCCTAGGATAGGTCTATGGGAACAGGGGTTTTTATGGGGTAAAAGGTCTAATTAGGTTTTCCCCCCTAAAAACATAAAAATTCACATATACTTTCCAAACCTTCCAATATCTTGTCTGTAGAGCTTAAATAAAGAAATAATTTAGTTTGAAGCCTTACTGTACTCCTAAAGTCGGGTTTTCCTAGGCGTGGAAGTGGAGAGAGGAACGCGGAGAGCGGACTCAACTTGTCTTAGGTAATTTAGTGTTACTGTTTTCCTAGAAGCGGAGCGGAACACCATATTAATCTCTTTTCCGCTCTCCGCATTCCTCTCTCCGCTTCAGCGCCTAGGAATTATACTCTATTATTTTTCTTCAGGGTGATATTCCATTAGTCAGATTATGAACAGACATTATGACAGCTGCTCCATGCCACACTTATCCAAGGGCATGATCAGTTATAAGGGGAGGATCATATTTATCTTATGTTTTCCCATTGATTACGTCTACCGTCTTTACAATATTTTAAATGGTCAATTTAAATTGTAACTTCGAAGTGGTAAATGGAAAACTGATCTTTTACTTTTACAGGAAAAAGTGGTAACCATGTCCACAATCAACATAACGAGGGATTTGCAGAGTGAGTTGGTCGGCAACCAACACCTCCCTGACGACCAAGCTCGCAAGGTCAACCAGCTGAAGGACTTGCTGGAGAAGATATTGATGCTGGACTCCAGCAAACGGATACCGATAAATCAGGCGTTGCTGCATTCCTTCATCCAAGAGAAGATTTAGTGTCCGCAGAGGTAACCGATAGTGTGGAAAAACTTTTTATCAGAAAAGTTATTTTTTGTCACAGTTCTATTTTAATTGTGTAAATTACCAGGAAAACAGGCTATTAGGTATAGAGAAATCTGGTCTAAAAATACGTTACTAAAGGTTACATGATTCGTTTTCAAAATGTTAAACATATAGCCTAGATGTCAGGTAGCTGAAAGATTATTTTAAATAAGTGATTGTTGCACTCGTACATGTTAACATGTTATTGTAATATATTGGAAAAATGTATTTGCTTTGTAAATAAATGTTTTCAAAGTAACCAGTTTGTGGTGCAGTGATATATTTTATTTTAAAAGTGGAAAGAAATTATCAGTCAGTTACCATATGTTTTTGCACAAAGTTTTTTAATTTGGAAACTTTCAAAATACTTTTGCTGTGTTTTTATTCAAGTGTTTTAAGTCCCGTAAGTGTGAGAGTTTCTTACAGAATTTGTATTACTCATTTTTGACCAGAACTTCTAAAGATACTTCAACACACAGTAATCTCTTGGTATCATTGCAATCAAGGGTGATCATGGTTTTTGTCGCAATTGCAGGAGATGCTAATGACTCTGTGTAGAACTAGACATTTTATTCTCTCGTTAAAATTGTAGCCACTTCTAGCATAAAAATAAACGTAGTCAAAGTAAGCCTTTTGATAAATTATGCTGCTGTGAACTTTTTAACCTGGCCAAACTGAAACGACAACTTATTGTTAACTACACGATCAACAACTAAGGGATTTTAAAAAAATGTTGACAACAGCCCACAAACAAATATCTAGTATTATCTCCATTGACCTGGCCTATTGTATGACATGTATACTTAATGGCAATAAACTATTTGAATTGAATTGAATTGAAATCTTTCACTTAATTCATTTCAAACTATATTTTGTTCATCTTAAATTACTGACTATGGTTTTCAGCCGTCATTGTACACTAGGCCTAGTAGTTCAGTAAAACATGGTAGTGGTAGCATTTTCTTCTCTTTGGATACATTTTAGATTTTTTTCTTGTGGATCAAATTTAAATGCTAGGCTACTGGAGATATCTAAGTTTAATGCATAAATTTATTTTCTTTATTTTGATACTCAAGTTTTTCGATGAACGTTACATGGTGTACTCATTGTTAATTTCTAACCACTTTTAACATCCAGGCGCCCTTTTGAATTCATTTGACCCTTGTCCCTTACCCGTTATGTGACATGGTTTAACCAGGAATTAATCAACTTTGCCTAGCTTGTGAGAATGATTATGTAAACAATTTACTGGCAGTTGCTTTTGGTTTTGCAGATGACCTGACTCTACTAGGCCTACCTCTTGAGTTCCTGACAGTAAAACAGTCAAGGTAGGCCGGCCGAGAGAAATGGTATTTACATTTTATTAATTAGAAATTTGTCATTTTATTTTAAAAATCCATTTTTCAATTCAAATCATTGTTTCCTTTCATTAACGATTTACTGTAGAACCTTGTTAATCCTACTTTTGGAAATTAGAATGAATTTTGAAACTATTTCAAAATTATCAGTTGTAAGTTAGAACTCAATTTGCCTCTGGTTGTGATAGAAATAAATTCACTATCAATGATTTATTTAAATATGAATTATATTAAATAGTGAATAAAATAAAATTATTATACAGGGTGTTTTTTTAAAAACTTGCATCTTTATTTATGTAAAAACCGCAATAGATAGAAATATGCAGTTTGCGGGAATCATCTATTGACGTAGAGGGACCAATTGTTTTGAATTCAACGTTACATTCACATTCCCCCCCTGCCCCCAACTTAACTTTTTTAAATAGCAAGGTACCCCTTGTGACATATCAAATAAAAGAGCATAAAAAAAGAAAATGTTTGATGAAAAAAAATTGAAAATCGGTTCATAAATTTGTGAGATATTCCCCCCCTCACCCCCCCGGAACTTAATTTTTTTTTAATAGCAAAGTACCCCTTGTGACATATCAAATGAAAAAGCATGAAAAAAGAAAATTTTTGGTGAAAAAAAATTTAAAATCGGCTCATGAATTTGTGAGATAATCACCCACCTTTTCACCTACCCATAACTTGTTTTTTAATAGCAAGGTACCCGCCCTTGTGACATATCAAATGAAAAATAAATTTCGCCAAAATTTTTCTTTTTTCATGCTCTTTCATTTGATATGTCACAAGGGGTACTTTGCTATTAAAAAAAATTAAGTTCCGGGGGGGGGGGGGGGTGAGGGGGGAAATATCTCACAAATTTATGAACCGATTTTCAATTTTTTTCATCAAAAATTTTCTTTTTTCATGCTCTTTTATTTGATATGTCACAAGGGGTACCTTGCTATTAAAAAAAAATAAGTTGGGGCAGGGGGGGAAAGGGGGGGAATGTGAATGTAACGTTGAATTCAAAACAATTGGTCCCCCTACGTCAATAGATGATTCCCGCAAACTGCATATTTCTATCTTTTGCGGTTTTTACATAAATAAAGATGCAAGTTTTTAAAAAAACACCCTGTATATTGGCTTTGTTGAACTTGTAAATTTAATTATACATTTCATTAAATACGAATTGTTAATTTTTATTTCACCATTGGTTTTGTTGTGGTTAACATAACTTCGTGAATGTTTTAAGTGTTATTTTAAACCAACAGCCTCATTTTGAAAGATTTTTGCAGCTCTGATGAAAACGAATCATTCTTAAAAATAAAAATATCTTTTCTTCTAGGGGTTTAAGCTACATTTTACTCGGTTCCTGTTCCTAAATGTAAAATTCTTTTCTTTGACTTACTTTTCACCAAAATAATATCACCCCTTCAAATTGTTATTAATTTTTACCAAAATAACTGTACTGAAACAACCCTCAAACAGTACAAAGTACTGAGCAATGGCTTGGTTTTTACAACATTGTTTAAGAATCCTTCTCACAAGCAGTGTTAAAGAAAAATATTTGTTTGTATAAAACTATAATTATTCTCCATTCTATAAATCTAATTTGCTTTACAGTTAATTGATTCTCTGTGTTTAAGTTTTGTAAAATGTCTTTATTTGGGATGTTTTTCATCTTCTTGACATGAAAATTGCATTGGCCTTTGTACATTATTTAGAATTTTTTAATTTTTACGCTTCTCAGGAATCTGTGAGTTTAAGTTTTTAATACAAATGATTCCTGGTTTAAATGTCCCCTTGTATTTGTAGGTACTGTACATTATTTTCTCTCTTTCTTTTCCAGATTTTAAGTTCTGAAAAAGCTTGCACAAATCCCACCTAATAAAATACTTGATGGCACAAAAGGCTTAAATGACTAACTAGACCAAATTCAGTTAAAAATGTATCAAATTAAATCTTAACACGTTCGCTGCTACGGACGTTACAGAACGTCAAACGGGCCACGGTGCCAGGAGCTAGGAACGTTCCGGAACGTCGCCGTTCATTGTTGTTTAACATTACCATGGATCAGCCAGCTCGTCACGAGCGTCCTATTATTTCTTTGCAGCTCGTGGGGACGTACTTTTCTGA
This sequence comes from Macrosteles quadrilineatus, assembly GCF_028750875.1. Lineage (NCBI taxonomy): Eukaryota > Metazoa > Arthropoda > Insecta > Hemiptera > Cicadellidae > Macrosteles > Macrosteles quadrilineatus. The sequence goes on along the minus strand of NW_026542598.1, from coordinate 91,922,564 downwards.
CAATAAAAAATATTGTTTCCAAAATCACCACCAGGGTCGTTTAGAACAGGTCCCACCTCTTTCCTGCTAGATAGTGACACTATTTTACCGACTGCAACCTGGGTAGTGCTGCTATCTATCAGAATCACTTAGTACTGTGTCTAAAGCCAGTTTTATTGCAGAACATTGCCATCCAGTATAGCTACTGTTGTTTTTACTGTAATTCAGTGTATCGGCAGCAATGTTTACTCAGCAGCGAGCGTTGGTTCAGCTCCTGGCGCCGTCCAGGCATCTAGCGGTCAGCAGCGAACGTGTTAAGAAGATATTTTAATGTTAACTTAATGGGAAACAAACTCAAGTCAAGAAAGAAGAGGACGACGCTGAAGACAAAAGAAAATTGTTCTGCATAGATTTAGAATATATTTGGATTGGTTTTAAGATGAAAATGAAATTTTGATAAATTGTTTTTAGGTCAATAGTTAAGCAGTTGATTATAAGTGGTTCCCTTGTGATTTTTTTTATTAATTATTCTATTATTTCTTCACTAAAAACTTAAAGTAGTGGATATAAAACTAGTTGTATTGATTCTACCTTTTTCAATATTTTGTCTTAGATGAGGTAATTTGGGGTTGTAAATATGTGACTATGAGATTTTTTCAGTTAAAGTTAAGAGCTTAACCCTCCAAGTGTCCATAGTTTAGGCCTTAATGTCCACCTATTTTTGGCGCATTTGCAAGGTTTTATTAAAACGGATCTGAGAAGCTTAAAACAATGTTAATTCTAATGTTCTATATACCATTTTGTTTGGAAAATCATGGGCTTCAATATTATATACAAAACATAAGGAACATTTTTTCAAAAAAAAAGTTTTTAGGTAAAAAAAAATATAATTTCGAAAATTAAAAAAAAAAAATAAGTTCGCGCTCAATGAAATTGTATAAATTATAGGCCTATAAATATTTGAAAATAGCCACTTTATTCTAAATTTTATGAGGATTACAAATATATAATAATATAAGGAAGTAGATTTGCAAATAAATAAGTTATGGGCAAAAAACAGATTTCAGTACATAGCGTTTAGCTAAGAATGCATAGCCTAACCATAGCTAGGAATCTGGCTGATAATTTACATCAATAAGGTATCACTACCTACTTCTTCAGGATCATCAACCAGCACTTCAAAACCACTTAAATCTTCTTATAATGCAACACGTATATCACTACTTTTGATTTTTAACACTAAAACAATGATAAACATAATAAAACACATCAGTCATCGGTCCAGGGTAACCTAGCTGTTTACAAATACACGCACGTCAGCTGTCTGCTACAATTACGATCGGCTCAGAGAACGTACAGCGCTGAGACAGACCTCTGGAGAAAGCTTAGAATATTACGGAAAGAACGATACCTAACTCGATCCAGTTCAATCCGATTCAGTCAGTCATACAGCCTTCGCCGTAAACGATGTCTGCGTGTCGAAAAATCGACAAGTAACACTACACAAAGTGTGCTGCTTGTCGAATTTTCGTCAAGTAACACTGGGAGGGTTAATCCCATAAATATGTCTCTAATAAACATTTTATCGATTGTATTAGTATTGATAGTGAGTTTTTCTTCACAAAGCTTAAAAAGTTGTTGAGATATGTAGAAAATTTTGGTCCGATTTTGATCCGTACCTACAATTTTTTTTCCACCCATATTATATTCATGGCTAGATTAAAGGGGTATAATAGTCAATTCATGTTATTTTATAAACTCAGTGCCAAAAGATAATTGAAAAATATATCTCTTAGTTCATCTTTTGCCAACTTTATCTAGTTTTGATTTAAAATTAATTTTAATGTTGTGTTTACAGCTCCTAGTTTAGCTATACAAAGATTAAATTTAGATTCAAACCCATATTTATCTTTAGTTTGAAAGTAAATTAATACAGGTATGTGTTGTTGATGTTAAACACCGAAGATGAATGTTGAAATAATTAATCCAATCATCTAAAATCACCAATATGTAGCTACATCCTATCCACCATTATGTAGAAAAGTGATTCTTTTTGCTTGACATTTCTCTATGAGGCAGTTTACTGTTTATAATTAGAAACAAGGTTAACAATCCAACTGTCTACATATGTCATAATCATCAAATATTTCAGTGCAGTTTTCTTTTCTTGCTATTCATATGGCTTTTAGCTAATTGCACTTCCTAATATGATATCAACGTAACAAATAACATAATCAGCGTGTGAACTGTTCTCTCACTTAAAACGTTAAAAATACCTCCGTAGTATGTAGAGAAAATCTAAAAACAGTGCAGTAAAACCCCAATTAAATGAAATAAAGAGGGCAATGCCGTTTAGAATAACCTATTTTGATCAATTCTTAATCGATGGTAGGAATTTAAAGGCTATGACTTTTTAAAAAGATCTATGAACAATATTTTTTTTTATTTTTATCATCTTAAAATCTGCAACTGTAAACATAAAATGTATTTCTTAAAATTATTTACTTTTGTTTCCTAAACTCTATAATACGGTCAGACCAACTACTAGCGTCATGACAGACAATTCTCGTTGCATAGTTCATTTTCCAATCTATTTGAATTTTGTATGCTGAGGGGTTTGGTGTAACAAATTATGTTAAAAAGGAGTTTTACTGTACATTCAACGCTCGCCCTATTTGCGTCCCAATAAAATTCATTCCATCGTAGCGTTCTATTTCTACTATATATGTAACCAACCACATATTTTTCACATGTCTTTTAATTTAAACGTTATGTTGCAGAAGTACGTAGCGTGCTAGAGCTGCGGCAAGGCTGTCTCGCTTGCTTAGCTCGCTCAAAGGTATTTCCTCGGAAATTGGTCATCAACCCTGTACAGTTTTTCTCTTAACATAAAGGTTTTGTGACAAATCAAGTTACGAGAGGTTAATTTTGAACTGCTGTGCATTGTAAACATTTTGATATATGCCTATTTATAGTATCTATGAAAGTTTAAATCACAGTATTACTTAGTATGTTTGTTGACTACAGTATTCCAAAGTTCTATTGTCATAAGATAATTCAAGTTGAAAAAGGTCTTGGTTTAAATTTAAAATTGTTGTCTTAATATTAATGCATATATGTTGTCCAGTAGGCTACATTTTGGTAAAATAACACTCAAGCTTACTTTTTCTGAAGTAGGCTTATTGCCAAAATAAACCGGTAATTAAATTTTCCTGATTATGCAAATTAAAAAAACGGATGTTCAATACTACCACAGAAAACGTACTACTATAACCCAGAATGCCAACCGCATGGTAAAAAGCATTAAGCGTTTTGAGAGAGCTTTGCCTGTCAATCCGTAGGCAGCGCCACCAGCGTTGCTATGCTATTGCATGGCAACGCTGGTGGCGCTGCCTACGGATTGACAGGCAAAGCTCTCTTAAAACGCTTAATGCTTTTTACCATGCGGTTGGCATTCTGGGTTATAGTAGTACGTTTTCTGTGATACTACATAACAATGACTCGTACATTTTTAACAGGAAAGCAATCTGAACGAAATAAAAGCTTTCTTTGTTGAAAAATCTTGGTTTATATTACCACCAAACCAATTTTTTTGGCATAAACCTTTTTTTCCTATAAAATTAACATAAAATTTCTAGCATTTTACTTCCCTTACTTGCTAAACCTATCTATATGGGTACGGAATATTTTAGGTTAAGAATTAAAGAATTATTAGAAAGTATGTTTGATCATCCATTGTAGTTGCAGTGGTAAGTGCAGTAGTTAGGTGGGTATTTAGGTTATTTTACCAACGTTTGTTTGTGTATGAGTGTTTCTAAGCCGTTGTATGTTTCTCAGGAGACGAGACATTGATGTTCTGCTTCAAGTCTCTAAAAGTTGTGGTGAGTGGTGTTTATAATATCAGTAAAATTGCTCTAAGTTTTACTATTCTTATTATTTTTTATTTTGACATCCAAATTACCTTAACATAGAAGAGAAGGGTGGAGACATCTTCATCACCTTTGTGTAATGCTGCATAATTGTGGACATCTCCTATGGTCGTAGGTTGCGTAAACATCATTGTCCCCCAAGGTTTAGGGGACATCAGGAATTTTTTACCAATGTTTTTGCTGTTATGAGGATAAAAGTTTGACTCTACTTGATTTTTTGACTTGGTGTTTATCACTCAGTCTTTCAACGTCTAGGATCTTAACTTAGTAAGGAATCGGAATCACACACAATCTGGCTAGTTTTAAGTTTTAGTGGTAACCGTGTTAGTTGTGTAAGTGGCAAGAGTTTTATGTTTTTGGGAGTAAAAGCAACACGAAAAAAAAGTTTTAACATCGTGAAAGGAAGCAGTGGTGATAAACCAAGTGATTACCATAACCTTCTTGCTCACTAAAGTTAAGCTTTCGAAGTGTAGATAGAGCTTTCAATTTAGTAGGACTATTATGATTTTTCTGCCTTCAGTATTTAACTAAAGTTCATCAAAGTTCTGTTGTTAAGAAGTATTTGGTACAATAGCTCCGTTAATTTTACATTTTTGTTTTACAGGATATAAAAAACTCACTGGATTGCCAGAAACGCATTTGATACTTAACTTTAAGGATTTGTGATCAAACTGAGTTTATTTTGTCAACATCCAAGTAAGCAAAAGGACAGAAAAGTTGTGGTATGTATTTAGACAAAATGAGGTAAGTGGACATCAAGAACGGTAAGTACTGAGCAACTTTTAATAAAGTAAATGTTAGCTGTGGCAAGTTCTTGTTCATGCATTAAAATTCTTCTGTTTCGTCTTGGATAAAATAACTCACAGTATCTTTGTTTAGTTTGTAAATCTTTCCATAAGATCCCACCTGAAATCTGCCAATCGTGCCTGTCGTCTCCCAAACCGGTCCGACATCTGCCAATTGCTCTCAGAGTCATTTGATATCTGACGATTGCACCAGACATCTCCCAATCCCATTAGATATTTGATTATCCTGCCTGACATCTACCGATCGCACTTGGTGTCTTCCAATCACAACCGACATTTTCCAACCACTCACATTAGTCTTTTGATCCCCGATATCGGCCAATAGTGACGACAACGCCTGACAGGTTAAATTACCTTACCTTACCTATTAGGCCACTCAAACCTCAGAAGGTTTTTGGCCTCGCCATCTCTCTCTGTCTTGCATCCATTGAGCCTCTGCCCCCAATCTTCTCAAGTCCTTTTCCACTTGGTCCTTCCAGCGAAGTCGTGGTCGTCCCAAGCCGCTTTCCTCTTGGTAGTCCTTCATTTATCGCTTTAACTGTTGCATTTTGTTCTCTTCTTGCGATATGGTCTGCCCACTTGAGTCTTCTGCTTTTGATTTGGGCTATTATGTCCGGGTCTCTGTATAGCTCTCGAATCTCTTTATTAGTGAGTATTCTCCATATTCCATATTCATTTATGGTACCATAGATGCACCTTAAAATTTTATTTTCAAACACCATCAGCATTTTTTCAGCCTGTTTTGACATTGCCAATACTTCTGACCCATACAATACTACAGGTTGTATGATGGTTTTATAGATCCGTAACTTGGTCTTTCTTGAAAGTAGTTTGCTTTTTAAAGCCCTTGTAAAGCCCAATAACATCTGTTGGCATTTATTATTCTTGTGTTGATTTCAGCCATTTCTTGGTTACCTTGATCAATAGTCACTCCTAAATATTTGAATTCTGTCACTCTTTCAAATGTGAGGTCCTCTACTTGTAATTAGTCACTAATATTGTCCATGTGACGGCCTACCCAAAGATATTTAGTTTTCTGTTCATTTACCTGTAGCCCTACTTTTTTTGCTTCCTCTATTAGAGTTTTGGCAAGGTTTTTCAATCTGACATTTTAAATTATATTACATTTTATATTTTGTTCAGTTTTTTTTTTTTGCAGTTAATGGCCTGATGGATGAATTAAAATGTTTTATGTTTTTTTTACCAAACATTTTAAGACAAATTAAATACCCTAGCATTGACACTACATTTATACAGTACTATAATAAAATATTGTTTATCAACCTGGTTCCAATAATTTATAAGTTAAATTTTGGCTTAATTTCAGCAAAATGTAAATTTTTATTTGATTAAATATTTGTTTGTTTGTAATAACACACAATTTATAAAAGTGAGATGACTTTTGTCTGATGTCAAATAATTCAAATAATGACTTTATTTTTTCCTTAGGTATTCAATTTCTAATTTCGGCAAGGTATTGTTGCTGTGAAGCCACATGGTGGTCAAGTCTATACAAGGCAAGGTATGACTTCATAGTTAAATAAAAATTACTTTAAAAAAAAAATGAATTTTCATTTCAAACTTTACCCTGAAAATAAGTGTGTACAAAGAGAAGGAGCAAGGATGTGTCTCAATGGTACACCATTTTGTTTCATCTTGTTGTTCAGAATGTAGTATCTTCTCTAGCACAACAACTTTTCTAATACTTAGTATTACAGGCCAGTGTTGCGTAGTGTTATACTACATTGAAACCACTCGATGTCCCGAACATTGCGTCATGACAGCATTCTCAGCTCCTTCTCTGTGCTGTTGGTCAATATTTAGACCTTTAGTCATTGTGAGTGTTTAAAATACAATGCAAAAACCTCTAGGTTATTCAAAAAATATAAAAAATATTTTTCAAATTCATTAGGTGAGATTTGTTAAAGGTTTAACATACAGTAGAACTCAAATCATTGGATCACCTCAATGAAGGGAAAATTCAGTTGGAATAATTATTAATTAAGTTCATTTTCGTTGTTGGCTGTTTTCTGTTGCATATTTCATTTCAATATTATGCGCTAATTGTGTCCATCACATTGTGAGTTTGTTGTAGTATGGTTATCAGTTAGAGGGTGATGAGTCGTCTGCCTAATGCACTGTCTTCACCCATTTCAAACAACATATTCTTTAAAAACTCAATTGTCTAGATTTTTGCTTTACTGTTCAAATTGTGATCCTCATGATTGAAGTTCTACTTTACTTAGTTATTTTTACAAATTACATTTTACACTGATGTCAATGTTAAGGTTTATCAATATTCAGAAGTAAACCTGAAGGAAGTATTGTCCAATGAAGGGCTGTAAGGAGGGGATTGAAATATTTTTTGATTGGTAAAAAACTTAAGCTATAAAAATTTCAAGTTAAAAATATTCACAAAATCTTAACTAAATAAATCAAAAGCATTCAAAAATATCATAACAGATTTTAATAACAAATGTACAAAACAATTTTATAATTTACAGATATGTAATATTGTGCCATGAATATTTAAAAAAATTTTACATCTTGTAATATAATATAATAGGAGGATAAAGTATATATGTAGATACTGTAGAAAACATAATGAGCATCAAGAAAAATAAATAAACTCATAGAGACAATAGTGATGTCTTATCCAATGTGTTTGGTATGTCGTCCAATGAAAGAGATCTTTTGTGGCGAGATTCGTAAACCACTACTAAACTGCTGTCTCCTCTGTCCTTTTCATCTTCGAATACAGATCTGGAAAATTATCTCTCATTTACAATCTTATTTAACAAAAAAATCTAGACTACATCCAACAAGTAACTTACTCGGTCCTCCCAGCACCAAAAATTGCCTTCAACACTTTTTATTGTGGTTTCCGTCAATTTGGTTAGCATACTTTTAGTTTAGTTAACTTAGTCAAAACCTTCAGAAAAAAGTAGTTTTGTGTATCTCCAATAAATTTATTTTTACTGCGTTTTACATTAAAGAGTCCTTGGAGGCTAGTGGCCATTTTGGATTATTTCAAACCGCTGATAGAGTTATTTATCGACCAAAAATATTTTTTCAAACACCAAAGGTATTATAGTTGAAATATCTAGTAAACTGTAGGATTAAAAGTGTTCTTTGTAGGTGTTCTCCTAGGGAGTCCATGGAAGCTGTTAGCTATCTTGGATTTACCCGCCTTAAATCTATATAATTAATACGCTACATGAAAATTTGTCGGTTGCACTCCTCCACCATTTATTAATTGATTTTTTCCATCGACGTCTCATTGGAAAGAGCGTGTCGCGTAGATTTGCAAACTGGCCTTATATTTTTTTAAAAGGCCCTTGGGCTCTACCCCAGTGGCTTTGAAAGTTTCCGTGTTATCCTTATGGAGAATATAATTGTTTACATTTTGATCAGCTGTATAATTTAATTGCTGTTATTTATTTTTCAATTCAATAAAACGCGTTGAGTATATTTATTTACTATTTGAGTTTGTGTAAACATAACCCCCAAGATGGATCGTGTTAAGTATGGTTGTATATTAATTTTATGTATTTATCGTTGTTTTGTGTCGCTATGACGGATCGTGTTAGCATGACTGTAACTTAAATTTGTGCGTTTATCGTTGTTTTGTGTAGCTATAATTTGTTTATTCGATGTTTTTTCTTTTAAATACCCCCGACGCGACGGCAACGAAACATAGACAGGAGACGTAATCGTGATAACGACCGCAGCTACAGAACAGTGGTGCGTAATAGGCTTAATTCGTCACAGTCAGCACCTGACCCTAGACAATCTCAACTATTAGGTTACAAATGCTCCCTAACACTACCCCAAAACGACTTTTTGTTCTCAATTGGCCCTCTATCAATGTCCTGTGTTACCTGTACAGCGAGGCATTTTGAGAAGGAGAAAACGGGCCGGAATGCTTTAGGTTTATCAATAACAAAGATAAACATGGTCTGAGTTGCACACCGGTAATCTTTGAGTAATCTTTTAAACTCATTGTAAATATGATATTCGTTAATTGTTTTAGGAGTTAGAACGTCTAGGCTCCAAAGACTCTTTAAGTTTAATGTATTGTAAAGTTGTTCAAAGTCCAGTGTTAAGAAAGCATATTGAATTTTTTACAGATAGGCTTACTAAATATGAGGGCTGTCCGTGAATTAATTCAGGTCTCCATCATCAAGCGGTCTGATTCATATCCGAGACCAACGTTGTGTTTTAACTTAATCCACTTCTAGTCAGTCCAATTCCCCATGAGACGATTAGTTTCGTCATAGTTTTGGAAATGTGAAAAATAACACTCCCTCCAAGTATGAATCTTTTGTAGTGAATTAGGTTTTTTGTAGGAAGGGGTTTTTTTTTGTCTTCTTTAGATTATTGTCCATTATTGTCTGATTTATGTGTGTGAAGAAAAGTGATTTTGACGTTGAAAATGGGCTTAAATGGTATAGGCAGTTCTCAGAAGACTACAGGTTTGCTCTATGGCCAGCAGCGTGGTTTCATTGAGACAGTAAGTTTAAGGAAACTTTGCTTTGCTGATCGGCATGTTTTATACCCTATTAGTTTGACTCTCACATCCAGTTAGTGGTGTGATCTGAATGCAAATTTCCTCTAACTTTGGACACTGTTTCAAACGGGACGAATGACACCAATTGGCCTACACCATGAAAAACATCTTGCGAATGTTAAAACCCATTTCCAAACGCCACACATTTTCTAAAACACTTTACTCAGTTCACGTTCTTCAACGAGATATACTGTAATATAAGCAGTTGATTGATATCACAGAAATTTTAATGACAAAAAGTTATTCATATTTTGGATGGAGTGTAAATTTTTCTTTCACAGCGTTTTCAATGGCGAAAATATCAGTCCTAAGGCTCAAACTGGCAAGAATTGTAGTGGACTAAGTTCGGGAACATAATGTTGGACTTGTACCTTAATTTACGGACAACCCTTGTAGTATTGTAAAACCACTGATTACACCAAAAATAGTTCCAACGGACAGGACTACCTCACGGGAATACTGTCATAGTTTCTGTGCTAGAATTTGCTTGATTCCCATTAATTTAACAACTCTTACACAGCAATTGTATTCCAAAACTGATAACTTACACCAAAGACGTAGTGAGTCGGGAATCACTCATGGATGGGAGATGAGTAGATGTCTCTGAGTGTAGACGTTTCACTAGACATTCCAGAGTACACACCACGCTGGTCAGTGCAGCTTCTATCTGGGGATGTCCACTTAGAGTCACCAGTCCAGCATCACAACCAGGGGCTCCTGAAATTATCAAGTTTTTTTATCAACTGTTGTCCACCTTCACATCCTAGCTAGCCCATAGCGCAGTACTTCAGACTACGCCTTGGGGACCGAAGCATTAATTTATTGGGTGAAATTTGAACCTATGAGAGGACCCAGCCTCTACCACTAGGCTAGCTCGCTCTTCCTCCTGAAATGTTGTAGTCTTGAATTGTGGTCAAAACAGTTATAAGTGAGAACAGGAGTTAGATTTTCTGAGTAATCGAGTGGTTATGGTGCTTGCCTTTAAACCTGAAGGTAACCGGTTCAGTCTTACGCCAGATCAGATGTCTTTTGTCATTTGGGTATCAATGATGCTGTCAAATAAAACGTCATTAATCAGAACAAGACTCTTGTAAAAATCATAAAAATGTAAATGGTGTTCATACATACAAGAATCCCTTAACACAAAATTTTAGAATCACATTTTACCGGTTGAGCTTGAGATTTTTATCATCCTTTGAACTTAAAAAAATCTGATTCTTTAACAAGATTTTCATTCATACACACACAGTAACTTGGCAAAATTGTTTATCTAAAGTGCAACTGAAAAGGTTTTTTCTTATCTCAAATTTTTTTTAGTACACTGTTTAATTTGTGTGATCATTATCAATGTTTCCAAAGTGTTACAATAAAACTGGGTTACAATTAGTTGTTTCCATTTTATAATTAGATACAAAAACTAAAGCACTCTTTCCACTAACACTAATTGATAGTTAATTTTGTGTACCCTTACACAAACATGCCACAACACATGCCTCTGAAAGCCAAATAGTGGCATATTTACTCTTGAAATGTTTACAGTTTTCTTATTTACTTGCCTTCATTGCAATAAGACTAATTATAAGTTGATTACCTTGGGTGTTCTGAACGTCATCCCAATACTTGAGGGCGTCCACAAGTGGTTTGTACAATTCCATCCCAGGCGAGTTACCACGAGACTTCCCATACTCGTCGATAACCGCTTTGTCCTGAGTCGAGAGTGATTCCCAGCTTAGGTACAAGTCCCTAAGTTTTGGCACTAGGGCAGAATCAATTAATTATTTCTATTAATACGGTATATGACCTTTAAAACGATTTTGGGGATAGAGAAAAATAGTAAACAAAATTTAAATCGGACAAAAACTTTGTTGTGTATAGTCAATGGTTCTAGGTGTTAATAGTTTTTTTTGAAAAATAACTCTCCCTAAATGGTGTCGTTTAACAAATGTGGTTTTAAGGAAAAACTCAAACCCTAAAATAGGTTTTACTTCAATGCCTTTAAACAACTACTGTATATGTCTGTCTGTACTTAACTTACACAAATTTAGCTCGACGCAAAGTTTTTGCCATTATAAGATTTAGGTCCAGGAGGGATTTAGATCCTTCCTTTTATAATTCAAGTCTACAGTAGACAAAAACACTATGTTGGTACTTAGTACTTACTGTAAATACCTGTACAGTAGTTTTCAAAACTCACAAATATTCTTTGATTTTAACCAAATGAGGATGTTTCTTGTAGTAAAACACATTACCATGCTAATATGGATATATGAATTGACCAAATATGATATATTAAGTGCAGGCCTATGTGTTAAGTTCCTTATATTTATGAAATTGTATGAATAAGCGGCCAGAAATGTTCTTAGTCTGTACAGGTTTTCCTTAACAGAGGCTATTATTAGTAATTTTCTTGTACCCATTGCTTTCTTTCATGTTTGGTAATCAAGTTTACATAGGTTGAAAAATGGAGGGCTACCTTCAGGGATGAGAGTGAACACCACATCCCGTATTTGGCGTTGAAAGGCTGGGCAAGATATTATTTGTGGTGTTAGTTTTTCCTCAGTTTTCTCCTCGTCTTGTGATTCATTTATTTCACTAATAGGACTATTGGAGCTCTCTGAATTCATAGTATTGTTTATTTTTATTTAACAGTAAATACACATGCAAAACTATCATTTAATTATACCATCTGACATACAAACATTATATTGTTTATTTATGTTGCAAAATGTCACAATAACAAAATCAACAACAAAATGTAATTTTACAAATTTACCATGTTAAACAAGTTTTCAAGATTCACAAGTTATAAAAAATCAATAAATTAATTGGTACATCAAGCTTTTGTGAGTACTTTTTACCCTATTTAGTATTATCCATTGATAACATATTACAATTAGTTCTATAACTTTTTTTGTAATTCAGAAGAACAAGAAACACCATAAGAATTACTAATATGGTACTTAATTACTGAACATGTCTAATAAGTAATGTGGTACTCTTGACCTCAGATGTATTTTGTGTATTTTCAAATATTTTTCCAATAACCATTTCCATGCACTTGATCTTTCCTTCTTAACAAAGAGGAGCATCCTTGTCAGAAGTAGGTAATTACATTCTTATCTCAGTCTAGGTTTTCCATTGTACTATGTTCACTGTTGAGATTGATTTTATTTTTATTTGTGTTTTTAGCCAATTTACATGATAGGGAATGGGCTAAGCTATTACCATAGGTCTCATGGAAAGACTTGAACCCAGGACCGGTTTACATATTTGTTATGATGTCCCAAGAGACCAAAAACACCATCCGTTCAATATATATGTCCGATAGCGCGAAAAATCAAGCAAAAATGATGCGATCTAGATGAAATTTGGTACAAACGTGTCAAGTAAGCCTACATTTAGTCCTACGAGTTGGTGAACCAGAGAGTTCAAGCGCTGGGGCCGGGGGTATTTTCTTTTTGTTTGCTTTGTGTAAGATTAAACAAATAAATCTCAGTTTCAAACTCTTGACTTTCGTTCTGATATCAAGAGGCTGATTCAAGGGTTTCATCCACCTGGCGTACCTTGTTTCCATTTAAATTAATCTTTTAAGTCAAGTTAGGCCTGTATATTTTCTAAAAGTATTGATTTATGCGATTATATTACAAATTGTGCCATAGCTTCTGTTGACAACACTACTAATGAAATCTATCAATTAAAATTATCCTGGTTTTATCATTAATATCTGATCCTTGCATATAGGTCGTGAATGATTTATGTGTTCATCAAACTTCATCGCCTTTGATTACTGGTCATATTATAAAGTCAGAAAAGTAAACTGTTCTCTTAGTAGATTCTGATATTCATTAAATTAACATTTGTTTCAGGTGTTTCCAAGAATGTAATTGAAAAACTCAAAATTAATACTGTAAACAATTGCACATATACTATGTGTATTTCTCAAAATTACTACCATCTCTTTTTCTTTTATTTTTGACATAATTTTGAATTACTCAATAGATGACCTGGCAAATTTACCAGTTAAATTTTACTTACTTTGAAGAGACTCAAAAGCAAATTACAGTGTTATGGATTCACAGTTAAGTTTAAAAATGAAGAAGCTAAAAAGGCAAAGTAATCATTTTATGGGGGAAAGAAGTGATTTTGACATTCAAAGTCTTTTTATGCCAAAACGGATTCCAAAATCTAAATATCAAATGATGTTTACATTTTGTGTCTCTTGGGTGTTAAAATACCACTATCCTATAATTCCTTGTACTATAAAATCTGAAATAAAAAATGTAGTTCTGGATATCAAAGAAAAAGTAAAGAATGATAAAGAAAATGTTGAAACGCATCCTACAGATGAATAAAACCATTATGCCAGTACTAAACTACTAATAAAAATATTAATCTTTAATTGACTGAATATGTTTTTTTTTTTATTCATAGGCCTAGTGCTAACATTTGATTTCTGGTGCACATTTGTTTGTTACCATGTGTCCAACAAAAGGAGCAGTTCGCATAAAACCCCTTATGAAAATCTCATTTTAAAATTTAAGAAAGTAGGAAATTTTTTGTGGTGCAGGGCTGCAGTCCAACTGTATTTTACTCATTGTTGTGGTTTGCCCCTGAGCTGGTATTTACCGTGGTTTAATTTTAATTTTAATTACCTTTTATTTTTGTTCGAGCTCAAAATAGTTGTATTAAATCTATAGCCGACTCCCGCGGTATAGTTAAATAAGTACAAGCCTGTATTCCGTCCCCGAGAACCATTTTTACTTCCTCCCCCTATACCATAGTATATGGGAAAAGTGTTGTTTTTGTCAACATTTTCGAGTTTGAGTTTAGAGTGGATATATCCGTTTTGTGAAAAAAAGTAGTTTTCAAACTGATGTCTGTATGTGTATACACCTATGGTCTGATTTCGATGAAACTTGGTGTGTCTAATCCATGGTATCTCCGGGTATTTTTTTAAAATTTTCATTTTTAATGTAGATTTTCCCATAATATAAAAAAAAATCGGATTTTCACAAAAATGGCCTGAACGATTCTGATAGAAATTCAGTATGTTGTAGAACTTTAAATTCTGAAACAATTTTACAACTCCCATTTCTGTTCAAAAGTTATTGTTAATTATATCAATAGGCTATCCAAAAAAAAACCATAAAATTAAGAAAAATAGGATTTTGTAAAAGAAGTTGGTTTTGATCAACTTAGTATGTTATAGTCCTCAAAATTTTGAATTTTTTTTCTTTTGGAATTTTGATTTTTAATGGGAATTTTCCCATAAAATAACGGTTTTAAGGATTTTATAAAAAATGGAGAATGTTATAGTCCTTTAAATTCTGAACAAAATGGTACAAGCCCCATGTGATTTTTAACTATAAAATATCATATTTACTCTTTACTGTACTGCTTACCCATGATAAAGGTTGTTGATGAGCTTACGGGAGAAAGTATGTGTTAGAATGCCGATACCGTTTATTTAACTAGTACCTGGGGACCGAGCTTCGCTCGGGAAACAAAACGTTTTTGGTAGAGCCGATTCCCAGATCGAAGTAACAATTATTTCAAACTTTACTCGTATTATATATAGGATATGTGTCCCCTTGTGTGTGTGCGAGTTTGACAATGTCCAAGAATCCGACTATGACAACAATATACTTCTCCATATGACTATATGACGCAAACCGGCGTTGAAACCATGGCTGTAGATTCAAATACAACCAAAAGGTAACTAAACCACTATAAAAACCAACTGGCAGCTATATTTATTTTTTCCGTTTTGTACAAATATAAGTGGAGCATATGGGCTCACTATTGAGGGGGAGCATGAAAAATATAGACTGTTTGGGTAGCTGAGTGGTTATAGTGCTCGCCTAACAAAAGGTCGCCGGTGTTTGATCCTGGGAAAAGTCAGTAGCTTTTTGATGGTTCAAATCTGCCAAGCTGTTCCTGATAATTGGTCTTTAAATAAATTATCCTGGCTATTAAATTGAAACAGCTGATCTTGGTCGTTAAGAAAGCTACAATAATCGTTGTCAAACTCCAGGGTAGGATAGTCTGGTAGAATTGGCAACGTCGCAAGTGGTGTTGTTTAGCGCCAGACGTCCCATAAGATAACAGGCAGACGGATTACACCAGCTCATTTTAATTCACGTAATATTCATTTAATTTTATGAACATAAATTTGTTAAAAGATTGAAAATAAAACATATAGAATTGAAAACCACAACAATATAAATTGAAATCGATTTCTGTACATTTAAAATGGAGTCAATATTTTCATAGCCCGGTAACTATAAGCATTCATATTCTTACATAATTACACGAATACTATTAGCTGCCTTTAAACACAACAGCTGTAACAACACTACCGTACTTGCGACGTTGCCACTTCGAAGGCCGCGGCCTGGAGTTAAAGAGATGGCCGTGATTCTACACTACTCCTTCACTCATATTTGGGTTTAAATACGCACCCAGGTGGCGTTCCCATCTCAAAGATTGATAATTAAATAATAAAAACAAAACGCCTATTGTAATGATTTTAACATATTTCCGTGAGAAAATGTGAGTGAATGCACCATTATTTTGTGTGCAGATCTTATGAAAAATACATGAAAACCTTGTTTCTGAGTCTTCTTTAGGACATTTTCTAGGGACCCTCCTTCAAAGACTCTCCAGTATATAGGTTTGTGGTGCGTAAACCTTTTTTCTTCGGGTCGGGTTGGTTGAGTAGCCTACTAAATGTAGACCTCTGGGTGTAGCCAAATTTGGATAGCTTTGAAAAGTATTGATTTCTTTAAATGTTAATCGTTATGAAATTCTTTTTGTAATAAATTTTACTTTATTACGCAAAATCATGAAAACCCTTGTACAATTTCCTTGTGGTCCCCTTTGGGAATAATTTATTGTAGAGTTAAGTAATTAAAGTGAGAAATGTTTTTCATATATTATCACACACTTCGTATTATTATCACATACCTCGATACCCAATTAATGTATGGTAATGTATTCACATAGTCTTATATTTGACCAAACCACACGGATGTAGTGTGTTAGTGATTGAGAAGGCTCTTACTTTTTAAAGATTTGCTATGCATCTCATAACGTAAATAAGGATATTCGTATATGGTGGAATAACACAGGTTGTCGTGATTAATTTTAACAATCTACTTTAGTTTTATAAAACACTGACTGTGAGACTTTTCTTAAGCCGTGTGCGAAATGCTTTGCAACACATCTGGGAGTGGAATTGATGTTTTTAAAATCTCTTTCACACCGGGGCCGGGGGTCCTGTTTTTAAATGCTTGAGAATTGAATAAATAGTCAACATCACTCAACTCAGCAGTCAGATTTCAAAAATAGGGCCCCAGTGCAGGGGGTCTTGTAGAGTGGGGCCTTGCCGAGTGCCGGACCTGGATCAAACCTGACGAAAATGAATGGTTGATGAATATTATGGGTATGAATATGATCGATTGCACTGTAGCAATAGCTTGTGTGCCTGGACGGCCGATTGATCTAAAATCCCTCCCCGGGGTCAAAGACCCTTAAGAGCCAAAACTTTCATTCCGGGCCCAGATTGGACAGCTATTTTGTTGTAGTAATAAATCTTAATTAACAAATTTTGCTGTCAACATCTTATTAACATTGTGGTCATAGTGAACTGATTTTTTGTCTAATATTTTTTTTCCATTGACTTTAGACTTCTCAATTTTCTTCTTCTGTATTGGCTGGTATTCTCTGATTTTCTCTCTGGTAGTCTGTCTGTCTTAAAATTACGACGGCGCTGAAGGGCCACCAACTATAAAAAAGTATTTTTCTTAATCTCTGAGAAAAAACTTAGAATTCTGAGTTTAAAGTCAGAATATAACAAGTGGGCGTTCCACTCTGAGATTAAAGTCAGAATTCAACTAGTGGGCGTTCCCCTCTGAGATTAAAGTCAGAATTTAACAAGTGGGCGTTCCTCTCTGTGAAAGGAGTTAGAATTCTGAGATTAAAGTCAGAATTGAATTGTGGGCGTTCCTCTCTGGGAAAAAAGTCAGAATATAACTAGTGGGCATTCAACTCTTAAGTCAGAATTGAACTGTGGGCGTTCCTCTCTTATTGCAACGATATTATCTGCATATCGGTGCTATCATCCCTACTACCTTAGACAAAAGAAATAATATAAATATCCTTTCTGTTGTCTATTCTACTGTGTTCTTCTACTTGCAACGTTGCCAATTCTACCAGGCCGCGGCCTGGAGTTAAAGGTGGCCGTGAGAAGAGTACAGTAGAGTATAGTAGCACGGCCGCCTTGGTGGCCGTGGTAGTAGAGACTAGATAAGTCCAATTCTTACGTTAATCTCAGAGATGAACGCCCACAATTCAATTCTGACTTTAATCTCAGAATTCTAACTCCTTTCACAGAGAGGAACGCCCACTTGTTAAATTCTGACTTTAATCTCAGAGGGGAACGCCCACTAGTTGAATTCTGACTTTAATCTCAGAGTGGAACGCCCACTTGTTATATTCTGACTTTAAACTCAGAATTCTAAGTTTTTTCTCAGAGATTAAGAAAAATATTTTTTTATAGTTGGTGGCCCTTCAGCGCCGTCGTATAAAATTGTTTTGATATTGGATTTTGTTTTGCTGAAGAAGAAGAAGAACATTCACAATCAAAAATCATATATTTAGAGAGAGGTTAGGGTTAGGTTTATATTATTACCAAGTCCAAGAGTTCAATAAAAGAATTTGCTGTCAAAACTATGGCCGGTTATTGTATCACAAGAAATTTGTTTTCCTCAGTGCTTAAAACTCCTCGGGTTTTCGTTTTTAGAAATGAACTACCCTTCAGAGTTCAAGTTTCGACAAGTTCTTTGAAGTCCAAACCACCATCAATACTTTTATTAACCGTAGCGGGTGTAGGCGCTGGAGCTATATTGGGTGGAGGGTATTCGTTTTATTCAATCAACAAAGGAAATTCTCCGATCTCTAACGATGGGGTTGGTGCCACCAGCTCGGTCATTCAAAACTTCCCTGGAGTTAGTGTTTCAAGGAGGGTGAGTAACATGTTATGTAATAATATCCTTGTGTAATAAAACAGTGCCAACACAATTTTTATATCCTTTTCGTTAGGATTACGATAGCTGGATGAGCTAAGGTGTTCACTAGTGGTGACAGGACCTTTACAGTAATACCACCTCTGGAAAGCGTACTTTAAGTAGTTGCTGGAGATTTCCTTCCCGACAGAAAAGCACCGCCCACAACCGCTTCAGCGATGGCCAGTTTCGTGACAATTGAGCGAACACCATTACCGTAACAATACGTTGTAAAGCCATTGGTCTCGGTGGTGTAGTGGATAGCGCACCGGCTGATGTTCTGATGGCCAGTTAGCCGGTTCGAAACACACCAGAGGCACTAAGTTTTTTATTTGATTTTATCAGCAAGTTTGGTTAGGTTATGACATTTGTTTTATAATTTTAAAAATATATAATTGAATTTGAGGCATTTATAATTGTATGTTATAAACAGAACTATTTTTTTCGATTAGTAAACCTTCATTCTATTTTTTCATGCCAGCAAGTTTGGTTAGGTTATGACAGATAAATTATATTTAAATTTAACATACAAACGATACGTCTTGACAGCGAGAGTGACAGAGATAGGCCTAACAATTTGCCGCGAACAGTTCAGCTATGCACGGTATGACGCGTTCGGCACGACGCAGTGGTGGGCGGTGTTTTTCTGTCAGGAAAGTCTCGTGTTGCTAGTGATACGTTGGCCGGAGTAGGCCTATGTCACATGGCTGTTGTCATTTTTTCAGATGGGTAGGCTAAACTTAGTAGCATTCTTCTGATGGGAGGGGGCGGTTAAAGCCAAGAAACAAACTAGCCTTGCAGAAAGTTATTACCCTCTAAGTTATCCCTAAAGATTCAGTCTATTCAATTATCTGCTGTAGAAAATATTTTAGGGAATAACTTACCTACTGAGACTACCTACTATCAATTATTAAATAGTTGGTGTAACTTATGTATCCCTACCGTAATAACTTAGTAGTTTACACGATAACGTTATGGCCTTTACTAAGTTAGCCCTAAAACCTTCCCCTATGAGCGTGATAGGCCTAAAGGCTATTTATGCGAGTTGCTTACTCTACTTTTACCTACGATCGGTTGTTAATTAGGCCTACGTTTGTCAAATGTCATCACCTATAAACTTACTCTTTCTGTTAACTTTTTCAGGGACTAGGTCTACTAGGGCTTTTTTCAGGGTAGGCCTACTGTTAGCAGCATTACCAACAGTACTGTTTCAGGTAGCCTAACTTACAGATAAACTTATCTAACTTGTTAGACAAATATTAAACTTAAACATTTTTAGTAAGGGATACTGAATGTATAGAAACAGTTTACTTAGTCTACAACATTTAAATCATAACAAACAAAATTTAACACGGCATCTCTTAAATTATTATCGGTGAAAGATAATAGGCCTAAATAAAAAATATTTTAATCAACCTTCCTGGAACTATTTGTTAAGGGTTTGAATAATTGCAATTTGAATTCTTTTCTCTCAATCCTTGAACCTCATTGGTAGTTTAAATATGGTTGTAGGTATTCAGGCCTGCATGCAATATCTGTGAGGTCCCGTATTACATTAGGCTATGTACATTGGAGTGACAGTTGAAATTAACTTAAGCTGGGTTTTCCTAGGCGCGGAATCGGCTAGCGGAGAGAGGAACGCGGAGAGCGGACTCAGCTTGTCTTAGGCAATTTAATGTTACTGTTTTCCTAGAAGCGGAGCGGAATGCCATGTTAATTTCAATTCCGCTCTCCGCGTTCTTCTCTCCGCTCGCCGACTCCGCGCCTAGGAAAACCCAGCTTTAAAGACATTACAGTTTAGACTTCCTTTCAATAGGGCACATTTAGGTACTGGATCCTTGTTAGGGCTAGACTATTTCTGATTTTTAAGAATTTACAACAAAAATAAATGGACAACATTCCACAATCACCCATTAAATGTGTGTACGGTATGATTATTAAACTAAGTTACAGTAGGTGGTCTAAAAACTTAGGCTTAGCTTAACAATAAAGTAATAAATCTGTAAAATCTGAACAGAGATATAATTAGGTTGTTGTGACTTGTTTGTATTTGTATATGTACAACGATTATGATTGTAACTAAGTAAGTGTGTGTGTGCAAGTGCAATCTTCCTTATCCGTGTTAATCGTTTAAGTTAAAACCAAACTAAATTCAAATGTTACATAAAGGCTACAGTATTTATATTGTGTCGTCTCGGTTTCAGGTGTTCAATGAAGCAGACGCCAGTGGCTTACACCTCACATTATTTCAGTATCCTACATGTCCATTTTGCTGTAAAGTCCGAGCTTTTTTGAACTTCTATGGAATATCCTACGACGTTGTGGAAGTTGATCCAGTTCTAAGGCAACAGATTGGTTGGAGCAACTATAAAAAAGTACCTATACTACTGGCTAAAGTTGAAAATGGCTATCAGGTGAATACTCAATTTACTGATGTAGACTGTAATACACTATTAGATTTAATAATGTATACTGTGTCTTGTGAATATATGCTTTTCCAGGTATGTGTTGTTGTGCTTTGCTGTAAAAGTAACTTAACTTGGTAAAAAATAGGCACCTAGGCCTACCGTTGTTAGCTTCGTGTATAAATTTAAACATGTTTATAGCAACTATCAAATTATTGTACCTTTTAAAGCAGTATGACACTTAAATTATATTTATTTTTATTAATTTGTTTGGTAATGTTATCAATTACATTACAACTTGTATTTTGTTGCAGCAACTTAATGACAGTTCCATGATAATTTCTGCTCTTGCATCCTACCTTCAAGAATCTCAACCGAACTTGTCCGAAATAGTGAAATGCTATCCGAGCATGTCGTATCGGGATGACAACGGAGATGAAAAGAGTGAGATTATGAACCGATACTTCCTAATGCTACACGGACAGTTCACAGGACAAACAAAAGAAGAAATGGAGTAAGTTTGCTCATGTCTTTTGAATAGCCTAGGTATTTAAAGATTTATAAATTTATAACTTCTAATTGGCGAGCATTTAGTCTGATTCACAGCCAATATACTTAAAACACCTTAAATATATTACCAAAAACATGTAGGTTGTTCCAATATCAATTTTTCTAAAAGTTTAATGCTAAATTAATAATTATCCACTCTGGAAAAAATCTAAAGGCTACCATTCTACAATGATTTACAGCATGGAAAGAAGTCCTGAGACAGTTAAATATTTCAAAAAATAATAAAGATAGGTCTATTAAACTTGGTGCATAGTAACTGGGCATTAAAGTAATTTTAACACATGATTGTTCCTCCTCCGGAAGGAATGGCCCGCTAGGAGTCAGAAAAAAATCTTAAATGTAAGCATAGCTTGATTAACATATTGTAAATTTAAAGTCTTTACTAGCAAAATACAATGTCGCACAATTCTATCCCAAACGGACAATCGAGTACAGAATGGCAGCTGATCAAAGATTTCTTAAATTTTTCATTCTGAATCTATGAACTGCTGCCATTTTCGACCAAGTTTTTGTTTTGAGCTCAAATTTGCAGTACTGTATTCTACAATAAAAAGACCTTTAATTTTATGCACATATTGACCTATGCTAACGTTAATGATTTTATTTTGACTTCTATCAGGGCAACATACCCCCTGAAGAGGTAGCGGAACATACCAGCATAGCAAATTCAAGGAATCTTTGAACTGCTGTCATTTTCTACTTAATTGACAGTTTCGAGTTTGGGTTTGCGGCATGGGATGTTACTTACAAAGACCTTTAATTATTTTATGTGCATATCAACGTATATTAACATTTAAGATTCTCTTCTAATTTTAGTGGGTGGTCTCCCAGGAAGTAGTGAGTCATTGATTAATGTGTTTAAATTATTTTAATGCCCAGCAACTTTGTGCCAAGTTTGTAGCTATATCTTTATTATTTTTTGAAATAATAAACTATTTTTATACCAGGACTTTTTCCCACATTAATGTTATCTGACCATTTTATTGTAAGGACTCTATGTAAGGCCATTAACTCTTAATTTTCTCAGGCAAGCTAGCTGACCTAGGTCTATTTTCAAACTGCCTAAATAGCTAGATGGATTGATTTTTTTTTACATTTAAACAGAAAATTTTAAATTAATGTAAATATTCCAGGGAAGAAAGAAAGTGGAGGAAATGGGCTGACAACACCTTGGTTCACACACTTTCACCTAATGTTTACCGCACCAAAGAGGAGGCTTTGCAAGCATTTGAGTGGTTTTCAGAGGTAAGTGATCAGTGATCAAATCAAATCATCATTTGATTGGCTGGGTAGTTGAGTGGTTATAGTGCTCGCCCAACAATACAAAGTTTGGCAGTTTGATCTTGAAAAAGTCAGTAGTTTTTTGGTGGTTTAAAACGACCCAGCTGTCCTTTGATCATTGTAACAGATGATCCTGGCTATAGTAACAGCTGATCGTAGTCAGTAACAAAGATACACAAATCATCTTGCTTTATTCTACTTTTGACTATTGATTCAGTATGCAATAGTTAATGATTCACACTCACCTTGTATTCATGTTCAGCTTGAAAATGCACCTAGGTATGCATCGCTGTCTTGAAGTACTGATAACGATAATTTATTTCGATAATTATTGTTATAGTCTGGGGCCGCACTATGTTACTACTCGTAACACCCTTGTTTACCAACAGGGTGAGGATGCAAAAGTGAATAATGAGGTTCTTTAAACAGGGTGTCTACCAGTCACAGAAAAGTAATATATTTTTATTTTAAGGTCCCAAAGGTCACAGGAAAAATCAGGCCTCACAAAAATAAAGTTCCCCGAACCTGTCTTTTGTTTTGCACCTTGCTGCAGGCAATGATTAAATTCAGAATCATTGATAGCGAACATACTTTTCAAGCAGGCAACCAGGTCAAATTGTTAAGGTGGAAAATATTGTATGTAAGGTAAATCCACAACCTCAGCAATTCTCACTTTAGTTGACCATTCTCTTGAAACTTTAGAAAAGAAGGAATCTGTGTCATTAGTTTTATGTGATTTAAGTAAAGCTTTTGACACGGTTCCTTTTGATATCCTAACTAACAAACTACGTTTTTATGGCATCACTAATGATGCCATGCTTCTAATTTCTTCGTATTTATGTAATAGACTTCAATTGGTATCAATTAAAAATAAATGTTCTAAAACTGAAAAAGTTGAAACCGGTGTTCCTCAGGGCTCTGTACTAGGGCCATTTTTCTTTAACGTCTACATTAATGATCTTCCTATAAATATAAATACACAATCTGTTATTTATGCGGATGATACAACTTTACTCGCCAACCATTCTAATTTAACAACCCTGCGCTTAATTAGTCAAGAGGCTGAACATAGAGCATATGATTGGTTTTCTGCAAACAGACTATCTTGTAATTCTGACAAATCACAATATATAACAATCAGTCTTAAAACAGAGGTAAAATTTGAATCAGTTAAACTTTTAGGATTTAATTTGGATTCAAAATTAAATTGGTCATCACACATAAAATCTGTTTGTAACAAAATTTCAAGAGTGAGGTGCTTGCTGTGGAAACTTAAGGATTTTGTTAGTCAAGAATATTTAAGATTGGCGTATTTTGGACTCTTTCAATCGCACATACTATATGGTCTTATTTTGTGGGGCCACTCTCCACATATTAATGACATCCTTTTACTCCAGAAAAAGGCGGTTCGAAGCATTGCTGGAGAATGCTCAGATACACATTGTAAACCTCTTTTCATTAATTTCAGGATACCAACCATAGTAAATCTTTATATATTCCAAATTCTAATATATACAAAGTCAAACTTAGATCAATTCTCTTTCCGAAAAGACGTACACAATCACTATACAAGAGGTAGGGATAAAATAGATATATTGCAGCACAGATTGGCAAAAACCAAACATTCACATAAATTAAATTGTATCATGTTTTTTAATAAGCTGCCTGAAGAAGCAAAATTAGTTTCTTACAGTATTTTTAAAAATAAACTGTATGACTGGATTGTTAAAAATCCCTTTTACAAAATTGATGAGTTTTTAAGTTGTGAAATAAATATTAGATTTTGAAGAGTAAGTTGAAATAAAGCTTTTATTTTCATGTAAGTGGCTATTTAAATTTAGATATTTTGTACTGTAAACACTGAATCACCTTGTAACTATGTATAACAATGACGTGTCCTATTTCTTTTATAAAGATCAATGGAAATAAATATTTCTTATTCTTATTCTTATTCTTATTCTTATGCATGACTATCTCATGTGTAACTTAAATGAAATATTTATTTCCCATTAATTATAAATACATCAGTATTGTATTTTTTGTTTCTTTTTGCCATTAAAACACAAATATATTGCCATAACGTTCCAAAGGTGGTATTTAACATCCCCTTCCTAAAGTCACTGAGATTTACTTTAATCAACTGGTAGGCGCCCTTTTTAAATCTACTGTAGTCAACTGTTACAGTCTTCTATTGATCACAGAAGTCAAACTAAGTTGTACAACTTAATTTGTGAATTTCCTTCAGTTTAATTAAATAAAAAGGATCAAAATATTAAATTCACTATGTTGTGAACTTTTTTGTGGTATTCCCTTCACAAACTTACATGATGTAGTTATTAAAAGTAACTTCAATTTCTTTTACAGGTCGGTGAATGGGACAGATTATTCCCAAGCTGGGAAAGAAATCTGATCGTTTACGCTGGCGCTTATGCTATGCTATTCATTGGCAAACGTCTTAAAAAAAGGTTTGAGTTAAAACTTGTTCAGATAGACATTAGATAAAATCCTTTAAAATGAAGTAGTTTTTTCCGTAAACAGCCTTATGCCTCACTCCTGAGGCCTACAATAAAGAATGAAAAATGCATAAAGGTATTTAGCATGTTAAGAAATGATACAAGATGCAACAGATCTTGAGCTATGACTTGCTTCATTGCATGACTGTGGTACTCCCTTGTCAACCATCCCACACCAACTATTAGTACAAAAAATTACTTCAAAGCATAAAAAGTGTTGCATTTTTTTTATGAGGCAACTTCTTATAAACACTCTTATTGACGTACAAAATGATAATGTCAAATTTGCTTCTAGGCATAATCTCAAAGACAATGTAAGGTTGTCACTCTACGACGAATGTAATAACTGGATGAGAAACCTCAAAAAGAAAAATGCAACTTTCTTGGGAGGCAAACAACCGAACCTAGGAGACCTGGCGGTATATGGCGTACTGAGCAGCATTGAAGGCTGCATAGCGTTTGAAGACCTTCTGAAGAACACATCAATCGGCTCATGGTACTGGCCGATGAAAAAACTCGTCCAGTCCAACATGGGCATTGTAATAAGTTAGTCAGAAAACTGTTAAGTCAGTGACCTCTAAGCACATTTTAATTTATTTTTATCGTGTATTATTCTGTACATACCGCTTTGTTTAATTAAATTATGTTTGTATAATTTTTTAGCTACCTTATTATCCTTTTGGTATATTAAAAATTTTCAGACTTGGATTATAGAACTAGATTTGTCGTAAGAAAAGGATGATCGTTTTGACTAGTTAATAGTTGATTTCACAACAGTGAAAGAGTTCATAATTACGCCGTCAAAAAAGTCTTATTTATTTTTTTCTCCGGGTTTTTAAGTCATGTTGCTATGTTGATACTGTTGATAGTTTCAGGATTCAAACCATTTCTTGATCTCCCCTTTGCTTTGACCAATTGCCTAATGTCGAATGGTCTCAATCTTGCTTAAGCCACTCTTCCGTGTATTGATTTTTGTTTGTTTTTTTTGTACTTACTTACTCACTAACTACAGTATTGTGCTTCTACTATAGTTACTGTCTAACTGATTTAAGGAATTTTGTTTTTGTTTTCACAGCTTTGGAGTTTGTGTATTCTTGGAATGTTGTGTTCCGTTTTATAGCCTGAACTGATAAAAAAAAATATGCATTAAATTGAGATAGTGTAATATTTGGTGAAGGCTCATTTCTTTAAGTTTTGGGTGTTTGATTTTATGATATTCCAAGCAGCTTTACACTTTTTACTACTATTTTCAGTCTAGTTTTGCCAATGATTTTCAGTCTATACATTTTTTTTTTCTAAGTTGTTCACAAATCCTTGGATTAGAAGAAAATGATTCTCTAAGGAACTTACTTAAAAATAAAATCTCCTGCTTGAGACCTGCAAGTTCGGTTGTGTACCATTTTTGTTTTGGTAACCCAATTTTTATCAGAACTATTTGTGATTTTTTTTCTTACGATAAAAATGTATTGAGTTAAGTTTACAAAGTTTCTGAAAAAACAAACAAACATGAAATCAAAGATATAGAGTCAGTTATACCATACATGACCTGCTCCCATCGGTACAAAAAAACATTTCCAACAAGTCACTTAACCTATGTTGAGGTAAAAATTGTTTCAAACATACTTGGTTAGGTTTGGTACCATTAGATGCAGTTTGGTTTTTCTTAATATCTAGGGTTATGGTAAATTTTAGGCTGTCATGATCTGAAAAAGGAAATAATTAAACTGCACAAAATTTGACAGATTCCCTATTAGTACGGTTAATAAATACATTGGATTGATATTGGGATTGAAATTCTGGCAGAAAAAGTTGAATCGTCTTAGTAAATTTAAACATTCTTTTCATCACTCCTTACCGAAAGTAACTATTTTCAATAACAGCTGATATCAAAGAAAATAGTTGTTTCCCAAGCTCTTATTTAGAGCGAGGGAAAAACAATCAGCTGATTTTCCCTCGCTCTAAATTTACTTTCCCTCGCCCTTGATTAGTTCTCTATTTATCCACTACACGCACTAGTGTTTTGTTACGGTTTATTTTAATGATTACAATCAGCTGTTTACATTGTTGCACAAGCTAAATCTATACAGAAACAGGCATTAGTTTGTTTTGCTGTGTTTTTAGCAAATTTCCCATATAGGGAATAAGCTATTACCGTAGTACTCAGTAAGACCTGGACTCGGGACCGATGTAATTTTTCGTTTTGAGGTCCTTAGAGGCCAAAAACACTATCCGTCAAATTCATATATATGTATTCATATATGTGTCCGTTAGAGCAATAACTCAGGCAAAAATGATCCGATTTTGATGAAATTTGGTACAAACGTGTAAACCTACGTTTATTTGAACGAGTTCGGTAACCAGCATAATCGGACCATGGGAACAAGGGTTTAACAATAGAATCTGTAATTTCTTTTTAAACCGTTTTGTAGAGCTTACAAAATAAAAAAAATTAGTATATTGCAGCGCTGTTGTATGCCTAATGGTCACAGAGAAAATTCAAAAATTGTGTAATTTAAAATTCCCATGTTATTCTTATGGAGAAAATGAAAACAGTTGTAGTTTACTTGTTTATGGATATATATTTATAAAATTTGGCAAATTTATTTATTTCATCCTATACTATTGACGTATGGTCAAAAAACACTTTTTACCTTCCCCGTAGCAGCAAACCTAAGCACTCGTTAAATCTAATCATATACAGTAGACTCCCTCTTTTCCAGACTCCTCGGCACCGAGGCCAGTCTGGATAGCGGTTTTTCCGGTTAAACCGACGTCCCCAAAAACTCGTTAAAACGGACCGTTTGCTGTGATATTCGACTTAGATTTATGAGAGCATTATTTAGACACGCGATCACTGATCTCAAATCTTTCCCACGAGAACAGTCCTTTCAGTACCACCCTCTTCCTGCCAATCTAGTCCAGTTAAACCAATGTGCTGAAAAAAATTGTCCGGTTAAAGAAATGTCATTTCTGCCGAGTTTAGTCCGGTTAAACCGATGTCTGGTTTAAAGGTGTCCGGATTAGAGGGAGTATACTGTATATTAAAACGTGACAGGGTTTTTTATTTCACGATTCTGAATCAACCACTTGAAGTATTTTCATGATTTTTGTGTTGAAAGAAAGATAACTTGGAGAACTAGGGAATGTCGAAGCCATAATTTTAGTTTGGGGTTTCAGTTTTTCTAGCAGCCGACGCTAGCATTCTACACTAGATTTTTGTATAAAACAATTTGCTTACGTAACAGCTGTAAACTTGTGTGTGACACAAATTCAGCATTTGGATAATAATGACATGCATAGAGTTGACGATTGACTTATTTATACTATGTGTAATGCTATACTCATTGATACGTTCATTTATTGGGTAAGAGGATGACAGACTATTTAAATGTACATGGTAAAATTCTAGATGTTCTAATTTTTTTTTTGAGCAGTCTTTAAAATTTTAAGCTGTTTGGGCTATTAATTAACAGCTGTGTCTAAGGAATGTCGGCCTTAGTCACTAACAAGACTACAAGATCGCGCCACTCATCCTACACTCATCTCCATTCATACTTGGCTTAAAATACCTACATAGTATGGTCGCCATTTCATAAGAAAGTATAAAAGTATAAAAGTAAGTTTGTTTTAGAGCAATTTAATTTGTTTTAACTTACAGCTGGTTGAATATAAAAATATTCTTTAGAACCATCAGGTTAGTATATTATTCTGTGACTTTGCCATTGATTATAGGAAATAAGTAAGATTCTATAACCACTGATGTATACAAATCGAGACTCTACCCCCCGAGTCTTCAAAGGAAAGCTTATGCGAATTATTTGTCTTTCTGTTTGATTTTTTAAGGAAAGAATAGGAAAATTTCAATGTTTACTTATTTTAATTCATCTTGGCAGCTTTTTTACAGTAAATGTTTAACCACTCTTGAACTTTGCTTGGATTAGAAATGGAAATACTGATATACAGTAGAACCTCTTTATCCGAACTAATTGGGACCGGGGGTAGTTCGGACTATTGAATAGTTCGGATTACATAACAATAGCTAGGGAAAAGTGAAAAATGCTTTATAAAATAAAATACAGTTTTTATTTAATACATTAGTAAACATAGGGAATAAACAGTACTGTACATTACAATTGAAATAATTACGGTGCGTTTATCAATAAATACAGTATACAATAAAGAACTACTGTACTGTGTATAGAGTACAGCAATGAGGCGTTCGGATTACAGGGGTTCGGATTAAAGAGGTTCTACTGTAACTTCATTTTTAGTTGACTACTCAAATCCCGTACGTAGGACGGGCCAACAGCTTGTGTTATTTAACCCTCTAGATGTCAATTGACGTAATTACAGCGACTATTTTTCCGCCAATGTGTTAATTAATTACGGCGACTTGACAGGCCTACGGTTTCAGTTGATATAATCCCACAAGATCGAACAAACCCGGTCATTGGGCATACTAACGTGTTCAGGAGATTCTGGGCTTCACGGTGAGTATAAAAGACGGCCGTTTCCCGAACTATTTATCTTTTCTGTGATAGTTTTTCCATATGTCATTGTTTGTTTCGATTGCTAGTGAACGAATGTTTACGTTGTTCTGTTGTTGTGTGTCGTGATTTTTAGAGTTATTATAAAGAAAAACAGGGTGAAATTATATATTTTCTTTTTCCTTATTACGTTTAGAATAAAATGTTTATATCAGTTTTTGTAAATATAGTGATTTTTTTTACATGTGCGGTTATGTAAAAACATTAAAAACTTTTTTTGGAACATCTGGATTTGAACCAACAACGAATTGCTTTTCCCACTACCTTTACCCATATTGGTGACCCTTAGATAATAGAAGAGCTCATTTAAAAAAAAATTAATTATGTTAAGATATTAATCAACACAAAAACCTTTATTAACGTCACAATGTGAAGTACCGTATTTAATACAGTACAAGTAATATATAAATGAGGATGCTCTTGTGTATGAACCACTAAGAAATATATGTATCAAAGTATTTGCAAAAAAATGCTACGGACAAGTCTTATGAGGCTGATGTAGCTTAGTGTTATAATGTCTTTTATCATTGAGTTTGTATTGAATAAATAAATTGAATTGAATTTCTTTTATGATAGATTTTACACAAGCAGTGCACTTATAAGTGGCTCTCCAGTATGAACCAATGAATGTCTCTTCATTTTGCATATTGTCAGGGATTTTCCACGGGTAAAGCACAAATAAGGTCACTCTCTGGTTTTAACCATTCAACCATTGTAAGTATGTATGTATAATCTTGTTTGTTTTCTCATGAAGGATTTTAAACAAGTAGTACACTAAGATCGATTTCCAGTATGAACCAATCTTATATGACTTATTTTGTTTATGGTTGTGAAAGATTTTTTGCATTTTTAAGATTACTCTCCAGTATGATTTAATGTATGTTTTTTCATATAAATTTTGTTTGTGAAAGATTTTCCGCATGTACTGCACTTATAAGGTCACTTTCCAGTATGAACATATGTATGTTTTCTCATATAAGTTTTGGTTGTGAAAGATTTTCCGCATGTACTGCACTTATAAGGTCACTTTCCAGTATGAACATATGTATGTTTTCTCATATAAGTTTTGGTTGTGAAAGATTTTCCGCATGTACTGCACTTATAAGGTCGCTCTCCAGTATGAACATATGAATGTTCATTCATACTGTTTTTGTATTTGAAGGATTTTCCGCATGTACTGCACTTATAAGGTCGCTCTCTGGTATGAACATATGTATGTTGATTCATATTGCCTTTATATCTGAAGGATTTTCCACATGTATTGCACTTATAAGGTCGCTCTCCACTATGAACTAATGCATGTTCCTTCATTTTGCTATTGGATGTAAACAATTTTCCGCATGTACTGCACTCATAAGGTCGCTCTCCACTATGAACTAATGCATGTTCCTTCATTTTGCAATTGGATGTAAAAGATTTTCCGCATGTACTGCACTTAAAAGGTTGCTCTCCAGTATGAACCAATGTATGTCTCTTCATAGCACTTTTGGTTCGGAAAGATTTTCCGCATGTACTGCACTTATAATGTCGCTCTCCAGTATGAACCAATAAATGTCTCTTCATATTGCTTTGCTCTTTGAAGGATATTCCGCATGAACTGCACTTATAAGGTCGCTCTCCAGTATGAACCAATGAATGTCTTTTCATAGTATTTTGGGTTTTGAAAGATTTTCCGCATGTACTGCATTCATAAGGTCGCTTTTCAGTATGAACCAATGAATGTGTTTTCATAACTTTTTGGGTTTTGAAAGATTTTCCGCATGTACTGCATTCATAAGGTCGCTTTTCAGTATGAACCAATGAATGTGTTTTCATTTCATTTTTTGTTTTGAAAGATTTTCCGCATGTACTGCACTTATAAGGTCGCTCTCCAGTATGAACCAATGAATGTCTCTTCTTATTATTGTTAGTTGTGAAAGATTTTCCGCATGTAGAGCACTTATAAGGGCTCTCCTCAGAGTGTTTCATCAAATGACTCTTTACAAGCTTTAGTTGTACAAAGGTTTGCTCACATATCAAACATTTAAAGGGCCGCTCACCCGTATGCTCTAATATATGTGTCCTCATTTTCCAGTGAGATGAGAAGCTAATTGAACATACTGGACATTTATAAGGGAGCTGTTTATTGATGTTAAACATTTTTTACTTATCACTATCGAATTATGAGAAACACTTATCAGGACCAAGTAACTAACTACATGACTCAACTAGTCAGTATGATTTGTATGTCTATTTAAATATTTCCCTTGGTTGAAGAATTTGTTAACTGTTCAATAGTTACATACTCATTCATTTTCAGACATCTCTTGCTCAAATCTTGTTTCCAATGTGTTGTAAGTGTAATATAGGAGTTGAATTTTCCTTTTATCTGCTTGTTTTTTGTTAAATTATAATTATTTTTCTTATTATATCGAATTATATATTTTAAGTTTCTTTTCCTCATGTCTGGGATAGTATGTTGCCACTTCTGAAAAAGACCATGCTTTATTAGACATATATATTTTTATAACACATTTATTTAAGCTTTCTGTTCATTAAGGTTTAGCATTAATTTAAAAATAATACAATAATACTTGCTCATTAATATCATAATGATCCAAAATCAGGGTTGTACACGCACACAGCATTTAAAATTATGTTGGCTAATCTAAATAGGAATGGTTTAACATCTATTGTATTTGGAACTCTTTCTGAAGTTTCTAAAACCTCACGCCTTGAACATTGACTTTTCCTTTATTGCAAACAAGTTTAGCTTGCAAATTGTGGAATTTTTAGGAAGGGTTATAATATCCTATTACATGAGTCATTTCATTATAAAATCAACAGATACAGAATTCTTTTTAACCTGACCATCCTCGATTTTGTGGTAATTTTGCATACCTATTGTTAACTTCACTAGTATATATATATTAATCCTATCTACAGTAGTTAGTTTTAGCAATATTATTTCGCTATAGATAAGTAGCTATTACTGTGAGTGGCACGTTAAGACCTGGGCCCGGGACAGATTTACTTTCTCATTTTGATGCCCCAGAAACGTCTGCAGGTTTGCTGAGGCGGGGTATTTTAAATATATTAAAATGGTAAAAATTAGTGTTTTTTTTTGTGTGCCTGCTAATCTAAAATATTCTGTAATATCAGTTCTATTTGTGCTAAGAAGACCATGTGCTTTCATGTTATTTAATAACAAGAAGCTATTTAGGGAAATTCTAACACAGATATGCTTTGAAAACAGATCCAAAATTCGTCACCAAATATAAACACAATATTTTTTTTCTAATTTTTCCTGAAGAAGGCTTAAGCTGAAATATAGAACATTTTTTGTTAAGAAGTCTGAGTTTATTTTTTATGAACTGTATTTCATCCGTGGTTACAACTGAGTGCCCTGATGATGGTCAAATACTTTAATTTCACCATAGCTAGCACTTCACGTTCACTTGTTTACATTAATTTATAGAAAAAGGAGTGGTTGTGTTTTTCTACAATACTGTTTTAATAAAACCAAGGAGAGTAACACTAAGCTAATTAGGAGAAACTCTATCTCTAATTTGTACACAATTCACTTTTGTTTCTAAAACCAATCTGTTACTTATTTTACTTTTTTTAAGAACAGTTAAGCATTACATGCTGTTGATTCAGCGTCCTCTCTGTTGCAAAGCACAGGAAGAGCAGCAACGAAGTATTTAATTTGACAACATGACATTTTAATTGAGAAAAGCTTATTATAAATTTTAGACATTAATAGATTATAAAGTTGTTTCAAAAAGCTTAAAAATGCCACCACTTTATTAATTCCTGATTTTTTTTTTAAATCAAACGTCTTATTTTGGTCATTTGGTATACATGTTTAAATATTTTATGAACAAAACTTTTAACAGTAATCTCCTATCATTGAGTTGAGTTGATGGCGACTTCTGAACAAACAGGTGTATAGTCACTTGCCACTTCCCCACTACCTTTACCCATATTGGTGACCCTTAGATAATAGAAGAGTGGTCATTTTTTTAAATTAATTATGTACATATATTAATCAAATCAAATCAAATCAATTTTATTTCCACAATATATAAAAAATTTACAATTTTTCAAAAAAATAAAATACAAATATATATAGTCTTGAAGCATTATAGAGTAAATTGATTACGTAAATTAATTCTAGTAAAATTAAATTTATAAAGTTATAATAGTAAAAACTTAAATACTAGTTGAATGTTTGCTCCGGCTTGAATAATAACTAATGTAATAGATAAGGAAATGAGTCTACATGGACCTCAGTGGTCTGTGCGTAGACTCGAGTTGTTAAAAATTATATATATTTTTGAGCTAATTTGAAATAGAAGAAAAAGTTTAAGATTAAATATAAATTTACTATGTGCTATGGGAACGTGTAAAGATAATGATAAGTTTAAAGATTATATAAAAAATTGGAGTAAATATTAATTTAAATTTTTATGAACAGAATTGTTTAAGGAGAAGCCAATAAATAAAATGGAAAAGAATTTTGTTGGTTGCAAGAGTTTGCAGAGGCCCTGTCCGTTCAGTGCTGTCAGACAGTGGCAGGTCTCCTGTTATCAGTAGTGATAAGAGCCTCGGCCTCTTCATCGCTGATATCCAATAACCATCTATTAACTAGATTTTTGAATACACCTAATGTGGGTGAATGAAATAACTGAGTTGCTTTATACATAGTGGAATAATTCCGGAACAAAATATGTGCTATGTAGAAACAATTTGTTTTTGAAAAGGATTTATGCTGCTGAATAGTAGAAATTCCAATTCTATTTGCATATCTTGTATTATGAGTGTGGGTTATGGAAGTAAAAATTGAATTGAAGTTTTTAAATATAAAAATTAGAAGATCTTTAATAAACAATTTTGCAATGGGGAATATTCCAGTTTCATGAAATAGTAAATCTGAGGGGTATCTTTTACACTTTTTGAAACCAGCTTTTAGGATAGACTTTTGAACCACAATCAGACCTGTGAGATGTGAACTGTACGCCCCTCCCCAAGCTAATATTCCATAAGACAAAACCGACTGTACATATGCAAAATATGTTGATTTAATTTCTTTAAAACTGAGAACATCACTTAACTGTCTAAATGCAAATATAAGTTTTCTAGTTTTATTTTGCAAGAAATTAATATGCTCTATCCATTTCATATGTGAGTCAAAAATTATTCCTAAATATTTATATGAGTTAACTCTCTCTAAGGTATCGCACGAACAACTGTTATTGAATTGGTTGAGACAACTGTGCAAGATCAAATTGGTTAGGTTATAGTCAGCTCAAAAAAAGTTATAAAAAGTTATAATCAACACAAAAACCTTTATTAACGTCACAATGTGAGGTAATTAATACAGTACAAGTAATATATAAATGAGGTTGCTCTTGTGTATGAACCACAAGAAATATATGTATCAAAGTATTTGCAAAGAAATGCTACGGACAAGCCTTATATGAGGCTGATGTAGCTTAGTGTTATAATGTCCTTTGTCATTGAGTTTGTATTAAATAAATAAAATAAATTGATTTTCTTTTTTATGTGATAAATTTTCCACAAGTAGTGTACTTATAAGTGGCTCTCCAGTATGAACCAATGAATATCTCTTCATTTTGCATATTGTCAGGGATTTTCCATGGGTAAAGCACAAATAAGGTCACTTTCTGGTTTTAACCATTTTACCATTGTATGTATATATATGTATGTAATGAAATGAAATGAAAATCCTTCTTTATTGAGGCGAACTTAGGACCTCATGGTCCTTTCTTACAGTTAACCTCTAAATAATAATAGT
This sequence comes from Macrosteles quadrilineatus, assembly GCF_028750875.1. Taxonomy (NCBI): domain Eukaryota; kingdom Metazoa; phylum Arthropoda; class Insecta; order Hemiptera; family Cicadellidae; genus Macrosteles; species Macrosteles quadrilineatus. Next base: position 91,887,099 of record NW_026542598.1, on the reverse strand, counting down.
AATAACAATAATACAGGATATGAACAAAAGTAAAATACACATTTCGTAACATAATTAATAATAAACAACATAACATACATTTCTTTTCCTAGCATACAGTCACACACACATACACTCTTTGCAGCAGCTAAGCCTAACACACGCCATCCCGTCACGCCACTACCATCCGGTTGAGATAATATTCTTTCAGTGTCGCCTTCAGTCGGGATCGGTTTTCTATGGATTTAATGGCATCGGGTATAGAGTTCCATAGGCGGCATGCTGTGACTACAAATGATTTATTATAAATAGTTGTTCTGTGACGAGGAATGCGCAACGTAGACGAGCCAGAGCGAGTATCCTTTGCACCTCTTAAATTCAAAATTCTTTGCAATGTAATTTGGAATTCCAAGATTGATAGCCGAATGAGTGATTGAAAGTATTCAGAGTTTTCTGAGGTCATCTAATTTCAAAATTGATTCATTTATGTAATAAGGTGTGACGTGGTCGTCCAGCCTAAGGTCAAACAGAAATCTAATACAATAATTTTGTGCACCTAGTTTTGTTGCCAAAGCCACAGTCATATCATTAACCACAGTGTTGCAGTAATTGAAGTGTGGAAACACAAGTGATTTGACCAGTAAGAGTTTAATGTGAAAAGGAAGGAGTCGTTGCATCTTCTTCATTGTGTGAATGGCAGCAAATACTCTTTTACAAGTATCTACCACCGCGTCAGTCCAGTCTAATGTGTAGTTCATCAGCAATCCAAGACTTTTGATTTTGTTTTGATATTACAAAGTAATTCCATTTACAGTGAGTTTTGGTAAATTGTCTTCTTCAAGTTTGTTTAGTAAACGTGAGTGACCTATAATGATTGGTTTTGTTTTGTCAGGATTGAGTCTAAGTCCATTCTGTGCTGCCCATTGAACAATGTTGTCAATGTCGTGATTCATTATGTCTATAGCTTCATTTGTATCGCTGACTTTAAAATGAGAATAAATTTGCAGGTCATCAGCATAAAAATGAAACTTTACGTGGTGTAGTACTGTACTAATGTAAACAGTGAAAAGTAGTGGGCCAAGAATTGAACCCTGAGGAACTCCACAGGGAACATTTCTCCAGTCGGACGTCAAGTTGTCATGACATACACACTGCTTTCGGCTCTGAAGATATGATCTCATCCATTTTAGTGAATTATCAGAAAAACCTAAAAGTTGGAGTTTGGCTAGAAGAATGCTATGATTTACAGTATCGAAAGCTTTGCTGAAGTCAAATAAGGTTAAGATAGTACATTGGCTGTGATCCATAGCAAATCGTATTTCATCAGTTATATGGAGCATCGCTGTTTCAGTGCTGTAATATTTACGAAATCCAGATTGGAAACTGTTGAGGATATTGTTTACTGACAAGAATTCGGAAACTTGAGAATGGACAATTCTTTCAAGAGCTTTAGAAAGAGCTGGAAGAATACTAATTGGTCGGTAGTCTTGCGGAAGTGATGGGGATGAGATCTTATTCAATGGGCGGACAAGCGCAGTCTTCCATTTTTCTGGGAAAATACCTGATCTGAGTGAGGTGTTGAATATGAAGGTTAATGTTGGGAGGAGAGCAAACAAGATACGTTTAATTAACGAAATCGAGATTCTGTCAGAACCAGTGGCATCAGACGTTATCCGCCTTATAGCCTTCAAAACATCAATCTGCAATATTGGCTTGAAGTTAAATTGAGGAATAGTATTGGGCAAGTGACGTGATTTTATCTGAGTTAAATGGTTCTGTACTACTGTGACGTTTGCATTTGACGAAACTGATAAGAAAAAATTGTTTAAATCATTCAATGGTATTGTTATTGGAACAGGTTTAACTTCCTTTCCAAGTCCAAAACGTTTCAGATTACGCCAGCGAACAGCAGAAGATTGAAAGTACTGAAGTCGAGAGTTGCGCAAATGTTGTTTAACTTGATTTCTAAGCTGGCGATACTGGGCCATAAGCCCCTGGTCTCTAGTTCTTTTAGCTCTGCGATAGACTGAATCCCGCCGAGCCATTAACCTAATAATCTCCTCAGTGATCCACGGAACGGGGCGACTTTTACTAACTCTACGGTTCACAATTGGAGCGTGTTTGTCGTATAATTTTATTATGGTTTCATTAAGTGAATCAACCATATCATCAACTGACTCCAGGGTATGTATGGAGTGCCAAGGTATTGATATAACTTCTGACAAAAACTCTGCTTCATTAAAATTTTTAAAATTTCTGTAAGAGATGAATTTTTGTTTGGGCTTAGGAGCTCTCATGGCAAGGGCGCAATAAATTAGGTCATGTCGTGAAATGGCAGGAACTGGAAGCTGGCCATGGTGGACTGAAAATTCGGGATCACTTAAAATAATAAGGTCTAGTATTGTATCAGCTTCAGCAGTGTGATGGGTCGGGTCCAGTGGGAGTATCGTCATGTTGCAAGAGTCAAACATGTTTGTCAATTGTCTGCAGTAGTAACTTCCAGGTTTGAGTAAGTCACAGTTAAAGTCACCCATGATCAAGACACGACTGTAGCCTGGCATGAGGCGCAAGAGAGAATTTTCAAAGTCGGCCAGATGACCCACTCCCGGAGGGCGGTAACATGCCCCCAGGAGAAGAGCATCTGAACCACACAAACCAATTTCTAAAAAAATTAATTCGGGTTTCGCCAAGTACTCACCCGGGGACTCGCACAACTGCCTGGCTTGCAAACCATCTTTTACATAGACAGCGACGCCACCACCTGTTTTTCCCAGGCGATCATTTCTGAAAATTGAATAGCCAGGCAGTGCGATCAATCCAGATGAAATACTTGGCTTTAACCAAGTTTCAGAAACTGCAATAATTTCAAAATGTTGAGGCCGAAAAACTACTCTGACTTCGTCTATGTGTTTTGAGAGTGATTGGGCGTTGATGTGAGCGGCTTTAAATTGTTTGGAGAAGGGAGTGAGGTTGTCGATAAGGATCTGAGCGTTATCAGTAGGGAGAGGAGTGGGCGAGGGAGGGGTAACTGAGGCGACGCTGTGCAGGTCCGCTATCCTGGACCTACAGCTCGGACCCGCGGCGAGGCAACGACGACGCGCACCGACGTAGCTGCAACAAACACATTCACACGCACACACATTCCACGGACATGCAAGCTTGCAAAAAATAAGTATAAATATTTACATGTAATATTAATCCTTTCTGTCATGACAGTTGAAATTAAACCGCAATGAACACATTTATATTCGGCTCCTGACTATTGACATTAGATAAAAGAAAATGTATAATCTGTATGTATAATGTATAATACATATATAATGTATGTAAAATGTATAATGTGTTATGTATAATCTTGTTTTCTCATGAAGGATTTTAAACAAGTAGTACATCGATTTTCAGTATGAACCAATCTTATATGACTTATTTTGTTTATGGTTGTGAAAGATTTTTTACAAGTACTGCATTTTTCAGATTACTCTGCAGTATGAATTAATGTATGTTTCTTCAGATGAATTTTGTTGGTGAAAGATTTTCCGCATGTACTGCACTTATAAGGTCGCTCTCCAGTATGAACCAATGAATGTCTCTTCAAATTGCTTTGCTCTCCGAAGGATATTCCGCATGAACTGCACTTATAAGGTCGCTCTCCAGTATGAACCAATGAATGTCTCTTCAAATTGCTTTGCTCTCTGAAGGATATTCCGCATGAACTGCACTTATAAGGTCGCTCTCCAGTATGAACCAATGAATGTCTCTTCAAATTGCTTTGCTCTCCGAAGGATATTTCGCACGAACTGCACTTATAAGGTCGCTCTCCAGTATGAACCAATGAATGTCTCTTCATATTAGTGTTGGTTGTAAAAGATTTTCCGCATATACTGCACTTAAAAGGTCGCTCTCCAGTATGAACCGATAAATGTTTTTTCATAGTTTTTTTGGTTTTGAAAGATTTTCCGCATGTACTGCATTTATAAGGTCGCTTTTCAGTATGAACCAATGAATGTGTTTTCATTTCATTTTTGGTTTTGAAAGATTTTCCGCATGTACTGCATTTACAAGGTCGCTTTTCAGTATGAACCAATGAATGTCTCTTCAAATTGCTTTGCTTTCCGAAGGATATTCCGCATGAACTGCACCTATAAGGTCGCTCTTTAGTATGAACCAATGTATGTCTTTCCATAACATTTTTGGTTGTGAAAGATTTTCCGCATGTACTGCACTTATAAGGTCGCTTTCCAGTATGAACCAATAAATGTATTTTCATAGTATTTTGTGTTTTGAAAGATTTTCTGCATGTACTGCATTTATAAGGTCGCTTTTCAGTATGAACGAATGAATGTGTTTTCATTTCATTTTTTGTTTTGAAAGATTTTCCACATGTACTGCACCTATAAGGTCGCTCTCCAGTATGAACCATTAAATGTCTCTTCATATTATTGTTGGTTGTGAAAGATTTTCCGCATGTAGAGCACTTGTAAGGGCTCTCCTCAGAGTGTTTCATCAAATGACTCTTTACAAGCTTTAGTTGTAGAAAGGTTTGCTCACATATCAAACATTTAAAGGGCCGCTCACCCGTATGCTCTAATATATGTGTCCTCATTTTCCACTGAGATGAGAAGATAATTGAACATACTGGACATTTAAAAGGGAGCTGTTTATTGATGTTTAACATTTTTTACTTATTACTATCGAATTATGAGGAACACTTATCAGGACCAAGTAACAAACTACATGAGTCAACTAGTCAGTATGATTTGTATGTCTATTTAAATATTTCCCTTGGTTGAAGAATTTGTTAACTATTCAATAGTTACATACTCATTCATTTTCAGACATCTGTTGATCTGTTGCTCAAATCTTGTTACCAATGTTTTGGAGGTGTAATATAGGAGTGGAATTTTCCTTTTATCTGCTTGTTTTTTTTTTCAATTATATTTATTTTTCTTATTATATTGAATTGTATATTTTAGATTTCTTTTCCTCATGTCTGGGATAGTATATTGCCACTTCTGAAAAAGACCATGCTTTATTAGACATATATATTTTTATAGCACATTTAAGCTTTCTGTTCATTTAGGTTTAGCATTAATAAAAAAAAATACAATAATACTTGCTCATTAATATCATAATCCAAAATATCAGGTTTGTACACCCACACGGCATTTAAAATTATGTTGGCTAATCTAAATAAGAACGGATTAACATCTATTGTAGCCTATTTGGAACTTTTTCTGAAGTATCTTTAACCTCACGCCTTGAACGTTGATTTCTACTCATTGCAAACAAGTTTAGCTTGCTAACTGTGGAATTTTTAGGAAAGGTCATGATTATTACGTGAGTCATTTCATTATAAAATGAAATGACTTCCTTTGTAAATTTCCGAATATTTTAAATTCGGGATTTATTGTAGTCTTTAGTCAATATTTTGTATGAAGTGGAATAACCTCAACGGCTACTCTTAGAAAATAACCTGGATGGAATAGGTTCGTACAGGATGAAATATATTTGTTAATTTAGTAAGTACTATGACAAGTTCCAATCCCCCCTGCGGTTTCGGGGTTAGAATAGGATCGCAGCCCTCCCGGGCTTGTCGTAAGAGGCGACTAAAAGGGTGACTGACGTCCTCACTGGGAGTCCCTGGGAGTGCCCCTGTTGTGTTGCAGGGGTTGATGTGTGCTCTGCACTGCCGATGGGTATTCCCAGTGTGTCGTGAGGAGCCAGCCACTTCGGTCCTTGGTCAGGAAGTGCGGCATGGATGCAGAGGTCGGGCTCTGCATTGCAACAGGCGACCCCCGGCACGTCAGGTATCCGGTGCTGGGCAAACGGAGGTCGGGCCCCGGGGAACTGGGGTAGGGGATTGTCCCCGAGGGTATACCCGCTCCTGACTAAATCCGGGCCGTCTCTTGCCGCACGATGCGCTGGTAAACACATGTATGGCTTGTCAAAACCCCCCACCCAACACATTATTTAACAGCAGCTCAAATGAGCAAAAATCGAAGTCGGAAAAGGAGTGGAGCCCTTTTGGGCGTAGCTCCAAGGTCAAGAGGTCGCCACCAGCGAACAACATTAAGGCAACTCCACCGCCTGCAACCTTTAAGGGCTCAAATGAGTTCCCCCCACTAAGATCTCCTTTGACAAGTGGAGAAGGAAAAGTAGACGTTGAACCGGCGTTGACGGGAACCCTCCTGGAAAGTACAGCGCCGAAAATCAGCCCCCAGAGGTCGGATCCCGAACTTCAGCGTTACCGTGAACAATACGACGATGCTGATGAGGAGGAGTCTGACCTCCTGGTAGAGATGATGGACCTCATCAATAATATGGAGGGAACCTTGAAGCTCCGGACCAACGTAAACCGGTCAATCAAGGACGGTCTCCCAAAGGTGAAGGATCGGGTTGCCCGAGTTCTCGAAATTAAAGGCTTGATGAGACAGGCTTTAGTTAATGAACGGGAGCTTGTGAACCAAGTTTTAGCCCCTAAACTGAACGACAAGGGCGGGAATCAAAGGAAACGGGCAAGGAGCTCACCAGCGGAGAGCCCCGATCTTCCTGAATTGGCCAATCAGCCTCTGTCAGATGTCGAGCAGAAGGTCGAGGACAGGGCCACCCAGATGACACCCCCTACTGAGCACACTCCAGCTCTAAAGAAGCGCCCTCAGCAAACCAGGGAGCTTGCCTCTCTCCCAACGGTTGACGGAAGCAGCTCTATGAACTCTGCTGTGGCACCATCAAATGTGGGTAACTGGGAGAAGAGGCTTTCCCGCAAAGAAAAGAGGAAATTGAGACGAATGGAGGCTGTCTCTAACAAAGAACCTGCAGCAAGAGATCGAAAGATTGCTGACCCTGCTCCGGCGAGGGAGGTTCGTGGAAAGGCCCCCCCTGTTTCAAAGAAACCCAGGCCGAGAAAGCCCAGGGCTGAGGCAATCCTGATCAACCCCTTAGGGGGGCGCTCTTTTGCTGAAGTCTTGGGTCGACTCAAGTCTAAGGCCAAGCCAGAGGAGACGGATACGATTGTTAAGTCAATCAGGTGTACCCAGAATGGGAAAGTTCTCCTCGAGCTGGGGAAGTCTGGTGACCGAGTGGCTTTTGCTGCAAAGGTCAGAGAGGCTCTGGGGGACCACGGTACTGTTCGGGAACTCTAGCCTAGGACCTCGGTGGAGATCCGGGACCTTGACGGTCTTTCGACTGAGGCTGAAGTCAGGGAGGCTATCAACAAGGCCATCCCTGATATCCAAAATGCCGACTCCCTCAAAGTATGGCTTACGCGGCCCAACCGCAGCGAGCAACGCATAGCTATCGCTGAAATGCGAAACCAAGATGCCAGCAAGCTGCTTAATCTCACACACCTGAGAATTGGATGGGTCAATTGCAGGCTCAGACGGAGGGTGGTTGTACCGCGATGCTTTCGCTGCCTCGGGTTTGGTCACTCTTCCCGAAACTGTAAAGGACCCGACCTATCCAAGAATTGTTTCAGGTGTGGCGGCTCGGGCCACAACAGGAAGAACTGTACCGCAGCAGAGCGTTGTTTTCTCTGCGCAGAGAAAGGCCAAAAGGACGCCTCATTAGGTCACATTCCAGGGGCTGGGCGATGCAGTGTTTTCAAGGCTGCACTCGACCTTGAGAAGGCTAGGTCTAGGAAGTGAGGATTCTCCAGGGTAACATTGAGAGGTCCAGAACGGCTGACTCCCTCTTAGATCAGCTGGCCCAAGAGATTGGTGCGGACACCCTTCTGATCAGCGAGCAGTACCGTGACAGGGACCCACACTTCTGGTTCCCAGATTCTCTTGGTACTGCCGCTTGTTGGGTTCGAAACAGCACGGAAGCACCAGTGCGAGATCACGGACGCGGCCGAGGCTTCGTTTGGGTCAGGTGTAGGGACGTCACGTTTTTTAGTGTCTACCTTACCCCCAACGAGCCAATTCGGGAATTCCGTCTGAAGATTGACCGCTTAGAAGACAGTGTACGTGGTACCGTTGGGCATGTCGTTGTTGCTGGTGATTTTAATGCGAGGGCTGTGGAGTGGGGTATGACCTCTACAAACTCCCGGGGGAAATACATCCTGGACTTTGCCACCAGGGCCGGACTTGTCGTCTTAAACGAGGGCGACACGCCTACTTTCCGGCGCCCCGGCATGAGAGGTCCGATCCCCGATATCTCCTTCTCGTCGGAATCACTACTAGCACGGATCTCCAACTGGAGAGTCATCGAAGACCTCACGGCAAGTGATCATCAGTACATCGTTTTTGATATACTGGATGAACACCATAATCAGGCGCCTGTATCACGATCTGGACCACGCCGATGGAATACGGACAAGCTGGATGTTGAGAAGTTCACTGACGTAATCTCACGGGGAGCGCTGGTGAATTCTGCTGCACCTGTTGACGCCGAGGCATTGGTAACGTCCACGATGGAACTGATTGTCTCGGCTTGTGACCAGGCCATGCCACGCAGGGGACGCCGTCGCGATAAGCAAGCTGTGTACTGGTGGACTTTAGAGATCTCGAACCTTCGGAAAGCTTGTCTGAAAGCCAGACGTGCCGCTATGAGGGCCAGAAGATTCCCGGATTTCGAGGCTAAGTCAGCGGCTTATAGGGCTGCGAAGAAAGCTCTTCGTCGGGCTATCATCAGGAGCAAGGTTAGCTGTTGGAGGAGGCTTCAGGAGGATGTTGACTCTGATCCTTGGGGACTGGGCTACAAGGTTGTAACCCAGAAACTCGGCGCCCGATCACCACCTTCCGTCATGGAGGGCACCACCATGGACAGGATCGTCACCGCCCTCTTTCCGTCTCATCCTCGGCGGCCTTTTTTCGACTATGGCGAGGTAGGGGACATTCCACTCTTTAGCATTAAAGAGCTGGAATCATCTGTCCTCTCCCTGAAAAATAGAAAAGCACCTGGTCCTGGTGGTATTCCCAGTGAGGCTCTCAAGAAGGTATTCTCAGTTAACCCCCTCTTACTGCTGAGAATGTACAACACATGCCTGTGCGAAGGGGTTTTCCCAACTCCTTGGAAAAGGGCTAGGCTTGTGCTAATCAGCAAGGGGAAAGGTGACCCGAATATGCCGTCGTCTTACAGACCCCTCTGTATGTTGGATGTGGCCGGAAAACTCTTCGAGAAACTGATCCGCTGCCGCCTGACGTCTGCCGTGGAAGCTGCCGGAGATTTGTCTCCTCGTCAGTACGGCTTCAGAAAGGGTCGGTCAACAATCGACGCGATATCCGAGGTACACAGAGCGGTAGAGCGTGCCGAGAGCTTCCATCATTACTCTCGCCGTATCGTGCTTCTTGTTACGCTAGATGTCAAGAATGCTTTTAACTCGGCGAGATGGGTCGATATGTTGAGCGCGTTGAGGAACAGCTTCCGCGTACCAGCATATCTGTTGAGGCTGATCGAGGACTACCTGCGCTGCAGAACTCTTAATTACGAAACTAAAGATGGTTCGCGGACGATGGATGTTACTTCCGGTGCCGCGCAAGGTTCGATACTCGGCCCAGATTTGTGGAACGCTGCCTACGACAGCCTTCTGAGATCTGAGATGCCAGAGGAGACCGTTTTAGTTGGGTACGCCTATGACGTCGCAGCCCTCATTGCTGCACGCAACGTTGAGCTAGCCCAACTGAAACTGAACCAAGTCATGCGCGTTGTAAACGCCTGGATGACTGATCATGGTCTGACACTCGCTCTGAGCAAGACAGAGATCGTCATCCTCACGAAAAAACGGATTGAAACCATCGTTCCGCTACGAGTTGGGAACGTAGTTGTCCAAACCACGCGAACCGCCAAGTACCTTGGTGTCATGGTGGACAACAAGCTGAGCTGGAGGGACCAGATCTTCCGTACGGCGGACAAGGCTGCTAGGAGTGTTGCTGCTCTTAGTAGGCTTATGGCCAATGTCGGTGGTCCACGGTCCAGCCGTAGAAGACTACTGATGTCTGCAGTCCAGTCCGTGCTTCTCTACGGCTCAGAGGTGTGGGCAGACGCGCTTAACAAGGAGGCGTATAGGTTGAGGCTCGCACGAGTTCAGCGTCAGGCGGCACTCAGGGTCGCTTCCGCGTACCGTACGGTGTCCGAACCGGCCGTTTTGGTGATCGCTGGAGTTATCCCAGTCAAACTCTTGGCAGCGGAGAGGAAGGCAATCTACCAGAGACAAGGCTACATCGGAAAGGACGCTGCAAGAACAGAAGAGCGCTCCCGCACTTTTCAGATGTGGCAAGAAAGCTGGGAAAGGGAGACTCGAGGACGTTGGACTGCCAGACTCATCAGGCAGGTCCAACCGTGGGTAGAACGGCGGCACGGTGAGGTTGACTATTACCTCACGCAGTTCTTGTCAGGTCACGGCTATTTTCAGTCGTACCTGCACTTGATGGCCAAAACGAATTCACCTGACTGCATTTACTGCCCATGCATTCCCGACGACGTGGAACACACTTTTTTCCACTGTCCACAATGGGATATGCTTCGCCAGGAGGCCATTCAACATCTTGGGGTGCTGTCGATTGAATCGATCTGTGAGACCTTGCTGAAGGGTGAGGACAACTGGGACTGCTGGTCGCACTTTGTCCGGAATGTCCTTCAAGCTAAAAAGAATGATCTAGATCGGAACATAGTCTAGATTTGATAAGAAATAAACGGCTAGACACGGCGTAAGCCCCTCGGGCGTAGGCAAACTCGGCCTAGTTCTGATGAAGTGCGACAAGTGTTCCCAGGCTAGTGTCCAAAGAGTAGAGGAGGTTTTTAGTGGGTAGTCTCTGGGCCTTAAGCCCGTTGGAGTCCCACACTACAGGCTAGCAACCTGTGTGCATAAATGCATTTTCCCACCTCTCCCTAAAAAAAAAAAAAAAAATGACAAGTTCCAATGGGCGGAAAGCAATATTGTTGGGGATTTTAAACAGGTACTGTCTGTTGCTCTAAGCAAAAAAGTTTAAAATAGTATAGCCTAGCATGTATGATATATAATAGTAAAGGGAGCATCCATAAATAATACTAAAACCTAGAGGTAGTTTCCGTTTTTTTTACGTTTTTTAAAAAACACCAAAAATATGCATGTCAATGCTGATGTAATAGTATATTACGTTACTAGTCCTGAAAATAAGTGTTTACCGGACGAGTGTGGTCGTTCCATAGATATATAATATTATATATCTATGGGTCGTTCCCGTGCGAGACGAAGTCGAGTACAGGATTATCATACACGAGTCCGGTACACAAATTTTGGACAAGTTACGTACGATAGTTTACGCCATACTACTAAATCTGTACAAATCCTTATATATTTCCATCAACTAAAGAACTAAAAATCGCTAGTCATAACCTCTAAGAGAGGTTATGTTTTTGTTTATAACCTTTTCAATGCCACCTAAATACAGTATAATCAGCTGATTGGTGTCCGGTAAAACTCATTACAGTACAGTAGTACGCAATGAAACCCCATTTGAATAAGCTGGCGGCAAACAGCTGTTTTCTGGACTAAATCTTTGCGTGGGAAGTTCGTCGAAATAATTTAGTGTGGCGTGTAAAGTAATTTAGTGATTGGTTTTGATAAGTGGGTAAATTAACCCTAACCAGTCGCAAAAGAGTTAGGAATCAGCCGATGATTAGGCCTATTTTGATAGAATATGTAAAGTCAATCGCACCTTTAAGAGGAATACAACCACATAAACTTACACTAATTGTATTTTTTTATGTTGATCAAAAAAATCTAGGGTTAAGTTTAGTCAATGGAATACCTTTAGTTTGCGCTAATAATTTTGTTAAGCCTTAACAAAAGGAGTATAAGCTTAAAAAAATGAACTGGGTAGGGATGCTAATTTAGCGGTTTTGACTAGGAACTAAGCTTATCTCAACACACCTATATTTGCCTATTCATATTCGACGAAGACTACTTCCTAAATTCCAATCAGGGAAGCCTTTTTTTATCACCACTAACCACAAGACCAAAGCTACCTTAATAAACCAGTATTTATTCACAAACAATTATATGTTTCCTGCCTTTAACAGAATTAAGCCTTTGGAGTGATTCAAATTATTTATTGAAAATAACATCAACAAAAGCAAACAAAGACAAACAACAAACTGTTTTTTACACAAAAGATATGGTGTACAGAGATATCTACTCTGACACATAAATAATATATATTTCTGAGTGTGTTTAAATATTAGAATAATTTGTTTTACATTATTGAGCTCTTTAGGGAGTTATGTCCCTACAGGCCACTAGTTTATATATATTTATATATATATATATATATAGAGAGAGAGATATCTAAATATATAAAAGGCAAAGCCCTCACTGACTGACTGACTCACTCACTCACTCACTCATCACTAATTCTCCCACTTCCCATTTACCTAGGAGGCTGAAATTTGGTACACCGATTCTTTGGGCATTAAATAGGAAAACTAAGTAGTTTTTATTCTGATCGGGCTTTCGGGCTCCGCCCCAGTGGCTCTGGAGTTTCCCATGTTAACCTTATGATTTTTCATATTTCAAAGGAATTTCTTAACAGCTGTTTCAATTAAACAAGCTGGTTCTGTTCTATGGTGTTCAATGACATTAAAGTTAACAAGGATTACCAACAGGGTGCAGCACTATTATTTTTTTTTTATTTATGACTACAGCCAATTTGCAACCTGGAAGCGATTTAGCGTAGCGAACGAGCTAACCTGAAGGCAAGTGAGCGGAGCGAACCGGTCCTAAAGGTGAGTGAGAGTAGCGAACGAAATTCAACCAGGACGTGATGGAGCCATGCAAACGAGCTCACTTGTGAAGTTAAACGGGACAAAGCCCGCGGGTACAGCTAGTATATATATATATATATGTCCATCCGCACGATAACTTGAGTAATTTTTGTCCGATTTTGATAAAATTTGGTTTGAAGGTGTAAAGCGGGATAAACTTGAATGAGTTCGGGAACCAGCATGATCGGACCATGGGAACGGGGTTTAACAGGGTGTTTTATGGGGTAAAAATGGGGTTTTCTCATTTTTTATCCTTAAAACACACAATTTATCAATTTTTCTCCAGACCTTTTTAAAGAGCTTAAAAAAACAAATAATTTAGTATATCAAAGTGTTTTTGTACAATAATAGGTTACGAAGAAAATTCAAAAAATTGTTAATTTAAAATTCCCATGTTATTCTTATAAAGAATATTAAACATAAATGTTAATTTAATATATTAATAATAAAAAAAAAATCCAGGCAAATGGAAACTCGCTAAGTCGGCAGGTTTGCTGCAGCGGGGGTATTTATTTTTGTATTTAGCTGTTAGTTGAGTTGAAACTAATCTACTTAAATTGGTTATGAATATATAATGTGAATTGTCACCATTTTTATGATACAACAGATCAATATCTAAATTTGCATCATACTTTTCAGATATTTGTAACGGAAAAATCTTTTCATCTTCATCAATTCTATGTACATTAATTGACATGGATGGATAATATATTTAGAATTAAATGATCTTTTTTCAAATAATTTTATATCTTTTAATGTTATTGGATAATCAAAACCTTTAAAAATTTCATCATTTATGTAACGCTGATACTGTTTAACCCGTTCAGAGTTTTTATTTGTTCTATCAATAGCACATCTGACAGCAAAAATGAAACAATAATCATCTTTATTTTTAAAATTTATACAACACTTCTTGTTTTTCACTTATTGTTTTTTTTTTTTTTTTTTTGTTTCATTTGGTAATTCAACATACGATCCAGCATTTAATGGATTAACTTTGTATAATTTGAGATTTAATTCTAAACATCTACTTAATGACCAACCACTGCCTTTTGAGGGTTGATTTAAATTTTCTCTTAATATCAACTTTTCAAACTGATCATCAATAAACTCATCAATATTTAAGATATCTGAACTCCTAAGAGCATAATACATTGTACTTGTTTGATGTTCACCACTAACCAGTTTTCTTTGATAATCACATGTTAAAGCTAACTGTCCTTTTATATTTTTAAATTCTTGTTTTTCAACCAATTTTTGAACTTCAATCCTTTGTGATTCTAAATAATCAGATATATCTAAATAATCATTTGAATTTGCTAGAATATATTCTTGAAAATAGCCTTTTAAAAGATGCTTCTTGAATATTTATTATATTTTGTTTTGGAATTGGTTTATTTTTAAGATAATCCGTTAATATTTCAATCAATTCTTTTCTAGTTTCATTTACAACTAGCTGTACCCGCGGGCTTTGCCCCGTTTTACTTCATAAGTGAATTATTACTAGAGGTTAAAATACCTTATAATCCGTCAGTGTGATCAAAAAGTCACCGATGAAAGGCGACCGGTTTCAACCCATCAAAGGGGTCATCATCAGGCGTTGAATGGACACATAATTACTCCGAAGAGGTCGTCATAAAGTCAATAAATACAAAACGAAGAACATTTTAAATTTTCAATTTAACAGAACAGATTTTTACAAAAATGTGTTTAAGTGTTTTAACTGTTCTTCGTTTTGTATTTATTGACTTTATGACGACCTCTTCGGAGTAATTATGTGTCCATTCAATGTCTGGACTTGTAACTCAATGTGCACATACCGTCCGCCGCGCAGTCAATTTGTAGCCACACGTATTTTTGTAAAAATGTGTTTAAGTGTTTTAACTGTTCTTCGTTTTGTATTTATTGACTTTATGACGACCTCTTCGGAGTAATTATGTGTCCATTCAACGCCTGATGATGACCCCTTTGATGGGTTGAAACCGGTCGCCTTTCATCGGTGACTTTTTGATCATACTGACGGATTATCTATATATTAATAGGCAAGCATGTTTCTTTAAAACCTTTTTTCTCAGCTTGTGTGCATCGTGGGGTAAATCTGCGCATACCGTTAGAAAGCAATTTTCCTGTAGGTGTGCAGAATCCCTTTATAAATTTAAATAGGCTCAAAGATAAGCACAAAAAATGAGTTTAAAAATTTGAAAAAATTAACATGGATCTTATGCGTTGCCATGCTGGTGACGAAATAACAACGAAATATAAACAGAAAATCAAAACAAATGGAAGAAACTCCAATCACATGTTTTATTTACAGTGTGGGGTGAAAATAGAGAAGTGAGTACATTACATATTTTTGGTCGAGTTTCGACCACTGGACGACCTCTCGTAAATTTATATATTGTGATCAGGAGGCAAAAACAACAAAAATGAAGTTCATAAGTGAGCTCGTTCGCATGGCTCAATCACGTCCTGGTTGAAGTTTGTTCGCTACGCTCACTCACCTTTTGGTTGCAAATTAGCTGTTGTCATAAATTTAAAAAAAATTATAGTGCTGCACCCTGTTGGTAATCCTTGTAACTTTAATGCTATTGAACATCATAGAACAGAACCAACTTGTTTAATTGAAACAGCTGTTAAGATTCATTAATTCCATTTAAATATGAGTACTCATTAGGTTAACATGGGAAACTCCAGAGCCACTGGGGCGGAGTCCGATCAGAATAAAAACAACTTAGTTTTCCTATTTAATGCCTAAAGAATCAGTGTACCAAATTTCAGCCTCCTAGGTAAATGGGAAGTGGGAGAATTAGTGATGAGTGAGTGAGTAAAAAAGAATTATTTCTTAATTATTTATTAATTATTTAAAAGAATTATTTCTGAAAAAAAATGAATAGACGAAAGAATAAGAACAAACATCTTATAAATATTTTAAGAAAATTTAATCATTTTAAAACCATATCGTACACAACAATTACCTAATGAAATCTATACATTATTTATTTTAGATAATAGTTTTGAAATAACACCTAAAAATATAAAATTGTTCTTAAAAGAAAGAAATTATACAAACTATACTATCAATTCTTAAACAAAATATTCAATATAAATTTTGAATTAAGTTTTGAGGATAAAAAAATAATACAGCAATTTTAATGCATATTTCAGATTTATAAAAAGAAATATATCATTAAAGAAATTGTTACCAATGATTGTTAAACTTTTAGAATAAAATTTTTTATATAAAACCAGATTTTGATGATAACATTTTAATATTTTAAAATCATTTATAAAATTATCCATGTATAATATATCAGCAAAATGGTTTTTCTGATAACATAAATGTTATAGAAGATATTGTTAAATAAATAAAATATTCATCTATCACACTCCAGTTCTAACAAACAGGAGTGTGATCTTTCTAATTTTTTCATATATTTCAATTATTAACTATATAAGATTTTTTAAAATCAAATTTGTTTATAATAAATGGATCTACTAGAAGAAATTAATATATTGGAGAATGTAAATTTAAAGAATATAAACAATTAAAAAGTTTAGAATTGGATACAAATTATAAGATTGAAAAATTTGATAAAGTTAAAGATAAATATGGATTCACAATTATTATTGAATTAAAACAACGTAAAGTTCAATTGCCTCATAGATTTATTGGTAATTTAAATGAAAAAACAATTAAAGAACTAAACAAAAAAGATTTCAACTTAATGATTACTGAAATTAAAACATTCAAAGATTAAGAAACTGTTTTGGTTAAATTTGTATAAAAACTATTCGATATTCTACATATTTTATAACTTTCTTTGTTTTTAAAAACATTTTGTTTTGTAGACAATATTATGGAAATTTAGGCATATTTATAAAGATTTCATCAATATTTTAGGTTTTTTTCTGATAATGTTGGAAATTGGCCTAAAAGAGGCGAAATGTTTACATATTAGTATTGAAAAACAACAAATTTCATTAAATAATTGAAGTCTTCCTTTTTAGAGCCAAAAGTAAAATGATACAATATACTTATATGTATATATAATCTTGTTTGTTTTCTCATGAAAGACTATCATCAAGTAGTACACTAAAATCGATTTACAGTATGAACCAATCTTATATGACTTATTTTGTTTATAGTTGTGAAAGATGTACTGCATTATTAAGTTTACCCTCCAGTATGAATTAATGTATGTTTCTTCATATGAATTTTGTTTGTGAAAGATTTTCAGCATGTACTGCACTTATAAGGCCGCTCTCGAGTATGAACATATGTATGTTTCTTCATATACATTTTGGTTAGATTTTCCGCATGTACTGCACTTAAGAGGTCACTCTCCAGTATGAACATATGTATGTTTCTTCATATAAATTTTTTTGTGAAAGATTTTCCGCATGTACTGCACTTATAAGGTCGCTCTCTGGTATGAACTAATGCAAGTTCCTTCATTTTACTATTGGTTGTGAAGGATTTTCCACATGTACTGCACTTATAAGGTTGCTATCCAGTATGAACTAATGTATGCCTTTTCATAGCATTTTGAGTTGTGAAAGATTTTCCGCATGTATTGCACTTATAAGGTCGCTCTTCAGTATGAACCAATGAATGTTTTTTCATAGCATTTTGGGTTTTGAAAGATTTTCCGCATGTACTGCATTTATAAGGTCGCTTTTCAGTATGAACCAATAAATGTGTTTTCATTTCATTTTTGGTTTTGAAAGATTTTCCGCATGTACTGCATTTATAAGGTCGCTTTTCAGTATGAACCAATGTATGTCTTTTCATATACTTTTTGGTTATGAAAGATTTTCCACATGTAATGCACCTATAAGGTCGCTCTCCAGTATGAACTAATGTATGACTTTTCATAACATTTATGTCTGTGAAAGATTTTCCGCATGTACTGCACTTATAAGGTCGCTCTCCAGTATGAACATATGTATGTTTCTTCATATAAATTTTGTTTGTGAAAGATTTTCCGCATGTACTGCACTTATAAGGTCGCTCTCCACTATGAACTAATGCATGTTCCTTCATTTTGCTATTGGTTGTAAAAGATTTTCCACATGTACTGCACTTATAAGGTCGCTCTCCACTATGAACTAATGCATGTTCCTTTATTTTGCCATTGGTTTTGAAGGATTTTCCACATGTACTGCACTTATAAGGTCGCTCTATGGTATGAACTATTGCATGTTGCTTCATTTTGCTATTGGTTGTAAAAGATTTTCCGCATGTACTGCACTTATAAGGTCGCTCTCCACTATGAACTAATGCATGTTCCTTCATTTTGCTATTGGTTGTGAAGGATTTTCCACATGTACTGCACTTATAAGGTTGCTCTCCAGTATGAACCAATGTATGCCTTTTCATAACATTTTGGGTTGTGAAAGATTTTCCGCATGTATTGCACTTATAAGGTCGCTCTCCAGTATGAACCAATGAATGTTTTTTCATAGCAATTTGGGTTTTGAAAGATTTTCCGCATGTACTGCATTTATAAGGTCGCTTTTCAGTATGAACCAATAAATGTCTTTTCATTTCATTTTTGGTTTTGAAATATTTTCCGCATGTACTGCACTTATAAGGTCGCTCTCCAGTATGAACCAATAAATGTCTCTTCATATTATTGTTGGTTGTGAAAGATTTTCCGCATGTAGAGCACTTGTAAGGGCTCTCCTCAGAGTGTTTCATCAAATGACTCTTTACTAGTTTTAGTTGTACAAAGGTTTGCTCACATATCAAACATTTAAAGGGCCGCTCACCCGTATGCTCTAATATATGTGTCCTCATTTTCCACTGAGATGAGAAGATAATTGAACATACTGGACATTTAAAAGGGAGCTGTTTATTGATGTTTAACATTTTTTAATTATCACTATCGAATTATGAGGAACACTTATCAGGACCAAGTAACAAACTACATGAGTCAACTAGTCAGTATGATTTGTATGTCTATTTAAATATTTCCCTTGGTTGAAGAATTTGTTAACTATTCAATAGTTACATACTCATTCATTTTCAGACATCTGTTGCTCAACTCTTGTTACCAATGTGTTGGAGGTGTAATATAGGAGTGGAATTTTCCTTTTATCTGCTTGTTTTTTTGTTCAATTATATTTATTTTTCTTATATCATCTAATATATAAAATTCTCGTGTCACAGTGTTTGTCTGCAAACTCCTCCGGAACGACTTCACCGATCGTTATGAAATTTGGTGTGTAAATTCTGTAGGTATGCGAATCGGACGTAAACTATTTCCCGTTTCGAAATTCTTAAAAGGGCTCCGCCCCAGTGGCTCTGGAGTTTCCCATGTTAACCTTATGAGAAATGGAATTAATGAATCTTAACAGCTGTTTCAATTAAACAAGTTGGTTCTGTTCTATGATGTTCAATAGCATTAAAGTTACAAGGATTACCAACAGGGTGCAGCACTATTATTTCTTTTACATTTATGACAACAGCTAATTTGCAACCAAAAGGTGAGTGAGCGTAGCGAACGAACTTCAACCAGGACGTGATTGAGCGATGCAAACGAGATCATCTTGAAAATTAAACGTAACGGTACTTTCTTTCCATCGGTCTGTCTTAGGGGAAACCTATAACTTAGGCGATACGAAGTTCGCCGGGTCAGCTAGTAGAATTATAGATTTTAGGTTTCTTTTCCTCATGTCTGGGATAGTATATTGCCACTTCTGAAAAAGACCATGCTTTATTAGACATATATATTTTTATAACACATTTATTTAAGCTTTCTGTTCATTTAGGTTTAGCATTAATTAAAAAAATTACAATACTTGCTCATTAATATCATAATAATCCAAAAATCAGGGTTGTACACGCACACGGCATTTAAAATTATGTTGGCTAATCTAAATAAGTACGGTTTAACATCTATTGTATTTGGAACTCTTTCTGAAGTTTCTAAAACCTCACGCCATGAACATTGATTTTTTCTAATTGGAAAAGTGATCCCTACAGGATTCATGATCTTGCAATCCTAGCATGGCTCTAAGAGCTTTCTTTTGCCAAACAAATGCTTTCTGAGCTAAGTGTGAACCACCCCAGAGACGCAAACCATAAAGCAGCTGTGAGTGAAACAAACCGTAGTAAGTCATTTTTAGAGTGTTAAAACTCACACATGATCTAAGTTTTCTCAAGAGACAGGTTATTCTAGCCAATCTTTTACAAAGTTGTGTGATGTGGTTATCCCAGATTAGTCTGTTGTCAAGATGGATGCCTAAGAGTTTGACTGTTTTATAAGCATCAGTGGGTTGATCTTTTTTTAGTGAAAAGTAGATGTATTCTGTTTTTTCCTCATTGATAGCCAAATTATTGATTTTATACCAGAATTTAGCACAGTTTAGGGCATGATTAAGATCGTACTCAACTGTTAAAACATTATCATCTTTACAGAACAGGGTAGTATCATCAGCATAAAGTATTGATTGAGTAGGGATATTAAAACTAAAGTCGTTAATAAAAATCAAAAACAGGAAAGGTCCTAAAATGGACCCCTGAGGAACACCAGCATTCAATTCCAAAATATCAGAATAACCATCTCCTATCACGACCTGCTGTTTACGGTTTTCCAGGTAGGATTGAATGATGTTGAGTTCACGGTTCCTAACGCCATAGTAATATAGTTTATCAAGAAGAATGGGATGGGAGATTGTGTCGAAGGCCTTGGTCAAATCAATAAGGCATGTACCTGTCACCAACTTGTCTTCAAACCCTTGCAAAACTTGGTTAATTAATTCTTCTACAGCCATTGTGGTTGAACAGTTGGCTCTAAAGCCGTATTGACCTTTATATAAAAGGTTAAAAAGTGTTGAAGCTGCTCAAGCATACATGATTCAATTATTTTTCCTAAAATTGGAACCAAAGCTATTGGACGATAGTTTGATGGGACATTCTTGTCGCCTTTCTGATGAATTGGCGTTACTCTGGAGGTTTTTAAACAATCAGGAAACTTTCCTTCAATTAAAGCGAAATTTATAAGATGTGTTAGAGGTTCCAGGATAAAATTAACTATGTATTTAAGAGTAAAATTGGAGAGTCCAAACAAATCTTCACTACGGGAACCACTGAGTTTACAGACCAAAGAATGCACTTTATGTTTATCAACAAGGGTCCATTTAAATAACTGGATGTCAGGAGTATTTGAATATGGCTTAGGGCAGTTACTCAACAATTCAAGATGAGTAATTACATTATCATCATTATAGAGTTTATTTTGTGTGTTGTTTGTTACAGAAGTAAAGAAATTGTTGAGAGTGTTAGGTGTTAAAGTTGTTTTGGAAAATGTTTTAATCTGTCCTGATTCTTTTCTGATTATTTCCCAAGCTTTTTTACATGTATTTTTGGATTGAGCAATTAGTTTGTCATTAGCAGTGATTTTGGCTTCTCTTATCTTGTTTGTATACATGCTTTTGTACCTTTTAAAATTGTTCCTATCATTTACATTCTTGCTATATTTCCATTTGTCATACAATAACAATAAATATTTACGCATTGACTCCAATTCTGTAGTAAACCAACTATTACATCTATTATTCATCTTAATATTACTTTTCACATTTACAACAGGACAGCATAAATTAAAATCTGAAATTAAAACCCTAAGAAAATATGTAAAAGCTAAGTTTATGTCATTAATAGAATACAAGGTAGGCCAATCGATATTACTTAACCTATTGACAAAATTTTCAAGTCTTGTTGATGATACAAGGCGTTTCCTATAGTAAGAATCCTCTTTGTTAACTAAGCAACTGTTATTCTTATTTTTATCAATCAAGAATTTTGAAACCACTCCAGCATGATCCGATATTATTCCCTCCCCAGTAATAAAACAGTGAAGCAAGGCTTGATTGTTGACATTAGTGAAAATATTGTCTAAAGCAGTTTGTCTGGTTGGTTTAACATTGGTTGGGAACAAATCAAATGACCTAAGTAAATTCAAAAAATACTTTCCCTCTTTATCATTAACATTTAAGATGTTTATATTGAAATCACCAGGGCGATGTACTTGAAAAGTTTAGGTTTAGATGAAACAAATAATAGAAGATCTTCCAATTTTCTACAGAACTCTGTAAAGCTTGAATCAGGGGTACGATAAATAGATAAAACTAATAAGTCATAATCTAACAATCTAACAGCACATACCTCAAGTAAAAAGTTAAAGCTAAAATACAGTATATAGGTATTAATCCTATTTAGTTAGTTTTAGCGAATTTTGCTATAGAAAAGTAGCTATTACCGTAAGTGACACATTAAGACCTGGGCCTGGGACGGATTTACTTTTTCATTTTGATGTCCCCAGTAATGTCTGCAGGTTTGCTGAGGCAGGGGTATTTTAAATATATTAAAATGGTAGGTAAAAATTAGTGTTTTTTTTTGTGTGCCTGCTAATCTAAAATATTCTGTAATATCAGTTCTATTTGCCTTAAGAAGACCATGAGCTTTAAGGTCATTTAATAACATGAACTTATTCAGTAAAATTCTAACACAGATAGGCTATGCTTTCAAAACAGATCCATAATACATCACCCAGTATTAACACAATAATTGTTTTTGGATTTGTTCCTGAAGAAGGCTTAAGCTGAAATATAGAACATTTTTTGTTAAAAAGTGTGTTAGGGCCTAATGGTTTATTTTTTATACTGAACTGTAAGTGCCACCCAGTATTAACACAATAATTGTTTTTGGATTTGTTCCTGAAGAAGGCTTAAGCTGAAATATAGAACATTTTTTGTTAAAAAGTGTGTTAGGGCCTAATGGTTTATTTTTTATACTGAACTGTAAGTGCCCTGATAATGGTCAAATACTTTAATTTCACCATCTATATATATAATACGCTAAGCCGATTTTTGTGAACAGAACTCCTCCCTCATTTTTGGACCAATTTTGATGATTAAAATGTCAAAAGAATTGCCCTGATCTGTAGTTTTGCAAAGTGTTTTTCGTTTTTTGATATCTTTATTAGTTTGGGCAGGATCTTCCATCAAAGTAGGATTTTCTCCCTTAAGATTAACATGGGGGAATCTAAAAATTTAATTGGAAACTTTGTCACCACTAATTTGAGAGAACGGCTGGGCGTAGCAACTTGGTAGGGGTGTCAAAAGAAAGGTCTTGGTCTGTAGATGGGTTATCAAAAGAAAAACGAAGTAAATTCCCTTAGGGCTCTGCCCCAGAAGCCTTTAAAGATCCCTCTACAGATTTGTTTACATTTTGGCCATGTGGATAATACTTTTTAATGAAACAGCTGTTAATTTGTAAATTGTATTTTAAACAAGACACATTAATTGGGAGTTACTGAATTGTCCAAAAGAAGCATTTGCAATGTTATTTTCTGATTTTAAAATTAATTTTGTTCTGTATCATGTTATGTTTTGCAATATATACCATGACGAAATCAGTGGAAAATCCTTTTATCACAGTAACTCTTAAAATTATTTCTTATTGACCTTATATCTATTTTACGGGTTGGTGACTGCCCTTTTCACCATTTTTGTCTTTATTTTTATCATATTGTTCTAGACAGATCATCATAGGTTCATGAGATTATTGTCATACATGTTTTCAATCATTGGAAAATTAAGCAGCTACTGTCATGACAGAAAGGTCATATTCCTTTTAAACTAGATCACATCATCCTTTATAAGATATGTTGATTTACAATGCATGTAAACGTCAATATTTACGTAACAGCAAATTTACAGTATTTTTGCTTTTTGGAAATGTCCCATTGCTATGTCATTTGCATTATTTGTTGTCAATGAAGCCGCATATAAATGAGGAGGCCCCTAACAGTTTAAGAATAAAAGCCAACTTCACTTCAAGTATATTCCACTACACCTCACATTCCGTAGAGAGATTATATTGACAACTTTATGTAATTGATATGACTGAGACAACTAACTGACATCCCCCATGTCAAGGAATTCCAGCTTTAACAGTAACCCCACAACAAATTTCTCAAAACTGTGATAGAGGGTTATTCATTAGCACAGAAGTACGATATGAACTGACGCGACGTGAAGAAGGAAAAATCAAACTTACACTGTAATGGATATCTCCCGTTGAAGTTAGAACGTGTCTTCCCAACAAACAGATATTTTTTCAAATTAAATCATAGATTAATCTGCATTACACTGATGAAATCACGGAAGTGTTTAACTACAAAAGATCCACCAATACGATTTTAATACTATTTAAAGTTTAATCCAAACGATGAGATACCAGATAATATACTAATAACTCCGATGACGTACAGTATAGGAGATATTTTATTCATTGAATGATCAACCATATTTGGTAACTATCATTATTGTTTTTACACTTATTAATCTTTAAACAATGCTAAATGCTCAAAATATGTACAATTTCACTCAATTTATCACAGTTAGATGAATTAGCGTAATCCTTGAAAATAACCGTCGATTTCGACGGGTTTCACCTAGTAGCTAGTGATTTTCACAAAGAACTGGTAATATTGGAATTAATATAAATTTGAAATAAAAACTTCACCAATATTTTTAGAATTTTTTTTTTAATTTTTAATTTTATTTAGCTATTGATGTGTTCACTTAACATTCACTGGCTTATATTCATCAATAGAAAAATGAGTGGTTGTGTTTTTCTACAATACTGTTTTAATAAAACCAAGGAGAATAATACTAAGGTAATTAGGCGAAACTCTTTACTCTTCTCTAATTTGTACGCAATTCACTTTTGTTTCTAAAACCAGTTAAATATCTGTTACTTTTTTTTTACTCAATGCTTTTTTTTAATTAAAGGAAATACGATGAACTACGGAACAAGGAAAAATAAGAACAGTTAAGTCTTAATTACATTGATTAAATTTGTCAGCAGATATAAAAAACAAATTTTTCTCTTCAGCGTCCTGTCTGTCGCAAAGCACGGGTAGAGCAGCAACAAAGTATTTAATTTGACAACATGACATTATAATTGAGAAAAGCTTATTATATATTATAGACATTAATAGATTATAAAGTTGTTTCAAAAAGCTTAAAAATGCCACCACTTTATTAATTCCTGATTGTTTTTTTTTATCAAACGTCTTATGTTGGTCATTTGGTATACATGTTTAATTACTTTATGAACCAAACTTTTAACAGTCATCTCTTATCATTGAGTTAAGTTAATGGCGACTTCTGAACAAACAGGTGTATAGTTACTTGCCACTTCCCCACTACCTTTACCCATATTTGTGATAGAAAATAATAGAAGAGTGCTCATTTTTTTTAAAATTAATTATGTACATATATTAATCAACACAAAAACTTTTATTAATGTCACAATGTGAAGTAGTTAATACAGTACAAGTAATATATAAATGAGGTTGCTCTTGTGTATGAACCACTAAGAAATATATGTATCAAAGTATTTGCAAAGAAATGCTACGGACAAGCATTTTATGAGGCTGATGTATGTGATAGATTTTACACAAGTATAGTGTACTTATAAGTGGCTCTCCAGTATAAACCAATGAATGTCTCTTCATTTTGCATATTGTCAGGGATTTTCCACGGGTAAAGCACAAATAAGGTCACTTTCTGGTTTTAACCATTCAACCATTGTATGTATATATAATGTAGACTATGTATAATCTTGTTTGTATTCTCATGAAGGATTTTAAACAAGTAGTACACTAAGATCGATTTCCAGTATGAACCAATCTTATATGACTTATTTTGTTTATGGTTAGGAAAGATTTTCCGCATGTACTGCATTTTTAAGATTACTCTCCAGTATGAATTAATGTATGTTTCTTCATATAAGATTTGTTTGTGAAAGAGTTTCCGCATGTACTGCACTTATAAGGTCGCTCTCCAGTATGAACATATGTATGTTGAATCATATAGCTTTTGTATCTGAAGGATTTTCCACATGTACTGCACTTATAAGGTCGCTCTCTGGTATGAACTAATGCATGTTCCTTCATTTTGCTATTGGTTGTAAAAGATTTTCCGCATGTACTGCACTTATAAGGTCGCTCTAATGTATGAACATATGTATGTTTCTTCATATACATTTTTGTTGTAAAAGATTTTCCACATGTACTGCACTTATAAGGTCGCTCTCTGGTATGAACTAATGCATGTTCCTTCATTTTGCTATTGGTTGTAAAAGATTTTCTGCATGTACTGCACTTATAAGGTCGCTCTAATGTATGAACATATGTATGTTTCTTCATATAAATTTTTGTTGTAAAAGATTTTCCGCATGTACTGCACTTGTAAGGTCGCTCTCCAGTATGAACATATGTATGTTTCTTCATATAAGTTTTGGTTGTGAAAGATTTTCCGCATGTACTGCACTTATAAGGTCGCTCTAATGTATGAACATATGTATGTTTCTTCATATACATTTTTGTTGTAAAATATTTTCCGCATGTACTGCACATATAAGGTCGCTCTCCACTATGAACTAATGCATGTTCCTTCATTTGGCTATTGGTTGTGAAAGATTTTCCACATGTACTGCACTTATAAGGTCGCTCTCCAGTATGAACCAATGTATGTCTTTCCATAACTTTTTTGGTTGTGAAAGATTTTCCGCATGTACTGCACTGATAAGGTCGCTCTCCAGTATGAACCAATGAATGTCTCTTCATATTATGGTTGGTTGTGAAAGATTTTCCGCATGTGGAGCACTTATATGGGCTCTCCTCAGAGTGTTTCATCAAATGACTCTTTACAAGTTTTAGTTGTATAAAGGTTTGCTCACATATCAAACATTTAAAGGGCCGCTCACCCGTATGCTCTAATATATGTGTCCTCATTTTCCACTGAGATGAGAAGATAATTGAACATACTGGACATTTAAAAGGGAGCTGTTTATTGATGTTTAACATTTTTTTTACGTATCACTATCGAATTATGAGGAACACTTATCGGGACCAAGTAACTAACTACATGACTCAACTAGTCAGTATGATTTGTATGTCTATTTAAATATTTCCCTTGGTTGAAGAATTTGTTAACTATTCAATAGTTACATACTCATTCATTTTCAGACATCTGTTGATCTGTTGCTCAAATCTTGTTACCAATGTTTTGGAGGTGTAATATAGGAGTGGAATTTATCTTTTATCTGCTTGTTTTTTTTTCAATTATATTTATTTTTCTTATTATATTGAATTGTATATTTTAGGTTTCTTTTCCTCATGTCTGGGATAGTATATTGCCACTTCTGAAAAAGACCATGCTTTATTAGACATATATATTTTTATAGCACATTTAAGCTTTCTGTTCATTTAGGTTTAGCATTAATAAAAAAAAATACAATAATACTTGCTCATTAATATCATAATCCAAAATATCAGATTTGTACACCCACACGGCATTTAAAATTATGTTGGCTAATCTACATAAGTACGGGTTAACATCTATGGTATTTGGAACTCTTTCTGAAGTTTCTAAAACCTCACTCCTTAAACATTGAGTTTTCCTCATTGCAAACAAGTTTAGCTTGCTAGTTGTGGAATTTTTAGGAAGGGTCATAATATCCTATTACGTGAGTCATTTCATTATAAAATCAACAGATACAGACTTCTTTTTAACCTGACCATCCTCGATTTTGAGGTAATTTTGCAAACCTATTGTTAACTTCACTAGATTCAGATTCAGAAACACTTTATTCAAGATTTACATTATACAAATATAAATGCAGACTGGCGTCAATAAGTACAATTAATTCTATAAAATATAATCAAAATGATCACTAAATGACTAGTAACATTTGCTTATTATAAATATTTTCAATTTCTTTTTAAATGTTTTTATATTATTAATTTCTATTATACTGTATTTTTAGGCAGTGAATAAAACAACCTAGTACCTGCAGCAGTGGGTTTTTTATTATAAAACTCTAAATTATGCCTCTGGATGGCTGGGTAGTTCCGATGCCGAGTATTATAATTATGTGTCATTCCCAATTTTGGAAGGAAGTGTATGTGTATTCATTTCACTTTTTATTATATATAGTTGGATTAATTATTAATTAATCATAGATATTGATTAGATCAATTATAGATTAATTATAGTTTTATAAATATATAATCCATACACTGTAAAGATATTTAATTTAGCAAAATAATGTTTGGCCGAATGATTTTCCCCTAAGTTTAAAATGATACGTATGGCTCTCTTTTGTAAAATTAATATACTATGTAAATTTTGAATGGTTGTTGCACCATATAATTCAATGCCGAATGCAATATGTGAGTTTATGTGAGCATAGTAAACCTTCAGTAAAACATTCAACGAGCAGAGTTTAGACAAGTTGTGCAGCATAAATAGACCTGAACAAATTTTGCTTTTTAGTTTATCAATGTGGTACAACCAAGAAAAAATTTGATCAATTATTAGTCCTAAGAATTTAGTTCGAGTCACTTGAGTTAAATAATTGTTATCAATTTTTAAATAAGGTTTTAAAGGGGTTTTTTGGGCAGTTGAAAAATTTATGTAATTGGTTTTCTCTGAGTTAAGCAACAAGTTTTTGCAAGATAAATATTCGTATACAGATTCAAGGCTACTATTGCCTATAGTATATTCAATTTCATTTTTTGATCTACCAGAAACTATTAAATTTGCATCATCAGCATAGAGGCATAATTTACTGTTTAAGTTTGTTAGAGCTGAAGGCAGGCCTTTTATATAACAGAGGAATAAAATTGGACCAAGAATATACCCCTGAGGGACTCCATAGCCTATGTGACTTGTTTTAGAGATTATTTGACTTTAAATAATTGATTGAATTCTGTAATCGTATTCAGTTCAACATATTGCTGCCTGTTTTCTAAATATGATTTAAACCAATTTAGTGAATTACCAGTAATACCAAAATGTTGTAATATTGAAATAAGGGTCTGATGCGAAACGCTATCAAAAGCTTTACTAAGGTCCATGAAAATTCCAACAGAGTTGTCACCTCTATTAATAGCATCAATAATAGTCTCAACTATATCAATACCAGCAGTTGTTACAGATTTTCCAGACCTAAAACCATGTTGTTCTTCGTCAAATAATTGATTATTTTCCAAATATCTTACCAATCGGGAGTGCATTGCACGCTCGTAGAGCTTAGATATAGTGCGCAATATTGATAAAGGCCTGTAATTTGATGGTACTGTTTTTCCCCCATTTTTATGTAATGTTTTGATTCTAGAAATTTTCAGTTTATTTGGAACAATTCCAGAAATGAAAGACGAGTTTAATATGTACCAAGGGTTTTAGTAATGCGTTTTTAGAACTTTTTATAATGGGCATTGGAATCTCATCGTAACCTGAAGTGAACTTGTTATCAAAAAAAGATAATTTTTGCTTGAGTTCTGGTTCATTTAAAGGTTTAATATGGAATTTTGATACATTATTTAGAATTGGCATTTGGACAAACTGTCTATGATTATTTAGTTTAGGGTTAATATATTTGTCAACAACACTTACAAAATACTCGTTAAAAACTTCACCAATTATTATTATTTTGTCTACAACTAATTTAATTTCATCGTTGTGAAAAGGATTTTCTTTAATCTCATTATTTATTATTTTCCACGTGGCTTTAATTACATTGTCAGCATTTTCTATGCTACTTTCAATAAACCTCCTTTTGATTGCTATCATATATGTTGTATAATTTTTCTTGAGTTGTTTTAATGTCTGGTTTAGTTCCCTGTCTTTGGTTATCCTTATATGTTGGCTAAGGCCAATAATATTTTCCTTTTTTCTTTTTTTTCTTTTCACTAGTATTTCAGGCCTTGAACCTTAATATATATATCAATCCTATCTAGTTATATTTAGATAGTTTTAGCGAATTTTGCTATAGAAAAGTAGTTTACAGGAAGTGACACGTTAAGACCTGGGCCCGGGACGGATTTAATTTTTCATTATGATGTCCCCAGAAACGTCTACAGATTTGCTGAGGCAGGGGTATTAAATATATTAAGAAGACCATGTGCTTTAAGGTAATTTAATAACAAGAAGTTATTTAGTGAAATTCTAACACAGACATGCTTTCAAAACAGATCTAAAATTCATCACCCAATATTAACACAATTTTTGTTTTGGATTTTTTCCTGAAGAAGGCTTAAGCTGAAATATAGAACATTTTTTGTTAAAAAGTGTGTTAATAGTTTATTTTTTATACTGAACTGTATTTCATCCGTGGTTACAACTGAGTGCCCTGATTATGGTCAAATAATTTAACTACACTGTAGCTAGTGGTGTGTTCACTTCACATTCACTTGTTTACATTCATTTATAGAAAAATGAGTGGTTGTGTTTTTCTTCAATTTTAATAAAACCAAGGAGAATATAACTAAGCTATTTAGGAGAAACTCTAAACTCTTCTCTAATTTTACGTAATTTACTTTTGTTTCTAAAACCAGTTAAATATCTGTTACTTTTTTTACTCAATGGTTAGCGTTTAAATTAAATAGTTTTGAATGGTAAAGTGTGTTTGTTATTAAAATATCAATAGCTTAGTATGAAATAGCCTAAATGAAAACGCAAAGTTTGATCAAAATTTATCCACAAACAAGCCAACTACAACATATTATAATAAGTTATTCTCCATAAGAATAACATGGGAATTTTAAATTAACAATGTTTTAAAATTTTTCCGTAACCAATTAAAATATCGTACAAAAACACTTTGATATTGGTAGTCTACTAAATTATTTTTTTTTTAAGTTCTTTGAAAAGGTCTGGAGAAAAATTGATAAATTGTGTGTTTTAAGGGTAAAAAATTAGAAAACCCCATTTTTACCCCATAAAACCCCCCGTTAAACCCCGTTCCCATGCTGGTTTGCGAACTCATTCAAGTTTATCCTGCCTTTACACCTTCAAACCAAACTTTATTAAAATCGGACAAAAATTACTCAAGTTACCGGTATTGTGGGGATGGACACATATATATATATATATATATATATATATATATATATGTACTGTAAGCGTACGACTTGTTTGCGAGCCGGGTGCGCGGGGGGAGAGCGGTACCAATCTCCCACCACGCAGCCAAAGTTTCCGTAGCATTGGTCGGACTACGCTTTCTAAAAACATTCGACCAGCGCTGTTCGCGTTGTTTTCCTTTTTTGCGTACATTTTTTTAGAATTTAAATTTGAATTTATTTCTAATACCATACAATGTAATTACTAAGGGTTTTATATTATTGTTTTGGTACTGTATTAGAGTATTTTATTTTCATATAACTATTTTTTTTACTTATTTAAATGTACACCAAACGGTGAAGCCATATTAGGCATATATTCCAATTTAATTGCTAAGTTTGACTTTTTAGGTGTAAATTATTAATTTTTATAGATCTAGAGTTTATAGGCGACATCTTAAGATATAGTATTTTATGTAAAAACACTAACAGATATACCTATAAACAGAAAACCATAAGGCTTAGTACATATCATTATGGAAACTTTTGCTTATTTTCGTATTATGTACAATAAATAACACCTTAAAAATTCGAACGGGTTTTCCGAACACCCTTTTAAACAGTTAGTGGCTTGCAGTTATTTATTTTATATCCCTAAGTTGATAAAACGAAAGTCGGTCTCTTAATGTTGCACGTAAAGTGTTTTATGACACTATTTTATGACCGGACGAGTATTGTATTCTATCGACTGTCAGTTTATTGGACTGTGCTGTTTAGATGAGTAGTGCGGTTGAGTAATTAATGAATGATTGTTATGCCGTGGGTTGAAAAAGTGTCATGCTAGGCTAACATAGATTAATATCATGGCAACCGCCCGTAAAAAAGGGTAAACCATTCACAGAGAAGCAATGGAAATATTATAATACCAACAGGTGCCGTGTGTTGGTGTTACGCATCCGCTGGGAGTAGAAGTAGTATAGACAACATTTTTAGGGCGACTAGTAGCAGATCGCCAAGCGCCCGGCTGTGGTGGGGGCCCCTCCTGGCTAAGGAGGCAGTGGAGGGGCCACGCGCAAACAAGTCGTGCGCTTACAGTAAGTTATTTATCTCTATATAATACAGTAAATATTTGCCATAGATATATATCCCTCCGAGCGTCACTCGTCAAAAAATCGACTCACGACACACTTTGTGTAGTGTCACGCGTCGATTTTTCGACGCACGAACATCGTTTACGGCGAAGGCTCTATGACTGACTGAATCGGATTGAACTGGATCGAGTTAGGTATCGTTCTTTTCATTAGATTCTAAGCTTTCTCCAGAGGTCTGTCTCTAAGCGCTTTATGTTCTCCGAGCCGATCGTAATTGTAGCAGACAGCTGACGTTCGTGTTTTAGACAACTTGGTTATTTCACATCGGTGACTTGTGTGTTTTTGTACGTTTATCGTCGTTTTTAGTGTTAAAAATGGACAGTAGTGATAAGAATAAGAATCTTTATTACCCTTTAAACATTTTACAGTGCAATAGGGTTCGTCATTTGCTACATAATATTAAAATGTAATTAAATATTTCACATGAAATAGTAACAAAAATAATTTTATCAAATAAGTTAAGACAAGCTGGCCTGGTTATAATCTAAAATCTAGTCTAATGGCAGGAACATGGTGAAACATAGGGCAAAAAATATGAGCAAAATACAAGTCAAAATAGAACGAGTACATAGAAACAATACTAACATGGCAAGATGATAAAAATAGATTTTGAAACAAATTAACAAAGGTAAATAAAAATATGACTATATCAAAATGGTTAACATCAGAAACAAGTTACTTAAATAATGTGACTAGAAGGGCACAAAGAATTAAACAAGTTAGGGACATTGCGTTTGTTTTTCAAACATCAATTTTGAAATATCGCTTTTAAAGAACTCATCTAGTTTGTAAAAAGGGTGGCTAGTTAACCATCTGTACAAAGTAGTCTTAAACACATTATAACTAACATGGTGAGAGGTGTAATTAAGTTTGTTGAAAAGTGTTATACCTATGATTTCAAAAGAATTGTTTACCTTACTTAGTCTAGCAAAAGGAACATGAATCAAGTGAGAGCCTCTAGTGTTGTATGAGTGAACATTTTCATTTAAAACTTAACTACTGAATTTCCTTTTAACATGCAACAAACATAGTAAGATGTACATATTTACAACAGTCATTATTTTACTATCAACAAAAAGAGGCCTACAGTGAGCTAGATAGGGTGCATTATTGACAATTCTAACAGCTCTCTTTTACAAAATCAAAACATCATAGACATTACTCCCATTACCCCAGATAAGAAGGCCATAGGTCATGACACTCTGGAATAGAGCGAAGTATACCATTTTAAGGCAACTAATTTCAACACAATCTTTTAATTTCCTCAAGAGGCAGATGACCCAACTGAGTGTTTTGCAGACATTAACTTACTGATTTGGTGGTTCCAAGACAGTCTAGAATCAAGAGTGATCTAGAAGGTTAACAACCTTATCCTTATTGTTCTCATCAGAGCTCTTTAAAGAAAATACAATTTTTTGTGTTTTATCTAAATTTAGTAACAACATATTTGATTTGTACCATTCATTAGCTTCATCAATCATGTGACTTAATTTAAAATCAGTTTCACTAGCATTTGAACTTGGACCAAAAAAAGTTACATCGTCTGATATACCTAATGCACTAGAAGACGATATTAGTGATGTTGAAGGCTGACTTATTGACGATCCGGATGAAGTTGGTAGTGACATTGATGTTAATTATCAGCCAGATTCCTAGCTATGGTTAGGCTATGCATTCTTAGCTAAACGCTATGTACTGAAATCTGTTTTTTGCCCATAACTTATTTATTTGCAAATCTACTTCCTTATATTATTATATATTTGTAATCCTCATAAAATTTAGAACAAAGTGGCTATTTTTAAATATTTATAGGCCTATAATTTATAGCCTACAATTTCATTGAGCGCGAACTTATTTTTTTTTTTCAATTTTTCCAAAATAATTTTTTTTTACCTAAAAAAATTTTTTGAAACAAATATTTCTTATGTTTGATGTATGATATTGAAGCCCATGATTTTCCAAACAAAATGGTATATAGAACAGTAGAATTAACATTGTTTTAAGCTTCTCAGATCCGTTTTAATAAAACCTTGCAAATGCGCCAAAAATAGGTGGACATTAAGGCCTAAACTATGGACACTCGGAGGGATATATATATATATATAAGTTAAATATATCTCTATATACATAGGCCTATATAAAAATTTGAACGAAAGGTGTTTTTGCCTCTGGGGACATCAAAATAAAAAAGTAAATCGGTCCCGGGCCTAGGTCTTACCATGAGACCTACGGTAATAGCTACTTCCCTGTAGGGAAATTCGCTAAAACATCTTTTTTAGGCATCGCCTAGGCCTACTTTAAAGAACTTGGAAACTTGCAAAAATTGAAGTTTTAAAAAGTGTTAAAGAATTGGCTACTAACAAACCCATTCTACAAATGTTATGATTATTTTGAGGCTTTGAAGGTTGAAAAATTATGTAGTGAATGGACCCTATATATGATATGCTATGGTATGCCTAATTTATTTACCTTTTCATGGTTTGCTGTTTAGACTTGCAGTTTTGTTTGTTTTGTTTCCTTTTATATTTAGTTTTATTGATTTTTTATTTTACTGTGACGTAGCCTATTGTACAAACTTAATGGCCTAATAAAATCTTTGAATCTTTAAAATTTTTAATTTGAATGTGAATAACTTACTAACATACTAAGAAAACACAGCACCCCTGGCAATTCCGATATAGACAAAACAATCACTTCACTTCGTTCTAGGTTAGGACGGAAATGAAGATGATAGCTGTCGCCTTGATAAGCGTCACTTGGCCTTGAGAATGAGCCGCTCCCCACCACTCGGATGCCGGACTGTAAGTTTACTTGCTTGTAAACCGTCAGATATTTCTGCCGCTCCCTGTACTAGTATAAATGATTGCTTTTAATAATAAAGTATAATAATTAAAATAAAAGTGTAGGATGTTGGCGTAAAATGGCACCAAAACCATAAGTATAAGGACAGTTTGAAAATGTTAAATAATAGTGTGATGTAATACCAGTAACAACAAAGTTTAAGATCAGATTTTAAAAATTTCAAAGGAGTTGCATTTATTTTTTTTAGTAAAGAAAATGTCCAATGGGGAATGGCTTTAGCTCAAATTTCAGGTTATTACTAGATCCCAAAACAATTAACACTTGTTTGGGTTTATAAAAATGACTACAATGATGTACACAAATGATTTCGTATTTTAATGAGTTTTGAGAAGCTAGTTGACCATCTTAGCAGCCAGAGAGTACTCTCATCATACACAGGCAAAAGCCCATGTGATGATTTTTATATTCCCACTTTGTAATGCTGCTATTATCATTGTCCAATTCTGTACAATGATTTTATTTGATTTGGATTTGTAAAACGTTTTAGTTTATGATTTCAGTTCAGTTTTAATTTAGCAGTTTAATTAGAAATGATGCTCACATTAGTGTATTCTAAAGCAAACAGCTTTGACATTGTTTCCTATTGTAAAGTGTAAGGTGAACAGTCAGCAAAGGTAACAAACGATGAATCTGATAGGGAAAACACCAAAAAGGGGAAAACACAAGGCTTCACCTGAAACTGGCAAAGATCCTTTCTAATAGACTGATATACCTGGTGTCCATAAAGTCCTGACAACATTTTGTTATGTAATAAAATGAAAACCATTAGACATACAAAAGTGAGATTTTATTTTTTAGAAAGAGCATGGAAAAAAGTTTTATATACAATTCATATAACATTAGTACTCTTCCACATGTGACCCATTTGTGTCCTGTAGAATTTCCAGTCTAAAGTCAATCTCCTCCCAAGTACTTGCCAACATCGCTCTCCAGTGATTGTTGAAATTGCTTCTCTGATCCTGGTCTTCAACACGCCCCATTTCTGAGACAGGTGTAGCATAAACCTTGTCTTTCACAAAGCCCCAAAAGAAGAAGTCTAAAGGTGTGATATCTAAAATAGTTGTTATCTACATGAATGAGATCTAAAATTAGCAAAAGAAGCTCGGTAAGGGTAATCATTCGGTTTCAAAAATTGCAATAGTTGAATCTTGTATGCGCTTATTTTGAGTTTTTTACGCAAAATCTTATGTACAGTGGTAAACCAAGTTCCCTGGAAGCTTTGCGAACCGATGTACGTTGACTGCGTGCGAAGCATTGTCTAACGACATCAACGGTTTCTTCTGTAATTTTAGGCCTACCTGAACGCGGCAGGTCCACAACACTTCCATTGTTCTTGAAGTTATTAAACCAACGAATAATTTATCTATAGTTTGGAGCTTGCCTCCCATAGTGCAA
The DNA here is from genome assembly GCF_028750875.1 of Macrosteles quadrilineatus. Lineage (NCBI taxonomy): Eukaryota > Metazoa > Arthropoda > Insecta > Hemiptera > Cicadellidae > Macrosteles > Macrosteles quadrilineatus. The sequence continues at coordinate 91,851,047 of NW_026542598.1, read as the reverse complement.
TATGAACTGTCTTTGAACGTAAACGGGTGAATTAGACTCGTGAAGATACAAAACACATTGAGCTTTTTCTTCCTTAGTAGCCATTTTTACGACAGACACAATAATTGTAACTTTTGTTTGGTATCACACTTAACAATGAAATTATGTGTTACCAACATATACAAACAAAACTTGATAAAATCAACTGTTAAACAACATATATAAAACATGTATAATCCCATCAATTCTGCGAACAACAACTATTTCAAATGTTGTCAAGACTTTATGGACACCCGGTATTCTAAAAGCAGAATCGATGAGATTTGTTCAGGTGGAAAAGAGTGTTAAATTAGTATTGTGTGAAATGATTATTTTAGCAGCACTTTTACTCGTAATCATATGGATGTTCATGGATTAATCTAGAAAAATCGAGGTGATAAGTCTGCCTCCGTACCGCGACCGGTGATAGTAGCTTTAAATGTTTTCGTACGTTATGTCTGTGAATTTGTTTAAATGTTTGAGTAATCATTGAAAGAGCCGATTTGCAAACTATGGAAACATAGGAAAACCATAGAATTTTTTAAAGAATTTATTGTTATTGTGAACAACATAATGCGGCTATGAGTGGGAAACATTTGTAGAACACACTAAAAAACAAGATCAGCTTTTGAAAAATGATAGATATTTAAAAGAAATGTTGATTATATCAAACTGCTATGTACATCGTGAGTTTTCCATAATCTTTTAGTCGCCTCTTTTAAGGTCATCGGAAATTATGACTGTTATTCTTTTTAAAATAACGCCTGTAATACATCGCAATTGCTCAAATTCGAGAAACAGGTACACTAGTATGTCTTATTTATGGAAATATTTTTGTTAAAATGTAACCAGACAAGTTGAAATTTGCTTAGTCTGTAGGTTTGCTGTGTGGTGGGGGTATTTGGTTTTTGTTTCTTTCCCACCTGAGAACGGGATTAGATTCTGAAACGTCGTGACAACTTTGTTCTATACCAAGGAAAATGTCTGTAATAATTTATTAGTTAATTGACAAAATATTTAAATTAACTGTAATTGTAACAGTTTAGGTCTTCTAATGAGTTGAAGTTTATATTCTTGGTAAATAAATAAAAAGCAAAAACATTGTGATTGTAATACATTTATTCTTTGGAAGTAATAAACATGAAAGGTGCTACAATATACAAAACAGTTAACTCGCAATTTAACTGAAAGAGTTAGGAACTACTTATGGTACTTATATTTAGTAACGGATCTATTATGCTTCTTCTTGAAAGGCAGGAAAATTTGTTTATACTAAAATTAACAAAGAACAAGTTGTAAAGAAATTCCAACACATGTTAAACCTGTCTTTGAAATCGTTCATGACCCAAATATTTTTGAGTCAATAACAAAAAGCACCTAACTTGTAGTGATTCCAAATAATTCGTCACTAACTGTTATAAAAGTATTTTTTAATCGTTGACTAGACTACAAAAATTGAGCTGTAAACATTTTAACTGTCTTGCATTTGTCTATTCTGACAAACTAGAAAAAAAATAGACTTCCAATTACAAAGATCATTTTCAAGAGTTGTATTAACTAACTACTTAAATAAAATTACATTCTTCCAACTAAAGCCAAAATAGCAAAGATTCCATGTGAAACACTTTTTAAACAAACTTTGTTTGGCGACATTTGTTTGATCTTTGACTATCAGTTTAGGTAACTAATTAAAATGAGCAACCTTATAAAAGTAACTTAACAATTAGCGATTATGAGCATTAAGCGATATTGAGAACCTTAGTGAACTAGCCAGATGTGTCCAAGCTGCCACGTGAAATATCAACATTGAATTCCAATAACATAGATAATTCACAATTACACAACCAAGTTTGAATAGTTTCCAAATGAGTGGAATGTGCCTAAGTACAACCTTAACAATTAAATAAAAAAATACTGTTTTAATTTATGGGTATAATGCATATCCTTTAACCCTCCCAGTGTTACTTGACGAAAATTCGGCAAGCACCACACTTTGTATAGTGTTACTTGCCGATTTTTCGACAAGCAGACATCGTTTACGGCGAAGGCTCTATAACTGACTGAATCGGATTGAACTGGATCGAGTTAGGTATCGTTCTTTCCGTTACATTCTAAGCTGTCTCCAGATGTCTGTCTCAGCGCTGTATTTTTCTCCTAGCCGATCATAATTGATGCAGACAGCTGACGTGCGTGTATTTGTAAACAGCTAGGTTCCCCCGGACCGATGACTGATGTGTTTTATTACGTTTATCATTGTTTTAGTGTTAAAAATCAAAAGTAGTGATATACGTGGTGCATTATAAGAAGATTTATGTGGTTTTGAAGTGCTGGTTGATGATCCTGAAGAAGTAGGTAGTGATATTGATGTAAATTATCAGCCAGATTCCTAGCTATGGTTAGGCTATGCATTCTTAGCTAAACGCTATGTACTGAAATCAGTTTTTTGCCCATAACTTATTTATTTGCAAATCTACTTCCTTATATTATTATATATTTGTAATCCTCATAAAATTTAGAACAAAGTGGCTATTTTCAAATATTTATAGGCCTATAATTTATACAATTTCATTGAGCGCGAACTTATTTTTTTTTTTGAAAATTTTTGAAATTATATTTTTTTTACCTAAAAATTTTTTTTTTTTTTTAAATGTTCCTTATGTTTTATATATAATATTGAAGCCCATGATTTTCCAAACAAAATGGTATATAGAACATTAGAATTAACATTGTTTTAAGCTTCTCAGATCCGTTTTAATAAAACCTTGCAAATGCGCCAAAAATAGGTGGACATTAAGGCCTAAACTATGGACACTTGGAGGGATATAATTCCCCAACTTTCCCCATACTTAATAAAAACACAAAGCAGTTTTCAATATGTCAATAAGCCGAAAAGAATACAACAAAAAGCAAATCTATACAAAACCTATAACATTCAATAGGTAAGCAGGTATCAATAAGTGAATACTCTACGTATATATGGTACCAGTGCCACTAAATAATAAATCGATATTCATTGTAAACTAATAGGAATAACTAGTGGCTTGTAGGGGCAATAGCCCCTATATACTATATATTCTAGTAATTATTTTGCACAAATTATTAGTCTCATGGGTTACCCTACCCTTAAAATTTGGAAAAGGTCTATACATATTACAGTACAGTACATATATTACCATATGCTTTCAATAAAGTTAAACCACATGTTTTAAAGAAGGTAAACAAAGCAGACATGACCTAGATTCCCATGCTATTTAAATGTGAATTATTTTATTACGTAAGAACCTTTTGGTGCATGATTAAGAAAAATGAATAATTTTCCCCAAAATTTCATGCCCAGACCTTTAAAATGAGACCTCTCCCAGCTTTCTACGACCTCCCGTTCGCTCACAATTTCATTGTAAAATTTTGGGCTTACGGAATTAGATATATAGATATGCTTTAAGTCAACAAATCACAATAATACTGTAAGCAAATTAGTATAAGCTTCGGAAGAGTCAAGTAGACAAGAGATAAGCTTCAATCTTTTGATACATAAAATTAGGTGAAAACATGTAAAACAAAAAAACATAAAAAAACTCACCTCGTTTTGTTAATTTACAATGGCAATAGTTCTTTTTTTTTAAAGTTGTCCAAGAGTCAGTGACCTAGAAAATTACACTATACAATAATAACTTAATTCATTTCTTATAGCCATTCATTTTAATGCGATAGACAGCTCCCATACTAGTTTAAGAAAAGTGAAGTCTGCCACTCAAAAGCTTTTTTTTTTGTTCACCGTTCTTTAAAATTCATCGTTATGTGATGATTATACATCAGTTTTTATGAAGATTGTTTAATATTCTAGCCTGTTTGGGACTGGCTATACCTATTTGGTGTTAAACAGTTTTCTGAAGTATGTAGATGGTAATACATTTCTGGCCGCAGAAACTTCTATCAGATCAACATTTCCAAGGCATTAATTGATTCAAGCTTCATTCAAAAGACTAAATATTATTAGTTATGCATAAAACAGCTTCTAAATCAATTATAAAGTGATTTGATCCATTACCAGGACGAATACAAAGCATATTGTTTACAAGTTAGAAGTTACATTTAATTAGTCCTACATCTATATTTTGCTAACGATTACAAAATACATCCTACCCCACTCCTAAGAGTTGGTTAAAAGTAAGACCAAGAAAAACACCTTGGCAGTCATCGTTTCAACTTAGGCACTTTTGCCTCATATAAAAACTACAATACAAAATGGAGGACAGATGATCGTTTTGGAACGTTTTGCAACAAAGTAACTTAGCATATATCACATTGCTTTCGCCCAACCATGTAGGCTTACGGTTCGTAAGTACCAAGGTGTGCCTTGCACTTAGGACAAGTATGGACTACGAGACTCATGGAATCCATACAGTACGGAATACAGGAGCATAAGCAGCATCTGAAAATAACGGTAAAGGATTAGTTATACTACGATATAGATTTTGAATCCATATTCTACTAAGTATCTGTTGTGTATTTATGAGGCTTGCGATTGAAAAGAAAAAGATAGACAGACAATGACGTACAGGCCAATCGTTAATTAGGACTTGAGAAAATGGTACGGGGAATACAAGTTGGAGGGATGTGATTTTAAGGTACATTAACAGTAAACCAAGATAAAAAGGGATCATGAAAAAAGAGATCAGATTAAGGGTAGTTGAAAACAGCTTAGGTGGGTCAATACAGAGAGCAAAACTAAGACTGTATTGACACAAAAACGCAAGAAGTTATGATTCTTAGCAAAACAATGGAGGAAAGGGCGTATGGATATAAGATGATTCACTGGGGAGGAGAGGAATGAGAGTGTAGATGGTGGAGGAAGAGAAAAGGAGAAGATTTGGAATCACCTTCTTGACTTCCAAATCCAAAGGGAGGGAAACAGAATGCATGAATGTACAAATGCAAGGATTGTTTGTGCATTGTCAGAGACATTAAAAACAGGAAATAAAAATACTTTAGGCCTATTCTTAATTTAGGATTACTGTTCAATACTAAATTGTCAAAACCTTACTTATAGTCATTGAAAGCTTTGCTACCCACCAAACAGTTTAGACCATTTCTAAAGAAAACCATTGAAAAATTGCCCATGAAAATGAATAGATGCTACTAAAATAATCATGTTTTGTTACAAAATTACAAGCTGTAGAGACTTTTCAGTTTTCACATAGTTAGTATTATTTAAAGAAAATTAAGTAAAAAAATTACCCAACAAAGCAGAGGCCGAGGCAAATCAGATGAGCGAGAGTTTTGGACTTTTTCACAGTCATCGTCTTGATCGTAGAGTTGCAGTTTGGGCACGTTGTTCTAAGCGGCTGGCGACCGACGAGTAAAGGGGTAACTCCCACTACCACTGTGTTACCTGTGCAGATAATCACATTTACGAACCACGATTTTCAGAAATTGTAAAAACGTGACTAAGTGTTTTTGCAAAAAGGTGCAAGTAATTATTAAATATATTTCATGATTATCTAGCATGTCTCAGATTACTTATGTTTATAATAATCTGGGTAGCTGAGAGGTTGTAGTGCCTGCCTTCAAATCTGAAGGTCACCGGTTTGATTCCAAGCGAGACCAAGATGCCATTGTCATTTGGCTATCATTTAATGTTGCTATCCATCTAACATATGGTCTATATTACGAAGTAACTAGAGCAGGGTTTAGATGGTCCTGTACCTTTTCAAAAACGTTAAAAAATTACAATTGGGTTGAAACACACAAAACTAAAAATAACGGAAATTTAGTTAGCCTATCAACGATAATCTTAAAACCATCTCTTTGGAGCTGTTTGGAACTTTGATCTCTATAAGCCTAATCAGGCCCATGGTGGAGATACCTGTTTGTAAATACCTTTCTGAATGGAGTAAAATCCACGCATAAGTTATATAAATAATAGGTGGAATCATTGGACTATATAGAATGATAGAACTTAGAAAAACTAAATTTTTGATTCACAGCCCTTCATTGAAGAGGATGTTCTTATGGGATTGAGTTCAGTTAGGGTAGTACAGTATGTAGCTTACCAGAGATAACTGGAGGAGTTTAGAGAACCAAAATATCACATAGCTAGGCCTTAATTGATTTTTAATCCTATACTAGGATGCAATTTCACGGTTTTTACTATTTATATGTTATATCGATTCCTGCTTACTGACACAATAATCCAGGCTTCGATTCCCATTGGATTATATTCATTGACTTCATTGTGCTACTCACAATGTTAACACAGTTTTATTACCAAACAGTTTCTCTGTAACCTTTTTTCAAGAGGTTGGCAGCCTCTTTTACCTTGCATTTGCTCGTCCACATGTGCCACAGAGGCCAGTGCGTGGAACGTATTCAGTAATATAGGACTGAGCCGGTACAGTGCAGTACTGATTTTTGACCGAGCCTAGCTAAGGCCTCTTTTATGCACGTTATACACGGCGTTTTCCGTCGGGCGGAATCTATCAGAACACTTTCCGTCGGTGAGTGTTTTAGCATGGGATCAAATGGGACCCTTTTATGCACGACGGAATCTCCGTCGCGTTTCAGAATTCCGACGGAGGCCGACGGAGGACTTAGACTCCGCCGAGTTTCGGCGTTTCGTGGAGCGTGTTTTTACATAGGTTCAAATGGAACCCTTTTATGCAACTGCGTTTTCCGTCGGGCGGAATGTAGTGCTGCCAACCTACCCCACGCTCTGTCATCCACAGTATTGAAATCACCTACGGTAATCATAGTAAATAGAATATCATTATTCATTCTAATTGGTTAAAGAGTACAAATAATGTGATGTAATTAGGGAAAAAATTACTGCATGAGAATTAATTACATTTATGTTTAAATCCGCGGGATAATACAAACTTACTGTTTCGTAACAACTTCTCAAACTTTTCCCCATCATTTCGCAGCAACCCATATAGGTTTGTGAAAGCCCCATCCACCCTACGACTTTCATTAACCGGGTGTACAGCTCATCTCCTTCGCCGTCGTCTATTTCTCTTCATGTACAAATAAGTATACACCAATACACAAGGATCCATCTTGGGTCACTGACGATGGCAAAATGAACGAAGTTGGTAGCACTGAACACCCCCACCACGGGCATCAGCGGATTCCGCTCAGCGACGAAACTGCATAAAAGGGACATCGATTCCACCCGACCGAAAACGCCGTGCATAAAAGAGGCCTAAGGGATTGTATTCTATACAACGTGTAACGACCCAAAACCCGTCAAGGGGTAATAATCACACCCGCCGTTACCACCGCTCCCACCGTTACCACTACATCTGCCGTTACCACTTCAACGTTTGTCACTACAGTTAACACCCGTGGGTCTACGGAATCGTCCGTGCCGCGCACACCGTTTGACGATCCGCGCGTCGGGTGGATTTATAGACTGAGCAAAGAGGAGCTGCAGAATGAGATGAGTAAATACGGCCTTTCTACGGCAGGTACGGCAGAGGAACTTAGGAAGAGCTTTGTGGATTTTTGGCGATCGCCATTATCCGCAATTACCCGTACCGAACCCTACCGGACCGTTGACCCTCCACGCACTCTTAATATCCCGACGGCGAATTACGGGTCGGAATACGCGTCTAAGGACAAGCTAGGCTTACATCCCGCCCTAGACGAACGTGACAGTGTACGGGAGATACTTGGGTTGTCACCGAATGCGGACTCTACGCTTGTGAAACGGGTCCTTGCCTCAATGGTGAATACCTTGAGGTCCAACGACGCGACTCCCACGGGACACTACGCGACCGACACGGTTCCCGCTCACGCCGCACCCCCTACCACAATTTATGCCGATCTGTGCTACGGTGCGGTACCACGTCCTAACGCCTCGGGAACTCGCGAGTTGCGCGATGCCGATCCACCGAGCCACGCAGGCCCTTCAAGCCGCCAATCGCTAGACGGAGCCTCCATTTACAACGTCGTTCGTAAGTGGAACCTTCGTTTTGACGGTCGCAAAGACCCGGTATCGTTCCTGGAACGCTTGGAGGAGCTAATGGAGGCGTATTCCTTAACTCCAGACCAGGTCTTCAGGGCTCTGCCAGAACTGTTGACTAGCAACGCCTTGTTATGGTACCGCAATAACCGGGAAGCGTGGGCCGATTTCCAGGATTTTCGTAGCCATTTCGAAATCCAATATCTACCACTCGGTTATCGCCGTAACTTGGACGAAGAGATTCGTAAGCGGACACAGGGTGACCAGGAGCCGTTCAGAGATTTTGTAGTCGCGTTAAGCACGCTAATTCGAAGGAGAGGATCCATTTCGTCCCACGATAAGATTGACTTGATTTATACGAATATGCGACCCGAATACAAGCTTATGGTTCGACGCCAAGACTGCTTGACTCTGACCGAATTGATTAAGCGTGCCGAGGAGTACGAGGCCTACGTTAGGGATAAGAGCACGTTTCGTCCTCCACCCCCTCCGGCTATCTCTCTCATTCCCGAAACCGCGTATCACGGGCGAAGACGATCTGAACGTCCGGTCAATAACGCCGCAGTCACTGCTGAGTCACCGCGCGAACCGAGCTCCCGGACCTACCCGCAGCACCAGAGGTACGACCGCGCGCGGCAAGGACCGAGTTTGCGACCCAAGGCACAAACCCTATCCGTGCCCAACTCCCACACGAATGTGAGAGGGGTGGCACTGGAGAGAACCGTCCACGTCAACAACCAGTACGTTTGCTGGAATTGTGACCGTACGGGACACTTGTTCCGCGACTGCCCCGAACCAAGAACATGGAGGTGCTATTATTGCAAAACCAAAGGCATCTCGACCGCAAAATGCAATTGTAAGGCGGGAAACGCACACAGGATTAAGCTAAGGAGGGGGCGGCTGAGTCCAAATCCCCGATCCGGAACAGAGCCACCCCATCGACCCGCGGTTGCCACGGTCGCGCTGGTGGAGGTATCCCCAGCCACCCGTCGCAATGCTCCCGCCGATACGCCTCACACCCCGATTGCCACCGCGTCCACTAGCCGGCCAGTGCCACAGGAGGTACGCGACCTCCTGTCCAATTTACCGTTGGAAGACACGGGGCGGCGAAGGAAAAATCAGAGGATGAAGGTGTTCAGGGGAGATGGAACGTTTTTCCGGGTCCGCACGAATAAGCTGCGGACAATGAAGGAAATATATTGAGGCGACGTACCCAATTTAAGAAGAGTTTCGATTTCGTTATTTTCTTGCTCAAGAGTGTCGCAGCAGACACCGACAATACCCTAGGTTTGGGTATTTTTTTTTCTTTTTCCGTTTTTCTTTTTTTTCTCTGCGAAGTAAGAAGGGGGTGTAACGACCCAAAACCCGTCAAGGGGTAAAAACCCGATTTTTAAAAGTTTCATATTAAATATTATAATTGTCTACGTTCGGGTTAAGCCGCGCCCGTGTTGTCAGCGGCATCGTAGGGGCAATGGTCCTACGTCATCGTAGAGGGGATGACGCTAGTTACCTACCCCGCCGCCAGGGGCGATGGCAAAGAAGGACCAGAAGAGCAGTACCACACAGTACCTCACGGTCAGTCGTCCACCCGCTACCGAACCGTCAGTACGCTTGCTGTTTGGAGACAATCCAACAGTCTATAACCTCCTAAATTCTGGTCAATTAAAGATTTCCCCCGTTCCTGGTAGAATCATAAGTCATCAGGTTAGTGTGCTACCGAATTTATTTTGTCATTTATTTATTTCTCATTTTTGGAGAAGTTTTATTATTTTTATTTTACTGTGCCGCAGTCGCGCGCACCCCGCACGCTTTTTCACGTACGAGCACACTACCTTTTGTCTTAAACCAGCTTAAGTTGCCAGAACGGTTTACGTACGACTTACCCCGTTACCCCGGACCGTCCTACGTAAATTTGGTTTAAGAAACCCCGTACCGACTCTGGTGATCGACCGAGTTAAGTTTTCCCCGACACGTTTACTTTGGTGATTACCAAGTATAACGACCGAGACTCGTTTTAGTTAAGTTTCTAATTAATTAGGTCATCCGCATTCTCGATAATTTATTCTAAATTCTAAATTTAACTTCACATTTTTTCGAGTGGCTATGATGAGCACTTGCTAAGGGTAAGCTTAACATTGTAAGTATTATTGTTGTAATTAATATTCTGAGCCAATAAACTCGAAACTATAATTAATTAACGAACACGTTAGAGTCCTGGACTATCTCATAGTAGGCTAAGCTATCTGGACAAATTTAAGGTGTGACCTAATTTCAGGTGAGACGACAATCACGTACTATAAAATCTCAATTTTGTCTCTCAACCCGAAATTTCGTCATAAACGTACTTATAGGCAATAAACAACTTGAATGTGATTCCACTCACCTCCAGTGACTTGTACAGGCTGAGGATATTGTGGAACGGACGGATACAAAGATTGGCCGGCCTGTTGGGGCGTCTCATGAATTACTGGCGTCGGCTCTGAACAAACACATTTAACATAGGTAATTATCGTCTCAAAAACATAGAATAAGGAAACTCCTCATGAAAATTCCTGAAAAAATCATGGTGTTTAACGTTAAAGCTAATTTCAGTACTTTTTTTGTAGCCTACTATCAAGTTTCCAGACAGTAAGCTGATGCCTATTTTACTAGAATATTTCATTTAGATTGTTTATGGTGTCACAATAGTAATCCTAGTGTTGTAGGCCTAAGTTATTAACCTCAACACTTTGAAAAAATTTGTATGATGGCCTTACAATTTTTGTTATAATAAAACTTCTATCTCAAAATTGAATAAGTTAGTTCAATATAGGTATTTATAAATGTCTTGGGTCAAAAGTTACCATGTATTGGGAAAATTTACCTTTCAAAAATTAAAATTGTTTAACTAGGCCTGCATATGATAAGTGTACGTAGTCCTTTCTATGTTAACTCTACTAATAGAATATTAATATTATAGGACTTCAAATAATGTTTATTAAATTAAAATTAAAAATCCCAAGTAAGACCCGTAAAGTATAAAAACCATCCCTTAAATCTCCTTGTGATTAAGTAATTAAGCTGTAAACTATGCCAATTATATTGATACTTAAGTGTATCTGTTACATTTATAAAATTGACCATGACAAAATCTGTACATACAAAACTGATAATTTTTCACAGTTACATTTACCGTATATTTGAAGCACTTACGGTATTGATAAGGAGGTGCCTGAGTAGCATCACCATAAGGGTTGTATGGTGGTTGGGCATCATAAGGTGGAGGGGGAGCCGTAGGTAGAGGTGCTGTCGGAGCAGGTTCGTATCCTTGTTTACCCATTTTGCTGAAAAATACATTCAAAGTTATAAAAAAATGTTTTAAAACCCCTGTTAATGCATCTAGCCTATCTAATCAACCACAAAACAAGTTATTGGTGAACATTTCTACTTAATGCCCACAAAATGTTCATGTTTACTTAATAACATCGGCTTGCATGATCACAATGTCTAAATTCATCTCAAGGACAGACTTCGTGAATAGACAAAAGATTAAAACGGAATACAAAATGTTTTCAGTCCATTCATTAAATTAAATTAATCTTATCTATACAAGTTGTGTTGTTTTAAGGTTCCATACAATTCCAATCAGATTCGAATGAGAGATATTAGGAACTAAACTTACTTATTTATTAATACAATTTAATACTAAGGTGTGAGTCATACAATGTCATACTTGTCCTGTAACTGTGCGCACGCGGTTGGATATTGTAAATTTTTTTCCAAAGGCCTTCTTGTTTTTGTATCGTATAAATGACTTCGTTTGTAAGTTAGTAGGCTATGTATCCGTGTTACTTATCCAAACTTTTGATGGCCTTTTCGATGCTACAGTTTTAATGTTCGTACAAGATCTGAAGATGAGGAATTAAGTCAGACTTGAAATGCGTCATCCATGATCATACAGGATTACTCTGGCAGTAAGTTAACTTAAGTTACTCTTGTTATTTCATAACTTTTAGGCCTATAGTTTTTTCAATGATTCGGAGACAAAACAACTATGAAGTCAAAGTATATTTTGATGGAGATTGATATCAAAGTTTCCCTGTGTTTGAAAGGGGTTTAAATCTTCACTCCCACGACACGCACGAACCTGTCCTGGATCTTTTTGAGTCTATGGATCAGGCCAAGTTGGTAGGGGAACCAAACGACACTTCTAAATTCCAGCACAGTTTGCACCAGAGAAATAAACACCATGGCTTCAACACTTCTTCAAACCTCTCCTTGAAGTTATTGATGAATTCCAGCATCCGAGACGCCTTTGACACAATTGAATTTATGTGATCACTAGGGCTGAGGTTGCTTGTCAGGATTACTCCCAGATCGCGGACAAATTCAACCCTCTCCAATGTAGATCCGTCCAGTCTATAGTCGAAGCAGATGAATGAAGACAAACAATGAAATGTGATTATCTGACAATTTTGGGTTTCAACTTCATGCAGTTCTGGGCACACCATTCACAGATCCTCAGCAAGCAGGTTTGCAGTCTATGGCAGTCTTCAATGGAAGTGACAGAGGAGTAGATTTTGATATCATCGGTGAAAAGCAGACATTCAGCATCAGGGATAGTTCTATCAATGATATTGTTTAAGAAGATAGAATAAGAGAAATGGACCAAGATGGGACTCCTGACAAAGCATGAAACGGCTGAGAGATAGCACCAGAATATTTCACAGTGAGCATGCGATCCACAAGGTATGATTTGAACCATCCCAGGAGGCCACTTGAAAATCCATAAGCTTGTAGTTTTGCAATTAGGTGAGCATGGTTTACAGTGTCGAAGGCTTTGGAAAAGTTAAAATAGATGCTGTCTACCTGATAACTGACACGAAAAGGAAGAGCGAATAAAATGGTTATATGTCAAAAGATTTGTCTCAATAGATCTTCCACGGTTGAACCCGTGCTGTTCGTTTCTCAGTATGCTCCTGCAGCTGAAACTGATTTGGTCAATTGAGGACTAAGGATTCACAAACCTTCCCCAGTGTAGATTGGATGACTTATTGGTCTGTAAGATAGTTACTGACATCGGCTATTTCGAAAGACTTTGGAATGGGAACTATAAAGCTGGTTTTAAGACTTTGAGGGGAAACACCCAGGCTTAGGAGACTGTTAAACCTGACAGTTAAATGAGGTGCAAGTAAGTTGCTGCAGTGTTTCAGAACAAGTGGAGGGATGTTGTCAGGCCCGGTGCCTTTACTTGGGTCAAGGGAAGGTAGTTTCTTCCTGACATCGGATTTAAGGAGCATAGGCCTACAGTCTGATAAGCTGATGATCCTTCTAACTCATAGTGAGTGAGATGTTTGACAGACTTTGGTATTTACTATGACTTAGGCTTATACTAACTTAGCCTAAATGGAATCAAGCTGAACAATTGTATAGTCCTTTGGCCTTCAGGGCTTAGGTTACATCACTTTCAGTAATTTAGGTCTAGATTGTTTGTTAGTTAATAGTATTGGTAAGGATACAAGTACTGTATTTTAATGTCAGAACCAGAACCGGTGGTGTTCAGATCTGGAAATGAAATCCTATGATTTAACTTGAATATTTTTTTAAGGGAGAAAAATGCTAAGTTATAAGTGTAAACAAGTATCCATACTGCAAATCGATAAGATGAGTATATTTGACTTACCCAATCGGTTTCTTGCTGATGGGACAGTTAAAAGTAATTAGGCACAAGATTATCTTTCTCAGTGACTCATTCAAGGTTTCTGAGAAGCAGACGCAGACACTAGACAGCAGACTAAGCGAATTAGCAGACAAAAGTCCTTCGAAATGTCATAACATCCTTCTGTCGTCACAAGACATAACTACAAACAAGCAGTACCAACAAAACAAAACGTAATAAATTCCTTGGAATCTCGAATCGGCTTGATGTTTTACCATTGACTATTACACTAGTGTTTATATAGTCAATGGTGTTACACATCACTAATTAATAATAACTAATTAATTTATTCTAAACCCAATATTCATCCTATGAGTTATTAAAGGCGGCCGTGGTTATTTAAGGGTGTACGATACACCGTATACAGTATGTAAATTATAACTTTCAATGTAATGTATTTTACCATACTCTATGGTTGTATTGCTGAAAAAATGTTACACCATTTACCAATATCATATCATATCATAATATAACCTCAAACTTAGTCCAAGTTGAAATTGTTATCAGGGCAGAGCAAAGAAGGAGAGATTTTCTGTTTTCATTTTGTTTTAAAGCTACTGTACTACTATTAATTAGCCTTAACCTATTTCTGGATTGTTAAAAATTTATTTAATCCTCTCAGTTTGGTAAAATTTAGGGATCATGAATCCCATTTAGTTTGTCGTAAAGTGGGATTTCTTTAGGTCAAGCATAGACTGGGACAGGGATACTAAATTTATATTAAAAACCTTTGCCTGACTAAGACTAATGTGAATCTTTAATATGGTTCTTTGCCCAGGATTATTATGAGTTGTCTAAAGATAATTTTAATTTTAACCTTACAAGTAAGTATCTCAGTAGTCCTATATAGGCTAACTTAATAGGCTAATTCTATAAGTTACATTGTATCATAGGTCCTATTTCCCATTCCCTTATAACAAGGAGATGATCTTCTTCTAGATATTCTATCAGAATGAGGAGGTTTTTGTTGCTGATTTTACATCTCCTTCGAAGCAGTTTGTCCTGTAAATTTCATAAATAATAGAGCTAACTTAGGACGTGCAAATCATTTTCTGGTCATGGATTGGGGGGCGAACAGCAGAGGTAGCCTACCTAACAGTTCCGCAGAGATCCAAGATCCAACCATATGTTATCGGGTGAATAACGATACATATGTACTTATCGGTTTGATATTAACACCGGTAAGCTTATGGAATTGAATCGAGTACCATAAGTTAACTTATCATACTAATATTATAAATGTAAAAGTTTGTTTGAAGTTCAACCACGCATTAACTGCTGGTCGGATTGGGTTGACAATTGGTATGATGATAGCTCACATTCCCGATTAACGTTAGACACATTCTTATCTCAAAAATCCGCCCCAGTGGCTCTAGAGTTTCCTATGCTAACCGTATGAGTAATTTATGTCATATTTAAAAGGAATTAAAGAATTTTGCCAGTTGTTTAAATTACACAAGTTGGTTCTATGAATTATTCAATAGCATTAAAAGGTTATAACTTAAGGTTTACCAACAGGGTCCAACACTATTGATTCTTTTTGCATTTATGACAACTGCTAATATGAACCAAGCAGCAACAAAAAGCTATGAGAACTTTAACTTACTTTTTTCTATTGTTTAGGTGCAGTGGTAGAACATTATGGCTATGGTAGATTTGCTATGGTACAGTATACAGTATACAGTGCTATGGTATATGGTATACAGTAAATTTTAGCAAACCAAATTTTCTTAAAACGTACATGTCCTCTCCCATTCAAACGCAATGCTTGAGTATAACTGCATTAAGCATTTTATACTTTTACGCCAAACCCGTAGGAAGGTCGGGTACTCTGCTAGTGCCCTATAAATAAAAACAATAACAAAAACATTACCGTAATAAAGCTTTTCTTTTTTTTCATAGCCTACTTTTTACTTTTCATTAGGTCATAATAAAATTTGTTTTTGGTCAGATATTGATACTTAATTTATTAGATAGGCCTATGAATAAAAACGTCTACAAAATCATAAATCAATTTTATGCTTACATTGGGGGGAAAAATAAACAATATTTTGTAACTGATATACTGAATCGGATACCGGTTACCAAATAACATCGATAAGTATTCATCGTTATTTATCTGATTAGATAGCCTATCATTGGTTCTCTGCGGAACTGAACCTGACAGCAGTTACCTAAGTTTGTATTTTTCCAAAAAGATAGCATTGATTTGAATAGCAACATATTTTAGCATCCACATAAGACTACAGTAGCCTAAGGTACTATCAAAAGACTAAACTTAAATGTTTTCTATATGGTGTTTAAGGTATTATCGATCGAGCAACTAAACGCCCATGTACTACATTCCGTCAGCGGAGAAGTGGTTGGTGGGAACTACACGTATTACAGCTTGATGTACAAAGGCCCCATCACATTATATTTGTACTCAAGGTAAGAAGTAAACTTTGGAACATTTTAGAAATAGCCGTGATGTTTTTCTGCTGTTAAACACAATACACTAAAAATAAATCTATTAATTAGGGCCTTGGCCTACTATGAAATAGAACAGTTTTATCAAATATTTTCTATTTTCAGCTTTG
Source organism: Macrosteles quadrilineatus (assembly GCF_028750875.1). Classification (NCBI taxonomy): domain Eukaryota; kingdom Metazoa; phylum Arthropoda; class Insecta; order Hemiptera; family Cicadellidae; genus Macrosteles; species Macrosteles quadrilineatus. The sequence continues at coordinate 91,834,789 of NW_026542598.1, read as the reverse complement.
GTGATGCAGATCTCTATGTGTCCCAATTTGTGAATAAACCATCATTTGAACCAGATAATTACTGTTTACAATCTTCCACTTGTGGGCTGGATGTTGTTCACATACCAAAAAGGTTAGTTTTATTTTGTGTTTAATTACATAAGTTAATACATCCATACCCAAGAGTTATTTTGTTTATTAATCTGCAAAAGATATTTTTCCTAGACCAGTGGCATATTTTAAGTAAGTCAACCTGGAATTTTTTAAGACCTTTTTCCAAGAGTTTTTGGTATTATCCGGATGCAACTAATTTAAGAGGGATTTTTTTGCCGGGAACCAAAAATAATTTAAAGAAAAAAAACATTTAGAAAGAATATACTTTAATTGACTTACTGTCTAAATTTGACATGATTACGATTAGTGGCCTTTGAGTTCTGCTTCCCAGAAGACAGCGATGTCGGCGAGGATTGAGTTGAATGCGCCGCCGCCGCTATACTCCGCCAAGTAGGTATACAGCGTGCGAGGGTGTTTATGTTAGGTTGGGTTATCATAAATATGATTGTAGGACTTTCCTCGTTTTGTTATGAATTGAACGATACCAGATGAGTCATACTTTCGCCCGTAAAATTTCTCAGATAAACGTGGTGACAGGTGATGCGCACGCTCCGGTCAAAAACCAGGCCTTGGCCTACTTGGAGGGATTTGGCGTGAGAAAGTATGACTCATCTGGTATCGTTCAATTCAGAACTAAACGAGGAAAGTCCTACAAACATATTATGATAACGCAGCCTAACATAACCGCCGCAGCGCGCTGTATAAGGGTGGCTTTCGGATAATATCAATAAAGTACCTAGTTTTTTTAACGCTATTTAAAGGAAAAGCGACCCAAACCCATTAGGGTAGAGTTTTGTAGAATTGAACCCAGGGTCCGTCCCCCACTGAAGTTTTAAAAAACAAATTTTGTATAAAAAATTGATTTTTTCTCTTGTTCTATAAATCATTGTAGGCTATAGGCTAATAAACACTAAACAGAAATCTATTTTAGCCTTAACGTTAAATAAAAGGGGTTTTAAGTGTCAAGAAACAACATAGGTACTTGACCAGTTACTGTAAGCTAATTATTTACTTTTCCTTTTTCCTTACTGGTACCATATAACTTATATTGTATTGTAGACTACAATACTAAAATAAAGTGAATAGAATTCATGTAGCTGCTTGGATTTGGTTTAAATTGACTTTCTTGTGCAGAAATCAGAAATACTTCTAAACGTTATGCAACATTTCTTTTATTTGTCTCTTCCTCGCAAAACATATTTATCCTCTCATTTATATATCTTATATTGGAATTGCATTTCAGCTTCAAAAGACCAGTTGGTATAGCTGTTTACGGACATCCGTCGTACGAAGTTAGCGAGTATTACTTAGAAGTAGTTTACAGGCAAAACAAGGATATTTACGTTTTTGAAGAGGACGAGGAAGATCAAGAAGGATATTTTGGACAGGAACAGAAAATAGATAGAGAAGAAGGTGATCAAATCACAGAAGAGGTAGGGTATCCATAATGCACACTAATAAAATTCCTCCCCTCCTGTTGTCAGTGTATGTACTATAAATAAGGGACCTTCATTGATTTAAGATACTTAGTTATAAAGCCATTTAGGTGTTATTTTAAATCACCTACAGTTTTAAATTTGTAAACAATTAAATATTACTTACAGTAGCCTACAATAAATTACTTATTACTTAGGCCTAGACTGACTTACAAAAGACCTAACCCTAATTTTCCGGTAGTCTAAAAAAAAGTCTAAATAATTTATTAAATACTAAACGTTACATAAAATACATATGTGGCATTAACAGGTTTCTCGTCCATTAGCCTAATTATAATCTTGATCTATATTTGCACGGTAAAATAAATACTTCATCTAGACTTAACTTATATAGGCCTAGTTAGAAAAAAATATTCATACAACAAAACATAGACAAATACTACAACAACATAAATTACAATGTTCTTATCTAGGGATGTTCCGATACTTCCGAGAGGTATCAATACTTACTTTCAATATTCAGAATATCGGGATCGCTTTTTTAATATTATTGAAGTAGCAAAAGAAATGTTGGAGTATCTGTATTGAGTATCCAATAATATCGGGTATCGATACTTTTGATTCGATTCTGTTTAGACTAAATATCGGTTGCAAGCCAGTATCGTAACGTCTCTAATCTTATATAGAAGACCATTCAAATGAGGATCAATCTTTTGATCCATTCTAAATCAAAGAAATTATGCTGCCGCTGGGTAGTGATCAGCTGTTATGTCATGTTGTTTACACAGTGTGGTTCCCACAAACGTAATGAATAAGAATTTGTCTTGCTTATAGTTTAATTACCTCACCTCAATATGTTAACTAACCACAGAGTTTTAAACCATGTGTTTTACAACTCCGTGTAATAATGAAACTTTTCCGCCGAGGAATTCCTAATACCTACTTTTAAAGAATTGATCACATTATTAATTGATATTCATTAATAAGTCACCAAGCAGGCATTGATGATTACCTCTTTGCCTAAAGGTTTTAGGTTACCACCTGTTTATGTGGGAAAAGTCTGAAGTGTAAATAAATTGGCCTAACTTACTGCAAGTTTTTTGCTGCAGGAAGTATAGCAGATTCTAATGTCAGAATGTGAGGCTTCTTTGTCAATACGTATTTTGGCTCAATTTTAAGTGCTGGGGATTTTTTTATTGATATTTAGGGGTAGCGGATTTCTACCCCCGGATATTTACCCCCATGAAAAAACGCCTACGTCATTTTGACGTCACGAGGGGCGGGGCCTATACACAGTCGAGAAACAGCCCGCGACTGGAAATTTACCCCCAATATATTATTAAATAATCAACATGTAATTGTTTGATTATAAAGTGATTTGCCATAGCACGGAAATCTACCCCCGGATATCTACCCCCAGACATTTACCCCCGGATATCTACCCCCGGACATCTACCCCCGGATATCTACCCCCGGAAATCTACCCCCGGACATCTACCCCCAGATATCTACCCCCGGACATCTACCCCCAGACATCTACCCCCGGATATCTACCCCCGGACATCTACCCCCGGATATCTACCCCCGGAAATCTACCCCCGGACATCTACCCCCAGATATCTACCCCCGGACATCTACCCCCAGACATCTACCCCCGGACCTCTACCCCCGGACATCTACCCCCGGAAATCAACGGCTCTTCGGTTAAGCATTGTCTTGTAATATCCAGTATTAAGCATGCGATATGGCATTGTCTTGTTTAACATTATCTATCTTCCTAATTCAATAAGCTGTAACAGTCCTTTTTTCACCCGACCTTCTTCGCCGATTGTTACGATTGAGGTGTCATTTTAAAGCTTAAGATCTTGCGCAGAGCAAAATGGTAATTAAAACGGATATTTCGATTAACGCTTCAAAAGGTTGACCCCTATGCCTTTGATTTATTCCTAGAAGGTGCTTCCAATGGTTAACCAACTTTCACACTATACAGTAACAGTTATAAAGGTGAAATGTGAGCAGATTACTAATCAGTTCCATTTTTAAGTCAGGTTGAAAACCAGAATAGATCGTCTGCAACTGTAAACAAGAGATGGAACACTACCCCAAAACGACTTTTCGTTCTCAATTGGCCCTCTATCAATAACATGTGTTGCCTGTACAGCGAGGCATTTTGAGAAGGAGAAAACCCGCCGGATGAATGCTTTAGGTTTATCAATAACGAAGATAAACATGGTTTTAGTTACACACCGGTAATCTTTGAGTTGACTCATTTAAACTCATTGTAAATATTCATTGTTATTCATTTTGAAATAACTCCTTTAATACTTTGCAATTGCTCGAATTCGAGCAACATGTACACTAAATACATATTATTGCACTTACGATTTATTTGATCCGTTGATTTACGTGAGTTACAACGTTTTTAATCTTACTTGGTTTTGGATTTTATTACGAAACATGATCGGAAATGGTTGCAGTATTTGTAAACTAAATGTAATAACAAATTTCCAGTGACAGCTAGAAAAAATCATCTTTATCCAGCTTTTCATCTTTCACAGCTGTTCGTTATTTCATTGATGTCGTATTCTCCAAACAAATTATTAGTATTTCATTAATTACTGGTAAACATTAGGAGTATCCTAAACTTGACAAAAATGCAAAAAATTGGGGTTTTGAAACAAATTTATTTTGATTCAAAAGTAGTGAGGCCATTTTAATGGCTTAAGTTACTCGTGTCAATCCACCGAATCCAAAAAGACTATTTAAATCGAATCACTACGAATTGATGCTCTAGTTTTTGAGAAGAAGGCCACGTAAATTGCCTTCTGGGCCTTGACAGACAAGACAGAAATTGAGATAAAGACTTGTTTTGGCTTCTTTAATGTATTAAACGTAAAAATGACAAAAATAAATAATTTTAAGCAATGTTCATACTAAACTCTAATTTCATTAAAATAAATTCGTAAAACCAAAAGAACCATGAGGTAAAAATACCTTCCCTATCCCGAAATATCAAATTTTATTCTTTTACATTATTCTCCGTTATTTCACAACCAGCATTGACAACCAGAACCAATCATAAAATATGTTTATGTTTTATTTTTTACGATTAATTATATGTGTAAACAACTAGACTTTTTAGCCAATGTAAAACTCCGGACAGTGTCTACGACATAGAAGGTAATTACTACTTATTACTAGGAGGTAATTGATAGTGAAAAAATTATTAATTCATTAATCAACCTGTGGCAGGCTTTTTATCAACATTTAATTGCATTTTTACCACTAGTAATCAGAAAATAACCTCCTTCAGTGATATGTTTTAAATTTCACGATCTGCGCTCGTGCATGTGCCGTTAGCTATGAATGTACGTGAAAATTGGTTAACAATTTAAATCACTGTCTGAAAATAAATCAAATAATGCTTATGGGTTACACTTTTGGAGCCCTTTATCAAAATATCCTTTTTAATTACCATTTGCGTTGCACTGAATCTTAAGCTTAAAAATTACACCTAAATCAGTAACAGCTTAATTAATTGGGAAGATAGATGACATTAAACAAGACAACGACATATCACATGCTTAATACTAGATATTAGAGAGTAATTATTAAACGAAGAGCCATTGATTATTTTTATAAACCAATTACTAAAATAAACTACAACAATGAATATTGACCGATACGTAGTGTTGCACGGGGGTAGATTTCTGGGGGTCGGAAATAAATAATTCCGGGGTCGGACATTTATAAATCATAAATGTCCGACCACTGGGGGTACATTTCTGGGGGTAGATTTCCAGGGGTAGATATCCGGGGGTAGACGTCTGGGGGTAAATGTCCGGGGGTAGATGTCCGGGGGTAGATGTCCGGGGGTAGATGTCTGGGGGTAGATTTCCGGGGGTAGATGTCTGGGGGTAAATGTCCGGGGGTAGATGTCCGGGGGTAGATGTCCGGGGGTGGATGTCTGGGGGTAGATTTCCGGGGGTAAAGTTCCGGTGTCAGGTTTATTAGCATTTTGATTAATTACAACTGTTAAGTAAACCGTGAAATGCGAGTTGATTGAATATACAATAATTTATCCATCCTAAAAGTTCGCGGCCGGAAATCTACCCCCATACATGTGACGTCAAAGTGACGTAGGCGTTTTTTCATGGGGGTAAATATCCGGGGGTAGAAATCCGGCGACCCGATATTTAATAGCGTTAGTCTTACTTACATAGTTATTGTAGCTTGACATTCTTGTATGAGGAGGAATAAAAAAAGTTTTAAATTTCACGTTGGATTGGCCTCTCCGTAGTTTTTGTAGGCTACTTTAATAATACATGTTAGTTATTTTTTTACACTGTAGATTTGTTTTGTGTTCATCCAGGGAGAGCAGAAAGAAGAGGAGGAGGCAGGAAGTTTTCTAACTGCGCTTTTGTGGACATTCCTTAACATACTGGTAGAAGTCTTGTTTTTATGACAGTGCAACCATGTTGGAATACGAAAACCAAATGTTTTTGGACATTCTGCACGAAGATGGCTTACTCGTCGCAGCCAGGTAAAACATTCTATCCTTCCAGATAAAGTAACCTAAAATACCCCGCCGCAGCAAACCTGCCGACTAAGCGAATTTCCTTGTCTGAATTGATATTCAGTTAAATATATTTTAATAACATTAGGTTTAACGAGTACCTAGGTTTGCTGCTACAAGGAAACTAATAAAGTGTGTTTTTGAGTAAAATATTGATAGCTTAGTACAAAATAAATAAATTTGCCAAGTTTGATCAAAATATATCCATAAACAAGCAAACTACAACATTTGACAATATTCTCCATAAGAATAACATGGGAATTTTAAATTTACAATTTTTTTAATTTTCTCCGTTACTAGTAATCGAAGAAAAATACTTTTATATACTTAATTATTTGTTTTTTAAGCTCTTTAAAAAGGTCTAAAGAGAAATCGGGAAATTTTGTGTTTTGAGGGTCAAAAGTGAGAAAAACCAATTTTTACCCCATAAAACCCCCCGTAAAGCCCCGTTCCCATGGTCCGATCGTGCTGGTTCGCGAACTCATTCAAGTTTATCCCGCTTTACACCTTTAAACCAAATTTCATCAAAATCGGACAAAAATTACTCAAGTTATCGCGTTCACGGACGTATATATATATATATATGTCTATATATATATATATATACATATATAAAAATTTGAACGAATGGTGTTTTTGGCCTCTGGGGACATCAAAATGAAAAAGTAAATCGGTCCCGGGTCTAGGTCTTACCGTGCCACCTACGGTAATAGCTACTTCCCTATAGGGAAATTCGCTAAAATCTGTGTAAATAGGAACTATTTTACTTTTAGGATGTTTTAAAGGTCGGAATAGCTCCATAAAATCCGACCCAACTGAAAAAGTATGTGGAAAAAACTTAATGGGAAGCAACAGACTTTACTCGAAAGTTTTTGGACTAGGGTTGGTAATTATAGGTGTAATTAGGCGTATTGGAAGCTAAAATTGATACAGACGGTCAGTGTTAAGGGTGTTTAGAGTAGAATCTTAAATTATTGAGACCTTATGGAAGAGTGATGTCTTTCTGTTTTTCGTGGTGAATATGCTGTGGTCTGCATAATACAAGGGAGACAGTAGGCCTACTTTAATAGCCTAATGGCTTGGATTTGGCTTTGTGAGAAATATTGTTTTTACATCCATACCTACTTTTTAATTTACATTTACTTTGTTCAGAGGGCTGAGAATGGAGACTGTGATTATGAACCTGATGAAAGTCTACTGCGACCCCGGCAACTTGGTGTTGGTGTTGGGAGCTTCCCAGAGAGAAGAGGAGTTTTTTGTCACTGAGTTAGAGAAGCAAGGAGTTACGCCGCTGCCGAGAGTCATTACCTCTGAAACCACCAATACCGACAGGTGATACAACATAACGTATGTGTGGAGACGAGTCAGACAATATAATGTAACTACCATCATGTCATTTCATTTTAAAGGAAAACCAAGTGGCTGATTAAAAATAAAAATGTTGAAGGGATAGTTCTGGTAGCTTATTATAAGAAGAGTCCAGGACACAGTAAATAACTTCTTGATCAGCATTGTACGTGTAATTAAATTTTAAAGTAAAGTAAAAAGTAAATATACAGTGTACCCTCTGTACAATGTCGAGTGTCCAACATTGTTTGTATTAGAAAACTGCATGAAATCATATAAAAAATGAAACTTTATTTAACTTATGACTTGCTTGTAAAACTTTAAAAAATACAATACCTACTGTTTTTGTTTGTGTTTTTACAAATATAAATTCAATCATATGTTAATTTACAAACAGTCTGTTAGGAGATTGAACATGCCGCCCACCTTGAAAGTACCACTTTCAACAAAATACAAAAAATAAACTATTTACAAAAAATGTCTTATTGATTGTCTTTGGCCTTTTCAATTTTCAATTGGTAATACACACAGGCAATTTACAGATCTCTTGAATGTTCCTGTAGAGGTTCGCACTGTAGCCACTCTAGTTTTTCCATCAAGTCCAGGATGAACATCTTCAACAATAGCAGTAATCCATTTTAAAGGTGGTAGATTGTCATCTTTGATTATGACTAGTTGACCAGGTTTGATATTATTGGCAGTCGTGAACCACTTTTGCCTTTGTTGTAATTGAGAGAGGTATTCCTTGGACCAACGGCGCCAGAAGTGTTGCATAAGCTGTTGTAATCGTTGCCACTGTGATAGACAATTTTCTGGCTTAAATGTATAATCTGGATCTGGTAAACTTGTAAGTGCTTTCCCAATTAAGAAGTGACCAGGTGTTAGAGGAAGGGGATCTTTAGGATCATATGACAGAGGAGTTATAGGTCTTGAATTCAGGCACGCCTCTATCATTGTAAGCACAGTATACATGTCTTCAAATGTGAAATTGGCGTTTCCCACAACCTTCCTTAAATGCTGCTTTACGGACTTAACTGCGGATTCCCAAAGCCCTCCAAAATGGGGTGAATTTGGAGGCGAGAAATGCCATTTGATGCCTTGAAAAGATGTAGCATTTATGATTTGTTCTTGATGATCATTACTTTTAAGAAGGGAGTAAAGTTCCTTTATTTCGTTATTGGCTCCAACAAAGTTTGTTCCGTTATCGGAATATATGTGGTTACATAAGCCTCTTCGAGATGTAAAGCGCTTGAATGCTGCTAAAAAGCCGTCAGTTGTTAAGTTGGATACTAATTCCAAATGAATAGCCTTTGTGGTAAAGCAAACAAAGACTGCAATGTAGCTCTTAATTAATGAAAACTTTCGAAGGTGGTTTGACCGTAAACATATCGGTCCGCAATAATCAACTCCTGTAATCTCAAAAGGCTGTGATGGATTCGTTCGATGTGCAGGTAAGTTTCCCATTTCAGGTTGTGTGCATTTCGGCTTTGTTTTAAAACATGGTATGCACTTATGGATGATTTTCCTTATAATGTTCTTGGCATTTAGTGGCCAATATTGTTGTCTTATGATGTATAGAAGTGTTTGAGGACCCACATGGAGATTGCGAATATGTTCATTTTCAATTATTAAATGAGTGAAATAGGATTTAGCAGGCAATACAATTTGGTGTTTTTGACTTTGATCTAACTTTGCGTTGGCTAGTCGACCGCCTACTCGAATGATTCCTTCATCATCCTTAAATGGATGAAGTGTTATTAGTTTGCTTTTCTTGTGAATTTGTTTTGAGTTTGACAATGATTGTAGTTCTTGAGGAAAGAAACGTTTCTGTTCATGTTTTATCCAATGCTTAAGACTGTGGTTTAATTCATCGTGTGTTAGAGGTCCTGCAATCTTTGAATCTTGAGTTTTACAATTTTTTATAAATCTCAAACAATATGCGGTGACACGAATCAGTTTCTGTAACTTGGAAAACTTCTTCAGTATATAGTCATTATCTGTTTGTTTTTCATTTGATTGAACTATTGCAGCAGAAACTGTGGACTTTCTTCTTTCTGGAATGTCAGTTGAAGGTGTTATGGAAGTAATTGGCCAGTTGCAAGGTTCTAACGATAACCAATATGGCCCTGAATTCCACAAATCAGATCTTATGATTTCGTCGACTGTTAAACCTCTGGATACGAGATCTGCGGGGTTGTCTTGACTTGGCACATGTCTCCAATCTTTATAATCACTTAGATCCTGGATCTTTGCAATGCGATTTGCAATGAATGTTTTCCAGCATGCTGCTTCTGCATTTAACCAGGATAAAACAATTGTAGAGTCCGTCCAGTATGTAACCCTTTCAATATGTTTGTTGATAAGAGCGGTTTTGACATTTGACATTAACTCAGTTAGGAGTAGAGCTCCACATAATTCCAATCTTGGAAGTGACTGTGTTTTCAGTGGTGTTACACGAGATTTTGAACAGAGAAGAGTAGTTTTAGCAGTTCCATCGCTTAGTTCGTGTCTCAAGTAAATTGCTGCTCCATATGCCTTTTCAGAAGCATCTGAAAAACCATGAAGTTCAAAAGTTCCCTCTGTTTGGATCATTCTTACACATCTTGATACATTAAAATTGCTGAGCAATGTTAAATCCTGTTTGAATTGTAGCCATCTCTTGTGTAATTGTTCTGGGAGTACATCGTCCCATTTCATATTTTGTTTCCACAGGTCTTGCATGAGTATTTTAGCATTTATTATAATTGGAGAAATGATTCCTAAAGGATCAAACAGTTTTGCTATGTCTGAGAGCACAGTTCGCTTTGTTACACTTGTAGAAGCTGCCTTATTGTCTGTTGATAACATGTACTTGTACTTTATTTTGTCAGAATCTGCATCCAAAAAAATGCCTAAGGTCTTGATTGTGCTATCATTAGAGTTGGGAAGTTTATGTGCTTTTCTTTCCACCATATCATCTGGAAGCTCTGCTAAAAGTGCGTTACTGTTGCTGTTAAACTTTCGCAAATTGAAGCCACCACACTTTAACATACCGACCAGTTGATCTCTTAATACCCTTGCTTCATTAATGTCGTCTGTTCCTGTCAATACATCATCCACATAAAAGTCTTTCATCACTACATTGGAAGCTCGTGGATATTGTGATCTTTCATCTTGAGCCAATTGTTGAATAGTTTTGATTGCTAAGTAAGGAGCACATGCTGTTCCATACGTAACTGTATTGAGCCTGTGAATGAGGACAGGTTTTGAGTTGTCTTCTCTCCAAAGGATTCTTAGCATGTCTCGTTGACTTGGATGGATCCAGATTTGTCGATACATCTTCTCTATGTCTGCTGTCAGAACGTAAGTGTGAATCCTGAATCTCAATAGGATAGAAAATAAATCATCTTGAAGAGTCGGACCAACCATAAGCGAGTCATTCAGAGATATCCCTGTTGTAGTTTTTGCTGAAGCATCGAAAACTACTCTTAATTTAGTTGTTGAACTGGCTTCCTTAATAACTGGATGGTGGGGTAAATAATACACTGGTTTGTCAGTTTCATTTGCAGTAACCTTTTCCATGTGTCCAAGTTCCTCATATTCATGCATGAAGGATTTGTATTGTTTTTGCAGTTCACTGTTATTTTTTAATCGTCTTTCAACTTGATAAAATCGTTTGATTGCTAATTCTTTGGAATCTCCTAGGGAATTTGGATCTTGCTTCAGAGGCATTTTGACAGTGTAGCGCCCATCATCGCCTCTTTGAACTGAATTGTCATACATTTCTTCACATTGTTTATTTTCTGATGTCATTGTCGCCTTTTTTATAGGTTCTTCTTCAATTTTCCAGAATGCTTGAATATTCTTATCAAGGCTTTCCAGTGTAGTTAGATGACAAGACGTTTCAGTTGATGACTTTTGATGGTGTACTTTGCCTCCAACTATCCAGCCGAGCTTTGTGTTCTGAAGTACTGGTGAATTTTGATTCTTTATCCTTCCATCTTCCAAAAGATCAAAGAAAAACTTTTGTCCTAACAAAATATCAACTTTAGATGGTTTGCAGAATGTGGGATCTGCCAAAGTGATATTTCCAGGGATATCCCATTGACTTGTATTAACAGTGTGTGTTGGAAGTAACCCTGTTATTTTAGGAAGAACCAAAAATGTTGCAGTTGCTTTGTAATTAGAATTTCTTGACTGAAATGTTGCTTGTACCTTGTTTGTAGTTTTAGTTGTTCCTTCGTTAATACCTGTTACTAATACATTTGAATTTTCTTTCTTTAGTTTTAACCTTTGGCAGAGATTTTCTGTCATAAAGTTAGATTGGCTGCCATTGTCTAAGAATGCCCTGCACGTGTATTTAATTCCACTCGGACTTATAACATCCATCAATGCTGTAGATAATAAAACCTCTCCACCTTGGAAATTAGTACTTAGACTTGTTGTAGTAGTACTGGTATTTAATGTGTCATCACTACTTCCCTGCTTGTTGTTAAATGTAGCAGTTTTCTTTGGTTGTAATGATTTATGCCTTGGGTCTGATGTGTTGTAATGAAGTGCAGTGTTGTGTTTCTTATTACAATGCTTACATCCTCTAGAATTGCAATGTTCTACGCGATGGCCCGGTTTTAAGCAATTAAAACAGAGTTTTGCTGCTGTCAATTTGCTTAATCGTTCTTCATGAGAAGCCTTAATAAGTTCGCTGCATTGATACACAGGATGGTTTCCATCGCATATGAGGCAGATGGATTCTTTGACAGAAACATATGTTTTCGTGTTTGATTTATGAGGATGAGCCAAGTGTTGTCTTGGATGGGCAGGTTTGTTATGGAGTTGAAATGACGTTGAGTTAGTGTGAACAATGCTGTGGTTGACGTTTTCTAACATTTGACATCTTTTTTGTAAAAAGTCTGTAAGTTCCTTTAAAGTAGGAAGTTCATTTGGTAGGGTTGAAAGTTCCCACTCCTTATGTGTGGATGTGTCAAGCTTTGTAGTTATGAGATGGACAATGAATGGATCATTTTCATTAATCTTTATCTGTAACCCTTCTAAAGCCCTGATGTGAGTTAGAGTGCTATTTAGTAGGTGCCTTAAGCTTGTTGGGTTGTCCCTTTGTACGAGAGAAAGCTCAAAGAGTGATCTTACATGTTGCTGTACGATAAGCCTAATGATTTGGAACTGATCTTTAAGTAAGCTTAAAGCTACGTTGTAGTTAGAAGCTAATAGCTCTAAGTTCTTTATTACATTAGCTGCATCACCAGTGAGTGCAGCTTTTAGGTAATGCAACTTTTGGACATCATTTAAACTTTCATTTTTGTCAATTAATGCTGAAAAGGAATCAAAGAAGGGCATCCATTCATCAAACTTCCCAGAAAATCTTGGTAGATTTATGGTTGGTAGTCGAACTGAAATGGACGAGTCTGAGGACTGTGTACTGTTATTTGAATTAGAATTGTGATTAACAACAACTTCGTTATTTTGTGGTGGTGGACACGTGTGTTGTTCAATAAAGTTAGCTATTTCTGCACAAAGCACAAAATATTGCTGTTCAAACTCATCCCTTTCAGCTTCATGATTCAATTCTGAATCTGAATCAATATCTTCAATCTTAGATTGCACATTTTCAAATTCTACCCAACTTCCTTCTACCTTTTGTAGCCTAAGTTGTAATTCTTTTACATGCTGACTTCCTAAACATTTATCAAAAAAGTTTTTACATCTTGTAAGTTTAGCCTTAATATTACTTCTAGCTTTCACTAATTGTTGTAACTGATCTTGCTTTGGCATGGCTTGTTAATGTTCAATAAAACTTGAATGAATGTACAACTGAATAAATATTGCAAAGTTTGTAAGTAATTTAAATTTACCTTAAGGTCGTGGTTTTATCGCGGGGTGAAGGACCAAAATGTACAATGTCGAGTGTCCAACATTGTTTGTATTAGAAAACTGCATGAAATCATATAAAAAATGAAACTTTATTTAACTTATGACTTGCTTGTAAAACTTTAAAAAATACAATACCTACTGTTTTTGTTTGTGTTTTTACAAATATAAATTCAATCATATGTTAATTTACAAACAGTCTGTTAGGAGATTGAACACCCTCTTATCCGAATACTTTTTAACATGACGCCGGTTTTACTGGACTACCATTAGGAAAAGTGACATCTCTTTATTAAGGTTAAACTATTGAACTGGACCGATAGTAGGCGTTACTGAAACGACTTTTCTCATGGGAAAGATTTGGGACCAGTGATCTAAATAAGTGTGTCTAAATACAATGTTCACCCAAATTTTTGGGTTAGTTTTAGAGTGATTTGAGTTTTAGGGAGCATCGGGAAACCCTGTAATCTAGAGTAACTTCAATCCTGAGGAGTCTACACACTATTATATACAACACTCTTGAAAAATATATTGACACTTAGGCCTACTGTAAATTCTCTAAAAGTAAATGGAAATTTTGTTTTTATACTGTGAATGTGCACAAATTGTTGACTGAGGATTTTTTCAAAAGAAATAGAGTACAGCTAGCTTACTTGAAAAAAAGCCTAGAGCCCAGGGGCCAATAGCCAATAGATACACAATAGAAGAACACAAAAACATAACACTGATATAAGTATAAATTCTTCAGAGAGAAGGTTTATCAGCCTCTGGACTGTAATTTTCTAAGGCAAGCTAACTCTATTACTTTTCAAAAAATGCCTTGCTAGCCAATTCCTTTAAGATATAACCTAAATTCAAAATTGTCTAAGTGCAAAACAACCACTGTTGGAGAAAATGAGTGCAAGTTCTGTTGCTGTTTATCTTCCTAGGCTCAACGTTGTGATGTTTGCAGAGAAAAGGTGTACCTGGAGGGGGGAGTGTTGATGGTGTCTGCTCGCATCCTGGTGGTGGACCTGTTGAGAGGAAGAGTTCCAGTAGCTCATGTCACGGGGTTTGTTGTCCTGCGAGCCCACAAGATACTGGAGTCTTGCCAAGAGGCGTTTGCGCTTAGACTGTACCGTCAGGATAATAAGGTAGGCCTTATCACATTGAGCCTAAGTAATTAATAAATTGTACATTTTTATGAATTTATTAAATCAAAACTTCATTATGTATTAGGAATTAATTGTTTGCAATTTTGGTATGAGATTTTGATAATTCTTTTTGTTTCTTCCTCATTATTTTTCTTGTGTTTAAATGGCCTTTAAACTCATAAGGTAGAACTAACTACCAGATTCCTTTGACTAGATTAGTGATTAGGTTAGATTAATACAACTTTCAACTCAGACCAAGGTATTTATTTTCAGGAAAAGATGAGTAAAGGATGAAATCAATTATGCTCTCTATTCTCATTAAGGTCAGCAAGTTTTTTTTCAGCTAAAAGACAAAATTACAATTCATCTTCCTTATTTCACTCATTTTTATCTTAAAAACTTTTTGGATGGACTACAACTTTTTGTCCTAAGTAACTTATATCTTAATTATTCTTAATTACTCATCTGTTTACTTGATTGCATTTCTGTTACAGACTGGATTCATAAAGGCGTTCTCCTCGTCCCCAGAGGCTTTCACTGTCGGGTTTGCCAAAGTCGACCGAATTATGAAATCGTTATTTGTGAAGAACCTGTTTCTCTGGCCTCGTTTTCACGCCACTGTCAATTCTAGTCTTGAAAAGCGGAAGGTAATTTGTTTGATAAATTATAAACCTTTGTTTCTATTAACTCTGCGTTGTCTGATTCCCAGGGAACTCAAAAGGATTCCACTAAATTCATAAACTTCCATCCAAAACTTTTACTGTTTATCACTTCATTTCTGGTGCCCCATCCATCAAGCCCTGACACAAATAGGTTAATTTCTCATTAGTTGATCGCCGAACCTTTGCCGAGATGGGATTCAAACCCGTAATCAGCTAGGCATACTGTCTTCTAGATAGGGAGACAACTATTTAATTCACTGATCAACCCAATACAGCACATTATCAATACTAGTAAACCTAAAGCCTAAGTGCAGCAGTTCTAAGTTTAACTCCAAGGCTGCAGCTACTTAGTAAGTATAGCTTTAGACCATTTTAAGGCTCGCATAGACAGTAGTAAGTCAAAGTTTGGTTATGTTTCTTTTGATGGCTGATATATATACTATTGGGGCTCAATGGGTGCAAAATGAAGACCTCTCTTATTTTCACATTAAGAAAGAATCCAGCTAAACAAAGCTTTTGTTATATTTTTTTGTCCAATAGAGATGAAAATATTAACAAAAATCGTTAATTCAATTCAATTATAAACAATCATAGTAATTTCTTAGATGTACTTTTTGAATGAATGAAAAACTTGTGTTCATATTGTTATTATTTTGTGTTTACTGCACAAAGATGGACTAATTCATAACTTTAATCAATGTAATTTATGTTACAGGCAATGGTTGTAGAGCTGCACATACCCCTCACCCCCCTCATGTCCGCAATACAGACGGCAGTGTTGGATATTGTTCATTTCTGCGTAAAGGAAATTAAACGTCTTAATCCATCGGTGAGGAAAAATTTTGATCTGCGCGGAAATTCTCAAGAAGAAATTATCTTCTAAGATCCGTTGACAAAAGTATAATTGATATTTGATTCTCATGTTAACATTTCAGTCAGTTATAGAATAATCTTGCTTAGACTTATATTGCTAATTGCTATATATATTTGTGTTATAGTGGTAAGTATTGACACGGCATTGGTATTGGTACGGCATTGACACACTTAAGTTCAACAATGTTTTGAATAACAATGGCAACAGCTGGCCCATATAGACATGTCTACTTCAAATTCGTAAGTCAATGATGATGATATCAATCAATATACACTCTCGCTCTTTATATTTACTTAGGAGTGGAATTGACTTTAAAAGTACCTACACATCTTTCAGTGACAATTATTAATTATTAGAAGTCTATAAATAAAATCCAAAAACCTGAGCTAAAAATTCTAGGTTTTCAGAATTCTTTCTTAAGATTAGCATGTCTTTCTTGAATTGGAAAGATGGAAAGAGTCCAAATCGGCACAAGAAACACAAAACATTTCAACAATTCACTGTCACTGATATAATTTTCAACTAAGGAAGGTATGAGTTTAGGCCACTATTCCTGAGCATCTCTGTAACTCATAGCTTGTCTACTCTACATACTCCTTTCATACTCTTTTTCTACACTTGACTAAGTCTCCCCCTGGGGATGAAATATGTTTCTCCTGTGTGTTCTACTTTACTTTACTTTACTTTTACTTTTCATTGAAATGGCAAGCATAAACAGTAGGTATTTTAAGCCAAGTACAGATGGAGATGAGTGTAGGATGAGTGGCACGATCTTGTAGTCTTGTTAGTGACTAAGGCTGACATAGTCCTTAGACACAGCTGTTAATTAATCTGTGGCCTACATGTATTTCTTCCAAGGTAAGCTAGCTGCTATCCCCCTTTAACATACAACTTAACAAAATCCTACCTTCTTTAGTTAAAACTTCTGTCAGTGACAGTGAACTATTGTAATGTTTTGTGTATAGTTTTAAGCTTCGTATTTCTTATGCCAGATTGGACTCTTAAAGTAAGCCTACTATGCTCACAAGAGATCCTTAAAATTTTGCAGAACTTTTCTAAATCATTCAAATCTGTTACAGCTGGAGACAGACACAATATCTGTAGAGAACGCTTTGTCTAAGACGTTCCACAAGCTGCTACAACTACAGCTGGACCCTGTGTGGCATCAGTTGAGTGGGAACACCAAACAACTGCTGTCAGACTTAAAAATACTGCGCTCCGTCATCACGTAAGTAGTAGTTATCCTCTGTAATTTCTATGATGAGAGATTGGTAAGGTGAAAAGGTTTTTACGACTGTGCAAACATTTTGTGATTTTGAAATTCACACTTTCACCTCAATTGTGAGGGCGTTGATTACGTTTTCGCGACCGCTTAAGACAGTGATGATGTCTTCAAGACCGCAGGAGATATTCTAGAGTTAACAACTATCACTAAATACGATGATATTCGTCACTGCAGGGGACAATGGTCCAAAAAACTGTTCCGTAGTGTTGAAAATTTTGCCACGATCACGCTAGACAAAGATTGTGTGTCTGAGGCCGTCAGAGTCAATGATGATGTTCTTGGTGTCTGCCTCCTATGTAACAGTTCTTATCACTGTAGTTTTATATTTTTTATATTATTTGCAGAAGCGATTCAGATGGTAGGAGTTAAAATGCGTAGGGATCTACTGTAGTTCAACAATCGATTGGAGAGTTGTCAAGCTTCACTCAAGAACTCCGAAGTCGTTTATATCTCCTTAACATTGTATTTTACTCTTTCTGAGCCCCAATAAGTCTAACTATTGTACAGGACATTGACGCAGAGTGACAGTGTGAGACTACAGGCTTTGTTGTTGACCCTTCGCAGTTCTGATTACGCCAAGCGCTGTTCTGGCTGGATCATGCTGGACTCTGCTGAAACACTGTTTGTATCTGCCAAGAGGAGGCTGTACAACAGCAAGCAAGGTGTGTTGTGTCATAACAGAGTAGAAACCCATTCAATGAGATTTCTGTGATTCATTAAAAATGTCACTGGCTCAACAATAACAAAAAGTACCACTACGGTACTACCTTTGGTGGGTTCTAAGCTGTCTTTCCATCGTTGTGAAATATTCTACTAGATATAGGTTGGTGATTAGAGGTTTCTGATTTTATTTTGTATTTTGATGAAGTAGATGTTATTCTTGATTTTTTTACTGACATAAGATTAATTATTTTAGGTGATAATGCTGCAACCCCTAGGTCGAGCCTGAAGTAATGTGAAAAACAGTTGTGAAGAACAAAAAAGAATTTTTTAGGTAACTGATGTAATGGTATACCTACTACGTAAAAAAGGCCACGTTGCAAACCATACTTTTTGCCACACTGCTGAAAAAAATATGCCTATATACAATAAAAACACTTAAATACACTATTTTTCTGTATTCTCCTAGATGATATTACCACATTCCAGCTGACGGTACCGGTTTTAGATGACTTAACTGATCCTCTCTATAAACGTTTTTCTACTCTACAAAGAGTACATAAACTATCAGCTTCCTGTGTGGGTTGTTGAAAAGGTATTTTTATGGCTTGTGTGTGCTTAGTTCATGTAGCGATTTTCTACTTTCAGAAATATGTCCTGAGGTGAGTCCGAAGTGGGAAACTCTCTCCGAAGTGTTGAAGGAGATACACAAAGATTCTGAGGGCTCCAGCACTGTGTTGGTGTTGGTTGAGAGTGTGTCTACGTGCAAACAGCTCAAACAGGTAATCTTATACAGTATTTTGCCGTCAGAAAGCCTGCCTCTTCCACAAATACCAAAATAATTTTTGGAAATTATTTAATTTTGTGGACTGTAGTACAAAAATAACAGCTGTTCAACAACAGCTTGTTCTAGCTAACAATGTCGGAAAAGCTCGCAAATGTTGCCTCCAACTTAGATGAGCATTGGCAACGTTAGCAACAGTGAGGAGAATGTTGAATGTTTTAGATATGATTTCTAGAACGTCAGCAAGGCTTTTGATGTCACCGGGAACGTTTGTGAGTTAGCCTGGACAGTGATCACCACAGCAAAATTTTCGATTGAGCATCTTTTATGTCTCATCAACTAGCCTACACAGAAAATAGAGAACAAAGCTCTATAACAGAAAACCTAGGAAAAAATATGCTTTGACTCACTCAGCTATATTCTTTAATGAGAACATTAAATACAACTTTTCCATAGATGGAATGTCTTACTTCAGTATCCAGAAGTCAATGGCATTACCAAGAAGTAGAAGTCAATGGCATTACCAAGAAGTAGAAGTCAATGGCATTACCAAGAAGTACAATGTTTTCATGTTTCCAGTATTTGACTAAAGGAGGACCCACGATGCTGCAGGATCTATACAATAGGTTACTCAGCAAGAAGACATCTTCTAGTGAACCATTTCAGGTGGATAACTTGGATGATGACGAAGACGAGGGAAATGTATTTACTCTCTCCCAGAAAGCTGTGGACGACAATAATACAACTTACACTGAATGCACTCAGGTAAACGTTTGATTGTTGTTAAAAATTGAATATTTCCTTTATCGTTAGGAGTTTTTATAGTATGATTTTTGTCTTGGCGTTTCCTTGAATGAACAGTGAAATGCTTCTTTGGAACATAATTTTGGTGTAGAATCATTAAAAAAATAAATAAAGGAGAGAAAAATACTGAGAGTTTTGTTTATACATGTTTGATTGAATCCATACAGTCTATCCTGTGTTTATACAATTATATTTTTTTAATAGGATAGTTAATATTTTTTAGAGTTTTTACAGAATTTTAAAAATGTTGATGTTCATCCACCTTTCTTTCTTACTGTGAACATTAAAACTCTCAAAATTTCTCACTCACAAAAATACCGTAGTTACAACTCTCATCTTTGTGCAGTAAACACAAAATAATAACAATTAAATAAATAAATATAGGATGGAGAGGACACAGCTAACTCACCTGATGAAAGAGTTGCAGATGAGTCAAAGAACACATAAAATCACACACATAATATACTTAATATTTCGCCTCTTTCAGAGGCTTCTTCAGAAGTAGGCCTAGATGGTAGTTACAAAACAACAGTTTAAATAGGATGACACAGTTTGAATTCAAAATGTCTGACAGGTTGTCCAACTGACACTGCACAAAGCACTAAATACAGGCACATTGCAATATTGTATTTACATATAATATGTATATTGAAAAGCAAATTAGTAAATAATCATATTGTAAAAAATAATAACAATATGATTTTTAACTGAAAGCGGATGGAGCTCGGCCCTACCTGCGAATGACCCGACTCATGTACGCACACTCACCATCACCCAATTTGCCTAAAAGCCTTGATCCCCTTCACTACCTAGAAATATAACATCTGTTGTACGATACGTCAAAATCGCAAATAATTTTAAGTTAGACGAGGTGTTAGCCCGTCCTACGTACGGGAATCGAGTTGTAAGTAAAAACGGTCTTTTCTAATATTCGTGGTTAAAACTGTCTATAAGTCAGAACAGATAGCTCACACGTATAAAGAAAAATTGTCTTGCAGTTATAATGTGAAAAATCATCTTGTAAACAAATGGCACATGACCAAAAATGTTTTCATACCAATATAGGCCTATACGATATGCATTTTAAATCCGATAATTTTACAATAAAACAGTGATTGTGTCGATGTCAATGATAACGATGTGTTCAATATATTTCATCTCTGGATAAAACCATTGACTAAGGAACCCATCTAAGGTTGATCTAAAATCTGACACTTGTGTTGTTTTTCGTTAGTTTGTTTGTTGATTTATTGTTAGTTGACTTGATATACTGAATTATATGGTTGTTCCAGTTGGACTCGGCCACGGAGCCAGTAGTGATGATTCAACAGACCAAAGTAGACGGAGATCCATTGTCTTTACCTACAACACTGCGGACCATGAAGCCCAAGTATATAGTCATGTACGATGTGGATGTGACAGCCATCCGGCAAATAGAGGTATAGTAGGCTCTTTGTTGTGGTTGTTGGTTGTTGTTTATGTTATGAAACAACAACCATAAACAGTGTGTTAGTCACCATTGGCTTGGCATGATAGGGATCAAAATAAAATTTATTTAATTTTAGACACAAATTGTACAATTATATTCTATAAATACAAAAGTGTATTGGCTGCGTTAAACATTTTGTATCTCTTTAAATCACTCTAACTAAATTTATCAATAATAACTCACATGTATTTCGTACAAGTTGGTAGCGAGGAATTTAAAACAATTTTATAGAATAGGTGAGTATCTCCCAGGTTCAATCTAAAAACAAGTAAAGCTGTCTTTCGGGTTTTCTTCCCGGCCTTAAAATGTATCAACTGCTGCAGATGCTGAATATATTTGTTACACGTTCGTAAATAGAATCCTAAAATCTATCAATCCATTAGTAACCAGTGCTTTCACTTTTGAGTTAATATGATCAATAGACCTTGACCTCCTTGATCACTCAACATTTGTTTTACCTTTTAGTTGAGAAATTTTTCAATTATCCATACACTTGGTTATCTATTAGTTTATCTTTAATTTTTGATTATGGGAATATTTTATCTAGGGATGGACGAGATTGGATTTTTAGTTCGAGACGAGACGAGACGAGATTTTTTATTTCTCATAAAATTTCGAGACGAGATCGAGACGGGATTTCCCTTCTCATACACAACGGGAAATGCACATTCAAAATTTTTACCTGATTTTGTAACATTGTCAGATGACTGTTTAAATACAAAAATAATGATAATAGGCAAGAATATTTACAATCTTTTATTAAAAAACATCAGCATAACATTTTTTTATTAATCACGCCTAACTTATTAAAAATGCCTACGATTAGGAAACATAGTGATATCAGTTAGGATAGAGTTCAACTTATCCTAAAATAAAATAAATCATAAAATAAAAGCAATATTAATTTTTATAAAATAGTTAGGTACTTGTTTTGACTTTTTATAGTAATAAAACATTCCTGACACTGCTTACACTTAACAAAACTTCTCAAATGTTTTTAAAGTAATATTATTAAAATAATTAAAGTAATATTTACATTTAAAGAATTAATTCAATAAGAACGCCTTCGCAAAGGAAACGCAACTACAACACGCTCCTGTATTGCGGGTATTGCATTGACTTTCTGCAGGCGTTTTTAATTTTTTTTTTTTTTTTTTTTATTCTCGTCTCGATAAAAATCTCGGCCAAAAAGAAATCTCATCTCGTGTAACAAGATCTAAAATTTCCCGAAATTTCGAGACTTGACCATCCTTAATTTTATCATTCTTTCAAACAGTCAAGGAATCGTTCTCAAATTCTAGAACGTAAAACAATTGTAGTCAAATTCTAGAATGTAAACAATTTTGTAGTTCTACTTTTTTAGTCCTACGTCAAATCTCTACCATATTACGATGTAGTGTCAATAAAGCTGCTAACCTAACACATAGAAGTGTACATGTTGAAAAGCAGTTTGAAACATTTTGTCAGGTATACCAAAGTGCAGAAAGTGAACACCAGATCCATGTGTATTTTCTCATCTATGGAGGCTCTGCGGAGGAACAAGCTTATCTGACCACACTACGGAGGGAAAAGGAGGCTTTTGATTTTCTCATCAAAGAAAAATCTGTAAGTATTACTATGTGTTTAAACAAACTTGCTAGAATTATATACTCACAGAGAAGTAAGGTACAGTTAAAACCTTCAATGGCACACTTAAGTGGTGTCTAGCACTATTTGCTGGTGTCTAAACAATGGCCAACACCGTCCCTCTTGCCCTCATGTACTACAACGCTAACGGTTGAGGAAGACCCTGTACAATAGAAATTTCCGCACAGTGCCAGCCGCATAACTCTAACTTGTTTGTCACAAGCATATTTCCGGCACAATTTACTAGAGCTGAAAACGCATGATCCCCTGAGCAAGATTCCTCTATACCTTATTTCTCTGTTATATGTTATGTTTAATGGTTTCCTTTTAGGATGATTCCATAGGCATAGGCATAATTGAATGCTTATTCACAGATAACTATATTATAGGTTACACATAACTTATGTCATCATCAATCCACTATCTATTACAAGATTACTAGTTTAGGAGTGCTGTAGGTCCATTATCAAATCTCTGATAGTTTGTTAGTATTAAGGCAATTTGCGAAGATTGGAGGATGAAATACAGAACTAACTTATGCACCCTCGCCAACCGCTCATAAATGTCATAACCATGCATAACCATCTTAACCTGGATTATCAAGAGTCTACTGAAGAGCAATTTGTATTACCATTTAATTATCACTCCACAGACCATGGTAGTTGTGGCAGATCAGGAAGGCAAGAGTGACAACTGTGCAGAGTTGAGTCGTGAGGTTGGCAAGAGTGCTGCGCCTCAGCTCAACACTCGTAAGGGTGGCAACACTGAGTCCAAGGCCAACCCCCGGGTCATTGTAGACATGAGGGAGTTCCGAAGTGAGCTACCATCGTTGTTGCATCGCAGAGGCATAGGCATAGACCCAGTCACATTGCAGGTTTGGTTTTTTATTTTCTCCAAAAATGTTTCACGAAAAGTATGTTTTCTTTATACGGTTTATTTATTTATTGGCTGTTTAACTGTTGTTTTTTTCTTTAGACTGCATTGTTTCCACCTATCAGAGATTTAATTGACCATCTCGATTACGCAAGGGCTAGGAAAAGCTCTGTGGAAAAAGTTGATTCTGTCAGAGGACTTTACATGCTATACTTCGGATTTTGAGCGAACAAGATCGTAAATATTCAAGTGTTCATAGCTCATTGATTAGTCTTGATGTTGATGGTAAATAGTGCAAGTCGTATCATACTTGCCGACACTGCTTTTTTTCACCTCAGTCTAACCAAATTCTAAGTACAAGTGACATTTGACCACTCATTTACAGATAGGAGACTATATCTTGTCGCCCGAGATGTGTGTGGAGAGAAAGAGCATCAGTGACTTGATCGGGTCTCTTAACAGCGGCAGACTGTACCAGCAAGCTCTAGCAATGTGTAGACACTACGTCAAGCCCATTCTGCTCATAGAGTTCGACCAGAACAAACCCTTCGCACTGCAGGTAGGTCTTCGATACGGTTTTTCAGTGGTGTGAAATTATTGTTTGAGTTACCATGTAGTAATTGGGGATGAAGTTATGTGGTTTGAAAGCAGGTAAGGCTTAAAGAATGTGTTGACAAGTGCATACCTATCATGTAATTTGGAATTATCAAATGCTTTACTAGATTAGGTTGGGATTAGATTAGTAACTTTTGCTGGGGTTTGGATTTCTGTCTTAAAGGACATATCCCGCCATGCAATAATGTCATGAACCAGTGGTTTAAGCCCATCAAGTTTTAGTTCTATCCATCCAGAAAACGAAACGGTTCTCTCAGGCAAAGACAATCTTTTCAGTTGTGGAAAACTTGCTGAACAACTCAATGATGAGTTTTCATTCAATGGTTAATTTTTTTTTTTAATTTAGTAAGTTTAGCAAAACATCTGTGTAACCAAAACGTGTTATTTATGATAGTTTGCAGTTTGTTCCCTATTTTTACGGCCAAACATAATTTAACAAAATATCAATACATTGCGTTCCTTCAGTGGATTTAAGTTAAAACAATGTACTTCTCTATTAACACCCTACCAACACATTTATTGGAGTGTGCCAACCTAAAGAACATGAATCAGCTGACCTTTGACCTTGTTCCCTGTCCAGGGCCGCTACTACCTGAGCAGTGATCTACAGAACAGTGACATCACAGCCAAACTGCAGCTGTTGACGATACATTTCCCTCGGCTGAGGCTTGTCTGGTCTCCCAGCCCGTACGCAACAGCCCAGCTGTTTCACGAGCTCAAGGTATTGTCTCGTTTCCATCAGGTTTTTTATTTTTTTGCTCTAATATATTTCTTGCAAGACTTAATTTAAAAAAGTGATTGATAAATAAAATTATGGACAAACTGTGGAACCAGGAAGTCCACCATCAAATCAAAGTTGATAAAAAATCAATACCAATGTTAAATCTCAAAAAATCTTTGCGGAAAATTGCCGTTGAATGGACTCCTGGTCCATCTGTGAAATTTCCTTGTGAACCATTCATATTTATTCATTCTTCATAAAATCCTTGTACGTGAAAACCAATAACTATATTTTTGATAGTGTCTTTTGTCTCGATCACTACAAGATAATAGTGTAAAAAAGTGTTAAAACCTTTTGTGTAAAAAATCATAACCACAGAATTGAAAAAGTGACCTAGTAACTAGAATTATGTCGGTTGTCAGATATACAGTAGTTTTAGAGACACCAGAAGAGTAGTTTGGTATTGATAATATGTCTAATGTATTGGACTGACTTTAGAACTGGACTGTATGAAAGGTAATGTAAAGTGTATTACTTTTGAAGTA
The DNA here is from genome assembly GCF_028750875.1 of Macrosteles quadrilineatus. NCBI lineage: Eukaryota > Metazoa > Arthropoda > Insecta > Hemiptera > Cicadellidae > Macrosteles > Macrosteles quadrilineatus. The sequence continues at coordinate 91,809,404 of NW_026542598.1, read as the reverse complement.
AAGTATTCCAGCTCTATCATCATCAAGATCTAGCTCTAACCCGATGTTAAAGACTTGATAAGGACAATGTGGAATTTTATATTAAACCTTTAAAGAGCACCAACGGACTGAATTGATTGTCGAAACACAGGGATGGTTTTGCTGCGGATAAGCTATACAATTTTCAGGAAAGCTTCATACTGAATATCCAAACTTGCCAATACTATGACTACGTTTTTTGCACTCAATGAGCTTCACAGAAAAAAGGTCGAGAACGATCTAGGCATAGTGTAAATTAGTTGGGCTTAGTTTTGACTCGCCTATCAGATTGATCAGCTCTGGTTGGTATTGTTTGTCAACAGGAAGGCAAGGATGAGCCGGTCGCTTCAGTAGCCGCCGCTGTGGGGTTGGAAGGCACAACTCTTGAAGACGATGTCCACATAGAAAAATACAACACTGCCATTCATGTAAGAATCAAGTGCAGACATTGACTAGGGGCTCTATAGTTATACTCCATCTATATTTAGCTTAAGCCTGTTTATTATTCTGAAGACGTCGTCGGATCAAGCCACTCACAGAGATATCTTCTGTCAAAATTGTATTTCTGGTCTTAGATTAAAACGATTTATTATCAGCTGCCCGTTTACTTTAAATTAAACAGTTGTTGTATCTATCAATGGCTCACATCAACTAGAACGGCCCCCAACGACTAAAACGGCTTGGTAAAAAGTTCATATATTCTACAGAAATCAGTACTGTAATTACTTTTCTTTTCTAAGATACAACTTTCAACTAGCAATGCTCAATTAGTTGTAGTGTATAGTTATTTGTGTAACTAGTGGTGAAAGTGGCACTTTGCTGCACACGAGAGCAATGTTTACGCACTCGCCTGCGGCTCGTGCGGAATGATCTCGAGTGCAGCAAAGGCCTTTTTCACTCGTGTTACACATTATATTTTTCCTACAGTCACTATAAAGCATATAAATAATTAGTCTTTCAAACACTATACAACACGTTTTTAGGTTCAGCTGGCAACACAAATGGTGCCATAAAGAAAGTAGTACTCGTGGTCCGTATCACTCCGCTATTTTTCCTCGGCAAGAAATGTGCTCCGCGTTTTGAGAATATAGTTCCGTATTTTTTTTGTAATTTGAAGTGGTTTCCGCGCCTAAAAAAAATGCTTTAAAGGTATTTTCTTGTTTATTAAGATCGTAGGAATGTTTTAAAAACGTTTAAAAGAAATGTCCAGAAAGTTCAGAAATACCGAAACTATAAACAGAAATGACAGGTTAAATCGTAGTTATAATAGTCAATCAGCTGTGTATAGTGTTATTATCTTTAAGTGTTGCCAACCTATTTCCAAGCGTACACGGATTACGTGCATAATAGAACCACGCTATTTTGTGTTGTTTCGTTGGAATCCTGATGTGCGGCAAAGTATAAACCGTACGGCAAAGTATAAATATGCAGCAATTAGCAGCTTTCTGTACTATAAACAGTACAAGGAAGCCAACTTTGTCGGGTGACTGTAGGAAAAAGTACAATTTTATACTGATTACTGACACAATTTAAATGTTACTAATTTTATCAGAAGGAATTATATTTAGTGAAAATTTACCCATAATATTCATCTGTTCATGGTTGTTTCTTGAATAAAATAAAATAAACTAATGTTTATTAAAGAGGTTACAATTTTTGGAGGGGTTTTTGAGCTTTTGTCATTTTGCCTCTGTCTATTGATAAGACACTAATGGGAATATCACATGATCTGTTATAGCTGTAGTAATAAATAGTTGCCAACTATATGCTTTCTGTTTAGCTCAATGGATAAAGCTTGTTTGGTAATCCTGAGAAAGGTGAGATGGTTTTTGATGGTTCAAAACTGGACCCTGCTAGGCTTACAAATAATCGTCCTATCTTAATAACTAAGCTACAACATTCATTCACCTTTCGTCCTTAAGTTATCTTTGTCTTAAGGTCCTTACCCTGTTGAATCTGTGTCCCATATCTCTAATCTCCTTCACATTCTGATGATAGTTTCAATTTAGGACTTTGTCAGTAAACTGCCAGGAGTGAACACCAAGAACCTCTCGATGCTGATGAACAGAGGCCAGTCATTGGACCACCTCATGACTCTCTCGCAGGTTTGTCACGGTTAAATGTTACATCAAACTTGGTAGAGAAAGGAGACATTCAGATAGACCCTACTAAGTAATCAAGATGTTAGCTCTATCTTTAATTGAAATTTGTGATATTTTAATCATCTGACTGAGTTTTAACTCATAAGAAGCCGTAAGAGAGAGGATCACTTTTTCAACATTTTTTTGCTACAAATTGTAGTAAGTGACTGTTCCCCAATCTATAAAGTGTCCTGGAAAAAACAATGAAAATTGGCATCCAGAGTTTAAAGTAGAATAACAATACATAAGCTCTTGGAGTAATTTATCACAAATTGAGCTATCCTACCTCCGTCATAAGTCGAAATGTTCATCAAATAGGTGCTGACTAGAGCAACATTTTCAAAGCATACACACGTCATAGCATCAAAATTATGTGTCAAGTTTCTATATAAATAAATACATATTATGTCAATCATGTTAACATATGTTAAACAATAATGTTGATAACTTCAACTCATACTTCACGAATCATAAACAACTAGATTAAACAATAATGTTGATAACTTCAACTCATACTTCACGAATCATAAACAACTAGACAACATGATTAACCTTGTTAAATTTCAGGAAGAGCTAAGTGAAATGCTGTCCAACAGTCAGAACGCAGAACTTCTGTACAAAGCCCTTCACAAGTCTGTACAGGCTGTGACAGAACCAAAGTCCTATCGTGGCCGAGGCAGAGGGCGAGGCTTTCGGAAAAGAAAAAACTAAACGAACCCTCGTGTTTTGTGTTTCCAGCTTTGAAAGAAAACTCCCACCTTATCAGTGTTCTTCCAGAAGTGCTTTGATAGTTTTATACATTTTTGAAAAGTATTTTATCATAGTTTCAGCATTTTTACTGAAAAAGTGGTTTATTAAGAATTAATTAAAACGTTTTTGTATGTGATTAACTGAACTGTGACTTGTTTTGCCCCATTTTGTGATGAAAAAAGTTACTGGCTAAATATTTTTTTTATACGCGTACTTTACTTTTTTATGAAGCAGTCTTATGCGTTTCAAATGTTTAGTGAATCGTCTTAAACTCTCGTGTAAGTATCTTAAATACTGAAAATGCATGAATGTCTTGTGTTCATAAATTATTTGTGTCTAGACGGTTTGAATTTAAAGAAAAGTTGAACGCACATATTTAATCGGTATGTTTCAAGTATTGAATAGCCTTCATATCAACATCACTTTGTTATTAAACTACAAAAGTATACCAATTAACCAATTACAGAAACAATTTTTACAGGTTTATACTTGTTCGTAAGTAATCCTAAAAGTCTTTAAACAACTTGTATTATAGATGTATACTTGTGTAATATTAATATTCAATAAAATTTGTAAAAATATGTACTGATTTAGTGATTTTATTACTTGTTCCATGACAATAAACCTGGCGCACACGTGGCGATTTTTTTAGTTGAGTAATGATGGATGTTTTCGAGTGCGTAGCTATCCTAAAAAATGGACTTTGTAGAACCAACCTGTGTTTGTGCTCTTCTAATTAGGTCTAAGAAAAAAAAGAAGACAACGTGAATATTGGGTTCATCCTATAGTAAGTCAGAGACTATTCTTTCTAATTTTTACTATACATCTGCAGCCTTTTTTCTATTTCATTTATAAATAGTTCAGTATCGAACTCTGCCACTGCCATGGTAAAAGGCTAGAAAAAATAGGAAAGAAAAACAACGACAACACAACTCACGCTGAGACTTTGACTGACTCCTGAGGAAAACAAGAAGTGACTGGCCGATTTTTTAATCGACCGTGTGCTCGGACTGATAACAACCTGTACGTTACAGATTTCCGGGCGACAATCGCCTCGCCTACGAATCTGCAGCAAAATGCAGATTTTAAAATCGGCGCAATTCTCGATCGCCTGTGTGCGCGCTTCCGATGCACAGAACGGCCGATGAAATAATTGCCTCAAAATAATCGCTTGTGTGCGCCTAGCCTAAAATTCAAATACATTTTTACTTTATTTATTTATTTCATGCAACATAACATTATGAAAAAATTAATTTCATTCAAAGCTACAAAAGCCTCAGTAGGATTGTCTGCAGCAAAGAGTTCAGTTCAAAGTCCTTTCACAAAAATTCTAGTCAGTTTCATATCTGGTACAAGCTATTCTCCTAATCTGTTGTACTAAATAGATAATTATTAACATCCATTTCTTACATTGTTTTAAATATAATAGGATAACTAATAATATAACAACAATTTTAATAAAAGTGAATAGGTAAATATTTGGAAAAAAAAAATTTACTACAGGTACGTTACAATCCCTTGTTTTACCTAAACCATCAATGCATAGAAATATAACTATTAACAAAGAAAAATTCTGAAAACTTTAACGAATGAATACAGTTTTTTAAATTCTGCTTTCAATGAAGAGTATGACTTAAAATTACTTAAACTAATTGGTAACTCATTAAACAAATGTGGTACTAAATAATGTCTAGTTCTCTTAGTATACTTATTGTTCACGCTAGACACAACATAAAAGGTTCTCCTAAAATTAATTGTACTTATGTGAGTTTTTTTCTTTAAATTTATTAGAGAAACAATAGCGTATAATAATCAATAAGAACTTGAAAAATTTTTCAACTGGCAAAATTTTGGTAATTTCATAATTAATAGATAGTTAAACGTTATTTGGAGTTTTTGGTACAAATTATAAAATTAAATGATAAATAACTCAATTAATATTATAGATACAGGACATTTCCTTGATTTTGTTTAAAGAAGATGTAGTTGGTAATACAATGCCGTTTAGAGCTTGTTTCTATCGTGTCTAGTTCACGAGATATGAGCGATTTTCTAGCACCATCAAGCTTTTCCTATTATTTTTAATATTAATTGTTTATTTGGGCAGTCTAGATACTTGTAGCATGGTCATGTTGCCCTATGCTTTTAAGTAATATCTTCTTATCAACTCACACATTGAAGAATACAATAATTTCTCCATTAATACTGGAGAATGATTTGAAAAAAAAAACTTTTAATCAGGGAACTTCCCCGAGTTATCAGAGAGATTCCTCATTTCCCTAGATGGCCAAATAAGAAAAAATACTTTAAAAGCTGTTGTAAAGTTAGCCAAGTGCAAAGTAACTATCTGTCAGTGTAACATAAAATTTTAGAGGAATTAGCAAATTTATTACATAGTCTAAACAAATTTAATTTCTATAAACTAAACCAAGTTTGCCATAGTATCCATAAGGACATGACATATGCAGTGTGCACATCCAACCCATGTAAGCTTAATCCTTGTATGACTACATATTGTATGCGAATTGTATAGAGGACAAGGAAATGTTAAGTCTGTAAAATAAAAGGGCTTGCTGGATTAGCCTGCCAAAAAATACCTACTCTAGCTTTCAGCTCATTGAATATTCCATTAGTACATAAATTGATAAATATAAAATAGAATGTAACATGATTAATTGTTTTGTTTAAAACTAGGTTAGGCTACAGCAAATCCTTTTTGTAATTGTTTAAACAAGCTTGAGGAACAGTCAGCAGTAAAAACTGAAAATTCCTTTTTAAATTTTACAATTAATTTTATTTGTAGCTATAATGTGTGTTTTAAACATCATGTAAAATAAAACATTAGCTGGCTGTGTAATATCCAAAGCCAAAACCTAGTATTAATTTTCATGAATTAGCATGGATTACTCTTTTGATTGTTAATAATGCTTTTAAATTCTGTAAAATGATTTAAAAATCCAATAATGAATTTGAAAACAATCAAGACAAATGTATTTGCAATTTGAATTTTGGGTGGAGTTATTCAATTTCCCCTAACCAAGATTGTAGCAACAACAAAACATCCTTATAACAACTTCTCATTATAATTTATTTATTTGTATGTCTTCATTAATATCCATCAAATTATTTCAGTTTAAATATATATCTCCGTTTAGTGTTTAAAGAAAATATATAACGCATACATGATGCACATCAGTTTACGCTGTAGGGGTTTTTGTTCTGCGCCGGTACAGGCGAGGGCATTTTCGTGCCGCCATTGGCAGCCCTGTTCATCCGGCTGGCTGCAGAAAGAACAAAACGGATTCCTTTCGTTCAGTTCATTTAAGCACCCGGGCGTAGTGTTATTTTAAGTGATCTGCATTGTGTTTTGTGTTTATACGTTTTACATTTCAATTTATCGGTAAGTACAGATGTTTCTTAATCAACAATATTCGTAATGCATGGGCAAATGATTGATGTAGTTGAAGATCATGTAACGAATGAAATTTACATTCTCTCTCTCTCCCTCTCTCTTACTTGTAAACATGTTTATACTGGAATTTAGGTATTTTCAGAAACTGTATGTGTGTATAATTTAAAGCATAGAAACCCGATTTCGTCTGAAATTAGATAATTACCGCAGTTACTAATACCATATCTAATTTAGTCCCAATTGTCTCTTGTTTTTCGTGTACTGTACGTAAATGTTTTAATTATAAGTCATTTTAGTCTACTTGTATTCGTTTTTAGGAATCGTAATTTTTAGTTTACAGAAAAACACTTGATTAGTTGTTTAGCTAACATAAGATGAGCAATACAATTCACTACATGTTTATTAAGTAGGCCCTAGTTTAATATCTACAGGTAAAGTAAATTTAATGTGTGTTGGCTAAATATTTTTAAAATTTATATACCGTACCTACTTATTTTTACAAGTATCAGCCTAATCCATGAGAATCCATGATATAATTGTGCAATTATCAACTTAATAAACTTAATAACCCTCCTTTTGAACTAGGCTACCACACAATTTATTAATATACTTTTACTTTTTTTCTCTTTTTCATTAGGCTAGTCAATACAACATTTTTACACTTTTTTACTGATTGTTGTACAGTGCTAATTTTAAACTTTAGCCCAAAAGGCATATGGGCTAGTAGTGATTACTTTTTAAAATTTTAATTTAATTGGAAGCTTTCTTTCAGGAGCTAAAGCTAAACAATTCGAATCATTTAGTCTTCGAGGTTACTTTCTTAGTAAGAAATGAATTAAGTTGGGTAAAAATATCACGACGAAATTATTTGGTCTGGTAGAGCTGTGATGAAATATTTTAAAAATCAGTTGTTCTAGTCAATGTTTACACTGTTCTACATCAATAATTTTCATCTTGTTTTAAACCTCGTAGACATTTCGCTTTATCGTGTTTGTGGATGGGGGAATTTATTTTTGGTTTCAAGTTCTAAAGCCAGTTTGTTTTTTTGTTTTTTTTTCATCTTGTGTTTTACAGACGCTAGATTATTGTATTTATTGTATCGCTGGAATCATGGAAAAAACGAAAAAAATAAATAGGTGCCCTAGGAGAAGAGGGCAAAAATTCCTCTAGCCTATATTCGAGAACTCTATTCCCTTCAATGCCATGCATTAATTAACAAATTAATGACATTTACGAAGAAATCACTAAAGTGTAAAAAAAGTATGTGAATATTATGAACTTTGGTTTTGAACAATTACCCTAATCTATTGAAATAAGCTGGAATGGCCATCATTATTGTTTTTATAATTTTAAAACATTGACGTATTTATTTCGATGCCAAGTACAATTAATTACAATAAATTGACGTGATTATTATGATGCCTAAAACTCGTGTATTCGCCTACAGTTTTGGAAATCAATTTATTAAGACTGATTGATTGATTGACGTACACTTGGGTGCTCATTTTAAGTTTAAATATAAATGCAAGATGAGTTGATATTGAATATCAGCTGTTTCTAGAGACAGAGGGGCAGAACATTCATTCCTAACCAATCGCAACACGTACTGGTGTTTTGCAGCGCAACTGCAGTAGTCAAAGGTTTATTTTCTTAATAGGCCTACATATTAGTCAACAAAGAAATATAATTTATAAAATAAAATGGAATTAGGCTAGTTCATTCATAGAGTCCAAAGCGATTTCCAAGTACTGTAGACTGTAGCCTACCGTTTGAATGTATAAACTTCCTCCGGTGGCAATGCGTTTTCCACGAAGTGTGTAGAAATAAACTGTCATTTCCAAGAAGCAGTGGAGCACCTGTTGTATGAAGGGGTTTGACAATGGGTTTCCCACCATAACCGGCAGGTGTCTTCCTTGCGTGACCTTCAACTTGGTATTGGACTGGTGTGAGTACGAGGTTTCTAACCTCAATTCGCACACGGTAGATAATCTAACAAGTCCTAGGACACTACACTAGGCTCTGGTGTAGTTACACACTACTGTACTTCAAGCTCGATGGCTAGGCCTAGATGGTTGTGGCGTTATAGTGATCCATTGGTGATTGGCGGGATTTGAACCCGCGACCTCGGGGACCGAAGTTCCACACTCTGTCAAGCTCTCTCCCCAAGTCATAATTTATATATATACAGTAAATTGTAGGCATTAAGGATTTTTTTGGGAGTTTAAAATAATATTATATTACAGTTAAATTTTATGTGGTCTTTCACGGGTGCAATTAGTTATGTGTGGCAATACATTAGTATAGGTTTAATCAAAGTTCCAGGTGAATGGAGAATACGGACAAGTTAAAACCACCCCTACACCGTAGCTCAATAGCCTATTTTCCCAAGGGATACTGGATACAAGTGGAATTCGTGCTTGAGCGGTCATTAACTGGTGCAGGCACTCAAATTTGAATCACAAAGCCATTGAAATGTTGAATGTCTACGTAGACACTCATATAATTGCGTCCACACAGTATTAAAAAATTATTAAAAAAACATATGTTAATGTTATTATAGCTAGTAAAAGGATTCGGACCAAGTTACGTCATTTGTTTGTGTTTATTATCCACCGCTTTCGTTCTAATATTCGTTGGTTACGTCATTTTTCTCATGCGAGTTAGAAACGTATTTAACAATGCTTCCTCTGAATTATTGGACTATCTGAAGCACAAGCTGTAAACAAGCGGCTTAAAACATTCAAGGAACCCTTCTACCATCCAACCTCCCCTGGTATTGACCTACCTGGCGTGGTCAATAGTCAATTTAAACCCGTGGTGTTGTAGCGAAAGGGTTAACTGACTTGGTTAATGACGTTTGTCTTGGTGTTAATTTGTATAGATATTCCCTACAGCGAAACTATTACCGTAGGTGGCACGGTCATCGACGTATACATTATACATAATTATTATCGATTATTCTACATCGGGAGTATTTATACATCGATGGACACGGTAAGACGTAGACCCTAGAGCGATTTTCACTTTCATTTTCATTTTCATTTTAATGTCCCAGAAGTTAAAAAATTAATAATTTTGATCCGGTTTTCTAATAAATTTGGCATGAAATTGTAAACTAACATGATTCGAATTAACTTGGGCAACGGGAACGGGGTGTTATGGGGTATAGAATTTGTTTCAAATAATTTTTACCCCTTAAACATGGAAGCCCAATTTTCATTGTGGATATCGCATAGAACTTCCTAAACATTTAATTTGCTGTTGGGTGACCTAAGTCGACAAACCATTGAATTAATTTGAAAATAAATCAATTATTTTAACTGGTAGTCACGCGTCACAGGTCACTAGACAGAGGACTATTTTTAGTGGCGCAGCACTACTGTATTGTAGTTATTGTAGACAATTAAAACTGCAGTTGGCTCCGTCCTGTCGCCGAACGCCTGACAGAATTAGACCGGATCGGTAGATAATGACTCACTCATAGCAGCTGGTCTTTGGTTAAAGCAATCATAAATTCCAGTTTACTTGCAATTGTACAAATCGGTCGACCAATGGAGACAAATTGTTGTTGAAACTGGGTAAATGACCAATAATGCAAGTGTTCCTGGTTAAGGAAAACTGGTGTTTAAATTGTTTTGAGTGTATTTTAGTCAATTAATTTCCAACTGGAAAGAAGTGATTAGGACCTATTCCTTCGATGTATATAAAATAATCAAACTACATAATATTCCATAAATAAACAGATTGGTTAGAATAATCTAATTAGCCTAATTGTGAAATGTAAAAAAGACATTCAAAGGCGTCATCTATCGGGAAAATCTGGGTTTTCAGAAAGGCTGCCAAAATTCTATTGTCTAGGCAAGGAACTGTCAAGCTAAAATATCTTAGAATTGTAATAAACAATATGTTATTTGCGTTTTGCACACATACAAATACATAGGGCCTTACAAAAGGGTTAGAATACATCTATTGAACTTTGGAGCTATTTAATTTATTCCACGAGTTCATGTACTTGTATCAGAATCATGTTTGGGAGAATTTAACCGTTTGAACCGCCATCCACGTAAATTATGTAGGTTTTGGAATCTGTCAAAAGGTTATTGACGAAGACATTTAAAGAAAACTAATGTTGCGTTGTCATCTTTATGCTCATTACAACACACACAAGGCCGAGATGTGGATTTTTTTTCTTTTCAAATTAATTGTTGATGGGTGTGATCTTGAAAATTAATATTCAAGTGGATTTTGCATACCTTAAAGTAAAGAAAAAAATCAACCAGTCCCCAGGAGAAAATAAAAAAATATAAAATTCTTTCAATCAATTCAGGTCCCTGCACTAGAGTATTATAATTTGAGAAGCTTGGAAGAACGGGTTTATCGGTTCGTGACGTGTTTTCTCCCTCAACTTTGTGTGACCCAATAGTTTGTTGTCGGTACCTTTACGTATGAACTCCCCTTGTAATAAAGCACAGTTAGCCTATAGTTTGGACGAGTTAAGTGAGTTCCCGACTGACATTTCCTGCTAAGTTTCCGGTGTGTTATCGGGTCACATCCCTCACAGAGAGCCGTTGATATCAATACTGTGTTAAGAGGCGGTGTTTTGGTAAATCGGTGGTTCTCATCTTTTTGCTTCAATTTAGAGGTTTATGCACTCGAAATGTACATCTCGAATTCAGGTCATCTTTGAATTCCCCAACTATATTTTTAAAACACACCGGCTGGGACACAAATACAAAGCTAGAAATCGGATTATTCTAAAAAAGTTTGTGGGACTCAATAGTTAAAGTGTGTTTGCAATAATTCTCCTCGTGTATTTACTTAGGAAAATAAAGATTATCTTCATGAAGAAAAGAGTACTGTAAAATTCTTTATCCGCTTAAGAGAATTATTTACAAGGATTGTACAAAATGAGTAAGTGAACCCTTTTTGTAATGGTGGTTTATGTATATATTCCACTTGGATTTGTCTTTAATAGGCTACTGAATGAACAAATCTCTATGCCAACAACTAGGCGGATAAAATGTTTAAATAGTTTTACTTTAAAAAAATACTTATTGCAGTTTTATTTAAATTTTGTAATACTCTCGCCCCAAAATTCGTCCACGTACATAACAACACTAACTTTGTTGAAGATTTCGTAACTCCAGCCAAACTATTCACCTAAATTACGTGTTTTGTCTCAGATTCGTGTCGGTCCAGTGAGCTGTGTCCGACGTAGGTGTGATTTATTTTACGTTGTCACACGTTTAGAACTCAAGCTATTACCAGACCGAACTCCTATGATCGACGACCTGTAAATCAATCATGTTTGAACGCGTGAGATGGCGTCAGAAACGCTTATTTTTACTGTTGGAATTCTTCCACTTCACTAGTAGTCATAGTTTTGTGCATTTCTTTGTTTTCTTTTTCTTTTGGATTAGTAACTAAAAACCGCTAAACACATTTACATTGTTGGTCCATGAGAAATCTTAGAAATTGTACGTCTCATGAGGTAAACCCAGAACCTCTAAATCCAGAAAATCTAAAGAGCCGACAACAATCTGCAACTTTTCTGCAAACAAAAACTACCAACAATCCCATGGTTTCGTGTTTTGGCACTGACTTTGTATACTGTAGCAGAATTCCCATCTTCAGACCAGCTGTTACCGGATTTATTTTCCTGAAATGAGATTTGATTAGCTTTCTATTTTATCTTTTAAGTTTCAGCTACACGATATGGATGAATAAGATTTATTTCCGTCAGAATACTCTCTCGGTGATTTAATTTAACGAATAGTTCCAAAACAAGCTACATCATTTAGACTCAATAGTCAAAGGAAATCGGGTGAATCTCAACCCCGTTGATATTCAAGTGTTGTCGGGAGCCTAAAAGCAAAATTCTGCTGCTTCTGAAAGGTATACACATTCTTAAAATGGTCTTAAATGCTTACAAGTACCTTAAATCCCCAATATTCTTTACCACCACGAAGCAACTAGCACTAGCCTTATTGCCTTGTTTTAAAAGCCTAAAATTAAATATTTGTCTCATTAAGTTGAAGGTGTAGAAGGGAACCGAATCCATTTTTTCCGGACAATATACAGGGTGATTGATATAAGTGTGCCAGCCGTTTTATTCGAAAACCATAAGAGATATAAAAAAAAGTTAAATGGTAAGTGCCTTGGATTTTTTATTTAAAAAATTATAGTCAAGTCAAAAAAATTATTTTAGCCACCATTTTTCCAATATGGCCGCCAACTTTGATTTTTCTTATGGAACACCCTGTATTTCATGATGTATTCTGGTAGAAAATGTAATTTTAAGACGATTTTATTCTTGTAATTTTTTTCATAAACCTAACCGTTTCAAAGATAATAGTGGTTTAAGTTGTGAAATTTTGAATGGTTTTGGAATAAAACAGCTGGCATGCTTGCTAAGGCCTTTATCGAAACTCTTTCTCATGCAGAAATTTCAAAACTTTAACCATTGTTATCTTTGAAACGGTTAGGTTTATGAAAAAAATTACAAGAATAAAATCGTCTTAAAATTACATTTTCTACCAGAATACATCATAAAATACAGGGTGTTTTATAAGAAAAATCCAAGTTGGCGGCCATATTGGAAAAATGGCGGCTAAAATAATTTTTTTGACTTGACTACAATTTTTTAAACAAAAAATCCAAGGCACTTACAATTTAACTTTTTTTGATATCTCTTATAGTTTTCGAATAAAACGGCTGGCACACTTATATCAATCACCCTGTATACACTTCCAATTCCAAAAACTATCTTCTTGGTTTCAAAAGTGCCTAAATCTCTCATCTCCTGAACCACAGTTTCCCGGAACCTACAGCTGGAGACGCAGCCAAATCTAAATGTTTGCCTTCTGTCTGGAGATAGGAAGTTGTCAGTCACCACTCTCAAGGCCTTGTTTATCTGGTGCCCATCTTGTTTACACTGCCTCACTGATATCATCGACGATCCGTGTATGTTATATAAATGCATATTTTATATTGCAATCGATATATGTGGAGTTGTTGATAAAAAAAGTCATTTGATTGGAGTTTAGCACGTCGGAATGTTAAACGCTGACTTGACTTATGAATTAAACCTTTCGATTAAATTTGAAACACGAGGTTTTAATTAGGTTAGGAAATTAATTTGTTGCAATTGGATTTTGTCTAAACGATTTGTGTGATTGAATGGTTTCATTCTTGTTAATCCGATTTTTCAGGATAACATTATTACTCTATTTTGAGCTCTCAGACATACCTATACAAAATCTGATATTGTTATGGATTTTGTCACATTCAGCTTATAGACAAACATTGTGTCGCTTTACTGATGAAACCGGAAATTCCACGCAAAAAAACCACATTAAAAATCGTGATTAATCATGTATATAAAAGCCACAGTTCCCAAGCAGACAACGGAGTGCCCGACTGCGGACGAGGGCTTCGTGCCAACATAGACTATTCCTGGCGAAATGTGGATACCTTAGCAATGCTGCGAACCGCGCTGAGAATAGAAAATGGAGACTGGCCTGATTACCTGTCAACTCGTGTACCAACCGATATCCGGAGATTTGATGATTGGTCAGTGATTTTCAACGATATTACCATAGTAACCAATCCAGATGCGGACGCCACCTATGATGAAGGATGCATGTAGAATCACAAGTGTATAGACAGAGGCGTCGAACGAAAAAATATTGGGGAGATACTTTGAATTTCCCAACTATTTTACGCGGATTTCCCAACTATATTACATGGATTTCCCACCTATATCCTCGAATTTTTCAACTACTATATTACTCAGATGTCCTAAATAATTTCCTATATACCCGGCATACGTGGGGAGTGTTTTGATATGTACTATTTATTTTTAATTTCACCAACTGTAAAACTATTTAACCAAACGAAACGATCTATATATCAACTATTGCACATGATGTCTTAAGTCAATATGCGTACCTCACGTTTGGCGTAGTGTCTAAATTTGAAAATTAGTTTTTTATTTGCTGTACGGTAGCTTAACAAATCACAGTTTCTCTGCTAACCATCCTTGGTATGCTATAATTCCGTATCATCACTCCCTTCACTTAAATAAATTGTGTTCAATTAAAATAACTGTCCTGAGTGTCGGAGCTCACAGTATAATTGCCTGATTTGAAACTTTAATGATAAATGGGGACAATTAGCAGTTAGTCTCGCGCAGCAGTTTTATGTTTCTCTCTTAACTCACTGCTAAAAGTTAACTCATAAACATGCAGCTTAACGTGTGAGGCATGTTGCTATGTAGCCTACACCACAACTCGTTATGAACATCGTTTATTGCGATGACTGCTTCGATTTCGATGAACTTGAAAGGAAAACATGCAGTGTGAATCTATCTTTTCATGAACTTCTGACTCAATTAATTATTATAATTCTCATCATCTGATAGATTTTATATATTTGATCAGTTGTAAAAATTTAAAGGTGAATTTCTCCTGGTGTTTTAGGTTTACCATTTATTTCCTGTATTCTTAAACTCTACCGGTGTTTTAACAGATACCCAATATAGATTGTGTACTATAACTTGTCCTTTGATGTAATATCCAAAGTTTAGGAATAGGTTAGGTCAAGTCTCCTTGCCCAATGAACATAAACATATATCTAAGTTACCTGATGATTAACCCAATTCAAATATACCAAGGCAAAAATGTGGGTCGGAATCCACTCTAAGTAGGTCCCTTAGTTGCCATTAGCTGTATGGGCTATTAATTAACAGCTTAAGGAATATTTCGGCCTCAGTCACTAACAAGACTACAAGATCGCGCCACTCATCCTACACTCATCTTCATTCATACTTGGCTTAAAATACCTAGTTTGTATGGTCGCCATTTCATCGAAAAGTATTAAATTATTAACACACATGAGAATACCTTTGTTTTATACGTCACTAAAGTAAATTAATAATCAATGCTATTAAACCACAACCAATTAATAATTTAATGCAAATTCCAACTTATTAACACACATTTTATGGTGAAATTGCTGATCCTGTGAGCAAAATAGTTCATATGTCTAAACGTGTTACTCGAGCTGCAATCATCTTGTCAATTGAGATTTCATTTGACCAGTTCTTGTAATTATGATTGTCGCGGTAGAGGTACAAACTTGTCCGGTTCTCTGTACTTGGATTGGTCGGCCAATTAGACCAAGATGTGATGAGGCTACTCTACTGCGGTGTACCTGTAGTGGCATTTCTGGCATGGCCGGGGTCGACTTGAGATTTATAACACTGGTGATGTATCAGTTATCAACTGGACATTATGGTTTATAAACTAATTTTACCTAATAATATGAGCACTGATACTTATGGTTGAGATTTGCGACGGAGAATTACTAAGGTTGATTACCTTATCGTGTTTGTAAGTAGGAGATTTTGCATTGGTTTTACGTATGTACTCAGAAATTTACCAGTTCTGTCATTCTGTCAATACCATAGTGTAGAGAACAACCACACTGCAACTAAAATTTGCTTTAAGTAGACCAAAAGCATCTTATTGTACTTGTATTTTATTTTGACGTCCAAACTCCATCTCCATCAGGTTGATAGTCAAGTGATTTTCCAAATCACTTAAGTACCATTTTTCACAAATGCCTTTTTTGTTACTTAATGTTATGGATACGGCATGACCGAAAGCACTGTAGATAAAAGTTATAAACGTAGTACTCTACCTTATAGGCCGAAGGCTGAGTTAAAAGAATAAATGTAGTCAAAATAATATAGTACGGAATACGCTTTCAACCTTTGCTTTGGTGTATCATAGAAAAATTTAAAACATGTTTTCCTCCACTTTCTTTTGGTTTAACTTAGCATATTTAATTATAAAAGTTTATGATAATGGCTTTACCACTACTACTCCATTCAAGTATAGATTTGAATTGTTAAACTACAAAAAGAGTATAGAGTATGTTGAGACGGTGGCGTGTGTTGTAGGTGTTATGTTGGTGTTTTTTTGTGATCAGCCCGTTGATGAGGGGCAAGTTAAATGATATTGTTATCAAAGGTGAGTCCCCAGGTCCTTCCTAACCGGAACATGATCTTGACATGGCCCATGCTCGTGGAACAGAGATGAAAGTGAAACCTTCATTTGATAAGGTTCGCTGCTTGCTGTGAAATTATTAATACCGAAATTGTAGTCTCGGAAGAGAATTCTTGTGTAGAACTCGTTAAAATCGCAATAAAAAGGAAGAGTTTCTGTAACAATTAACTAAAGAGGATTAAATATGTTGAAAACAATATGTTTGTGTTGTTTGTATACAGTTTGTTTTCTTTTAGGTTTCCTTCAACAATATAGCTATGCCGTGACAAATCCTAATATTTAAACCTTTTTTGTTGTTGTCGTAAAAATGCTTTTATGAAAACTTTGCTTGTATGATAACTTAAATTGAGCAAAACAAGCATAAGTCAATTAATTCCCATTTTCTGCCTATAGGTTACCCTACTCGATTTTTAAGAAGGCTATCTCACCAGCTTTGCATAAACTAAATATGCATCTCTGTTTTAAATTACAAGTTTTTACCTACAGTTTAAACTGTTATGTAGTTATTTGTCTACAAGAATCATTTAAACGCTTGGTTCTATATTTCATAGTAAAATCATGATTTAGGTTTTAACTGATTTTACATACTTAAACCTTTACACACACATAATATCTGGGAGCAAAGTCTCCCAACACTTTTCTTATCGTTCCCATAAAGTGGTACGCTACAACTACTAGTTTTACTTTATTACTTTATTCTGAAATGGCTACCATACGAATGTAGGTATTTCAAGCCAAGTATTAACGGAAATTAGTGTAGGGTGGCACTTAACGTCCTCAACTACTCTAGCGCCAACACACAAATCACCTATAAAGCACTTCCCTAAATCTGAGGTCAGCACGCATTAAGGTTGTTGGTTTGAATCGTCGCCAGTAGATCGCAGCTTGGCAACCGTGTTGTCTCTTGACCCCGCGGACCAAAGTAGCCAATGACAATGCGCGACGCCGAGCAATCCCAACAATTGGCGACAATAGCAACGCTTTTCTGCCTAACTGGGCTGCTGAATGATCGTGAGTGTCAATCGTTTACCATCTATTTACAGATCCAGGCATTCACTCGAAAGTCAAGAGTTTCAAAAGTCAGCTCCAAAGTAGCTCCGATAGTCAAAGCTACACAAGGCATAGGTCTAGGCACTGATCCTAAACAAATTTTTCGTAGCAGTGCCTTTTTGGAGTTGTGATTTTTCCGCAATCCCACACAATGTTAAAATTCTCCATTGCGTATCTTAGAAATATTAAATTTTCGGAGATAAGTTTGAATTTAAAACTACAGTAAAAAAGCCCAACTTTAAAATTCGTTTTCTTTTACTACCATTCTGTGCTTTTTAAACTTATCTTGTGTTTTTGACGCCATTGCAATTTTTTTTAGAGAAATGGGCCAATCCCTGGTTTTGTTACTTTAATGTCAATCGTTTGGTGAATTCGATATTATAATTTGAGAGCTTAATGACAAGACAGAGGAGCGAAATCAAACTAAAAATATAGTAGGGAAGGTTAGGTGAACACTACTACTATATGTTTAAGTTAAGATTAGGTAGCCTACATGATGAGTAACTAACATTAAGTGCAGTAGTTAGAATTCACTCTGGATATTTTAAATGGATGCTATAAATGGACTGGTTGCTAGCGTTTCATTCAAAGACGATAAATTGAATAAACCTCTACCAGAGTGCATTGATCATCCATCTACTTTGTTAGCTCTCATACCCCGATGGTTTAAGGGGTTGTACCACGATTACTGTATTAGATTTTATGTTTTTTTCGAATAAATTTCCTTTTAGGTTTTAAGTAAAGGCTACAATTCCATCTCGGTAGGTTATGAATGCGTTATCTCAATGATTGATGATTGATGTCAAATATGTATCAAAGATCCTCGAAATGTATACATTTTAACCCCCTGAATCAACATTAGCACTCGTCACCTTCCAAAATTCAAATAAACGATTCCAAGAAAGTTTTCGTCAGTGAGAGGAAATATTAGGACGGTCTATCAATAATCAAGTATATGCACCGAAGAGGAACTTGAGAAGAACTGGCGCAAGTCGCCTCAGTCGTATGGACATGGGCTTGGCTATCATAAACGGAACCCACACAAGAGTAGTGAACGTAATGAAAAGTTATAGCTCAAATTTCAGATAGTAGCTGAAGGTTTTATGGTCATTAAATAGCCTATCTTGTAGATAAGCTGAAACTGACTGGGTTTCTGTTCTTTGAGCTCACTGTTACCAATTCGGGTAGCACGTTGCAGCATGTACTAACAAAACACTAAAGTTATTTGCTGTGATTCATAGTTGTTGTACCAACCGGAAATCCTTTAAAAATCGTAAAATAAATTGAGAGATTAAAATTTACTTAATTAAGAAGATAATCAAGAAATTTATCCTCAAGTGTTAGATTCTATATTAGGGCTTCAGTGGTTGGAAAAAAGTTTTATATCACACAATTATAATCCCCTCATTTATAACATGCAATTGAGTTAATTGAAGGAACTCGTCGTAGCTTTTGAAAGCAAGAATAAGTCAGTTGTCAAAGTCGTGTAATAAGGTAATTTAAAATTCATATTCTTCCTTTGAGCGCTCTTCCTACTTTCCTGTTAAAGAAGTAGAAACATAGAGACTTTTTCTTGTAGTGAGAGATTTGTGGGATAACTGAAGTCATTATGTTTAAAAATAATTAAAAAATACTCTATCATTCATTTGTATTACTCGGTTTTGACTCTCATATCGAGCTAAAGACAACTAAATCGTATATTTTTGTCTCAAAATCCCAAAAATAAGTTTATAAATAAAATATCCTTTTATTTGTCAGTTTTCCCTTTTGTATCGACCCAATTAGACAAGAACGTTACCAAATTTCCTCAGAACCTCTAAAACGCAAGGTAAAGGTTTATAAAGACAATAACTAATAAATTCATCACAAGAATAAAGACAATTGTATTCTCGATTCGATTTCTCAATAACAAAAGTTGACTACAGGTACAACACAACCACCTGTCTGTCAGCTGTTTAGCCGTATCAGCTGTTGTCATATGTCATCTGTCTGACGTGGGTGTGGAGACGGAAGCATATCACATGTGCTTGTTTTTGTCTCGAGCCCATTTACGGCTTCAAGAGGGCCTCTGTTCTGTTACACTCCAGCTGATGGGTGTATCAATCATATGTCTGGTGAGTCACAGCTGATAACTGGAGAGTGGAAATGCTTGGACGTTTTGTAAAGAGATGATTATTGTCTGGTTAAACCATATTAAACATACTTGTAGGTTGGTTCTGTAGATTGAGTGTACAGTATACACTATCAATGGGCAATGGGTTTCATCTTGAGTCTAATTTATACGTTTTATGGTTAAAACCGAACGTTGGTATCTATCTATATATTAATAGGCAAGCATGTTTCTTTAAAACCTTTTTTCTCAGCTCGTGTGCATCGCAGGGAAAATCTACGCATACTGTTAGAAAGATATTTGCCTGTAGATGTGCAGAATCCCTTTATAAATTAAAATAGGCTAAAAAATAAGCACAAAAAACGAATTTGAAAACTTCAAAAAATTAACATGGACCAACTGGGTTGCCATGATGGGGACGAAATAACAACAAAATGTAAACAGAAAATCAAAACAATTGGAGGAAATCCCAATCACATGTTTTATTTACAGTGTGGGGAGAAAATATAGTAGTCTGTACATTAATTATTTTTGGTCGAGTTTCGACCACAGGACGACCACTAGTAATTAATTAATCAGTGGAGTACCTATAAGTTAGTCTTTGTCAAAAAAGATGCACAACATCCTTACTTCTGTAGAAACTTCTTAAATTCTCAAACTGTCGTTTCAGTGTAAAATATATTATGCTGTTATACAGTAGAAACCTATGACATTACGAAATTTGGTGCTAAACTAATTAAACTATTGTCCTGAAATTCATTAAGTCAGCAATAAAAATAATTACACGTTCACTGAAAAGTAAAATTCTAACATGCACACAACGAAAATATAGATTTCGTTTGACGATTTTTGTAAAAGCCTCAGCACCCAATTTACAACCTCAAAATTTGGCGGTTTCGACAACAATTTTCGACTTAATCGATTAGGCGATCGTATAATTAGCATATTAACTCAACTTTGCTTACCAAGGTTATAAAAAACTGGTTCTGAAACTTCTCATTGTGCTAAATAACTGTGAACCAATTTTTAACAAGAGTTTCAAAATAAATAGGTCATTGAACTGAGATGTTGTTAGGCTGTTTAAATTAGCTTATCCACTAAATATTTAGTCAGATAGTAGTATGTGATTATTGAGAGCAAAGTTTGTTATTCCCAAAGTGTAGGAATGTGTTTGACCAACAGTTCTTGTAATGGGAGTTAGTGATAGTGGAATAACTGTTAACAGAGTTCTTGAAGACAAAATGTCCAATTTCATCAGCACGTTGACCTGTAGGTACAGTATTCTTTGAGATATTGGAAAACAAATTTAAGGACCAACATCGGAACATCTATCACTCGAATAATGGCATGGTTTTCCTTCCGAAATGCATTAATCAAGTTAAAAAACTAGCATTGTGCCTAAAACGTAAACTTACCACTTTAACCCCACCACGTTATTCGTTGGGTTTTTCCCTGTAAAAATTCTTCCAACTTCACGTGTTTAATTTTGAATTCATGACGAAATCGTGTTTATGGTTCAGTCTATTGGTATATGTCTTCCGACATACTATTTCAAGTTCCTGGGGTGGGGGTGAGGTCGTAGATGCAAAACACCCCGCGAGACTCAGTACCTAAAGTTTCAGTTTTCAGTTTCGATGAGTCGGCGAATGACCCCTGGCTGAGTGGAGAGTGTCTGATAGTTAATCAGAAACCGGTTTTGACCAACAACGAACCAACGAACGACGACCAGCGACCGGCGGCCGCGGTCAGGGTTCACTGTGGTACACCTCAGGGGATCAGCGATCAGTGCTCCGAATAAACATAGACATAATTCCGAATTTTGATGTGAAGCACTCTTTTGGAGTGGCTCTCTGAATAACATATCTTAAGTTGTGGTGTACTGAGTTTTTGCTAATTTTGTTTGCTCTTAAAGTTATACAAAATTTTGCTTTTAAGGTACGGTACTCCGAAATTTTTATTACAAAATCATAGCTCTGAACTACTAAAGATGACGAACTCATCCTGCTAATTGTATTGCTTCGTAAGGTGAGATTTTTCGTTTAATTGGTATCAAAACTCGGAATTTATCTATTTCGGACCAATGCAAAATTATGGCTGTGCCACACTGAAAGGACCGAAATTCGTGGAGTCAATCGAAAGATACACTAAACTAGCGAAATTAGTTTCCGATGTGCAAAACACTACAAAAAGTATATACACACCATTTAAAATTAGGAAACCAGAATTTCAAAACATTTTCTCAATTCATCCATCAGCAATGGTGTTACCTCTAAGGTAGAGACTTTATTCAGCTTGTGTTTCCTCTAAGGCCACACTTAATACACGTTAACCAACAAAAAAGGCAAAGAACGCAGCTGTGGAAATAATTAAACGCCTTAACAAGGACACACGGTGATAAAACATCTGGTGGCTTAACCTACATATGAAGTGGCATAATACTTTTTGTATCTACTTACTACTAAATTATGAGCAGAAACTAGTTAAAACATTTCATTGTGGAAATTTAATTTCATCAATCACCTCGTTAAATTGTAGCTGGAGGGATCGAAATTCGTGGAGTCAATCGAAAGATACATTAAAATAGCGAATTTAGTTCTTATGTACGAAGCACTAGAAAAAGTATATACACACCATTTGTAATTAGGTAAACAGAATTTCAAAACATTTTCTCAATTTTACCCATCAATGGTGTTACCTCTAAGGTATAGACTTTATTCAGCTTGTGTTTCCTCTAAGGTCACACTTTATACACGTTAACCAACGAAAAAGGCAAAGAACGCAGCTGTGGAAATAATTAAACCCCTTTAAATGCCTTAACAAGGACACACGGTAATAAAACATCTGGTGGCTTAAACTACATATGAAGTGGCATAATACTTTTTGTATCTACTTGCTGCTAAATTATGAGCAGAAACTAGTTGATAAAACATTTCATTGTGGAAATTTAATTGCATCAATCACCTCGTTAAATTGTAAACAGAAGCGAAGAAAGAAGGTGATAGAAGGTAAGGTCGGTCAGTAAATGGTGCATAGATGTCAGGGACTCGGAGATGGTCAAGAGAACGGTAACTGACCTAGACTACGCGGTTACAGGTGATTAAATTGCAAAAACAACGACAGGAAAATGAAGAAAATGGCTTTATTGTTTGATAATCAATTATGTTCTGGTTCAGTATTATTACAAGTTGTTACAGTTGTAGCTATAAATATTGTGAATGTATTATTCAGGGTTGAACGCCTAAAACACCTGAAGACGCGGTGAGGTTTACAGATTTCGTCGTTTTTTCGTACAGAGGAAACGTCGTGAATTTTGTTTTTTGTTAATCAGTGATGGGAATATACGCGTTTAATCCTTTAAGCGGGGTCAAATAGATAAAAAGTAACATAATAAATTATCAAAGAAGTTCCCGACAAACTCCTGATAAATCTGATAAACCTTTTTCCTTCTACAAATACACCTAAAGGGAAATTAACTGTTAACCATAACATTGTTTATACCCTTATCTACTGTCAAGTTCGTCGTATGAAATGATCAAGGAAATCAGGACGTTAAACGATAGATAGATACAAAAAAATAGGCGTAGATACAAAAAAAAAAAACAAAAAAAAAAAACATAATAACTCTAAGCACACTTTGCAGGTTTATTCTGACTGTCTAGGTTCACTTCGATAAGAAACTAGCAACAGCTGGTCCACATGTAATTTTTACCTCAGTATCCAAAGTCAATGTTGTATATAGTTCCTGGTGACCGAGCTTTGTAATAGGTCAGTCCTCTTCGGTTGTTTTGCAAATAACTTCTCCAAACAATCGCCCATTGGTAGGTTATTCACGTACGTTGTATTTTCTCAAACTCTATCCAATATAGCCTATTGTTACATTTTACACATATAATTGACCTTGTCGTAAGAAAGCATACATTAGTTTCTTGTTAAACTAGAAGGACTAGGTTAGGTTCATACATTGACTAAGCGCAAATGTTTGTATTTTAAGCCAAAGATTGAAAAGTTAGTGTTGAATAGACGATAGCTGTGTTACTGACTAAGATCATCTGATTTTTGGTCAGGAACATTTATTAAAATTCCCAAAAAGCTTCAGACTTTTCTCCTGATCGAACCTATATCTGAATATTACACACTAACTTTTTTAGACAAATTAAAAGCAAAATGACCAATAATTTCCTCTTAAAATCTCCCCAAACTGTATTTAGTACTCGTAATCCAACGTATAACAACGCTATACGTAACGTTTACACATTACTGCCACCTTTGCCAACAGCTGAAGATGAGTCACAGCTCGGTTGGCACCAACCATCAACCCATTACATCGCTATCACTGGTGATAACAGTAGTAACAAATGGAGAAGTGGTTGTATTAGTGTGAACCATTAGTGGCCCATCCATCATCTTCGGTGAGGTGACAGTCAGTGGCGAAGTGCTGAGGGAGACGGGGTGTGGACTCGGGAGTGAAAAAGTATGTGGAAGTGTATAAAGTAGAAATGAGGTTATAGAACGGTATATAAGAACACGGTGTAGAAGGGGTCAAGAAGACGTTTGTAGTGATAATGAACATAGAAGTGTAAAAGACAACAGTTTAGAGTGAAAAGTACGGGGTTGTAGAACTGTATTGAAGTGTAGAGTAAAATGGGGTGTGAACACGTTTAGAAGACTTTGGGAGTAGAAAAAGCATATACTTGTATAGGAAAGGAGTGTAGCGGAGTTTTGAAGTGTGAAAACACGGCTTTGCAAAACGTATAAAAAAAACATGTAATATAGAAGTGAAAAAAGTAGGAGTGAAGTATCTTGAAGTGAAAAAGATACGGGATTGTCGGACAGTATAGAAGTGTAGAACAATTTGGGTCTATGGGAGTCTAGAAGTGTAAAAGACACGGGGTGGAAGACAATAAGTATAGAAGATAGACGCATAGAAAGTTATAAGATAATAAAATAGGCTATAGAAGTCTAGTTACAGGGGAAAGAAGTATAGAAGAGGCGCTAAGTGCGATACCTTTAAGGGTGTAAATGTGTAAAAGAACCCAGAAGTTTAGAGGGTCGAAAGGTAGAGAAGTTAAGAAGAATCTGGGCTAAATAGTGTGTAGAAGATGGTGTACAAGTGGCTAAGAATAATCACTAGGTTACGATTTGGACGCAGAAAGTGAGTAACTTTAGTTAATTTAATCTTGCTGCGTGTTTTTTCATTTAAAATGCTGGGCAATAGAAACTCGTAAACTAAAAATTAGTTTTGGTTTGTTTACAGACATTTGCTATAGACGTTCTGTTTAATTTAATGAGATTTTTGACACTCTTGTTTCGTTCCAATATGTTATTAAATTATATTTTCTATACTATCAAAGGTAAATTATTGACAATCGAAATTGAAACGTAACTGAGTGTTTTTGTTTCGTTAATTCTACTGCTCGATAAGTTATATACTGTATGACTAGTTTACAAAGTAATGCCATTAATACGCTTAAATAGCTTTCAAAGTAATAAGGCTCTTAGGTTATTGTGTAGAAAGTCAATTAGGCTAAAACCAACGATACAGATGTTTTTGCACTTGTAAAACACGTCACATGTTCAATTATGCCACCTGTTTTCACTAAGTAGGTTTCACCTTTGACTTTAGATACTGTAAGCATACTTCTTATCCTGTAAAACATGAAGCCTGGTCCAACGTTTGATATTGACAGTATTTTAAGTCTGGGTTTGGAGTAAATTTTGCAGTATGATTTTTTTACCTAGATGTGGGGCAGTAACCAATAAATGCATCGTTTTATTATGTTTAATTGTGTTATGTTGGAATCACAAGGAATAAAAACATCAAATGCACAATAACAGAATATATTATAAATCTGACTTCGAGTCATTGATCAAGGATAGTGATACGAGTTCTTTTACGTATAGTTATAAAATGTAGGGAAAACAATAAATATAAACATTACACATAACGAAAACATGAGGTATAAAAAGGTTCCTTTAGTTCCGAAAACTAAATTGACATTGACGTTAAGCTCTGAAATCCCTTCTGTGGGTTATTTATATTTCAGCCAAGTCGAAAAACAGTAAAAACAATACAAGATGAAGGCTTGCTACCTCGCCAAATTTGGGAAAGCTTCTAAGATCTGTCTGAGATAAATGATTCTCGCTACGCACTGCAGACAGAAGTTGGTTAGTTGGATGTTTTGGCACAAAAATATTTCTACCACACATTAATAGTTTTCACTGGTTAGTTCTCCATTTCAATTTTAAATTATTATTTTCAGCTGTGTTGAAGTATTTATAGGTCGAATATTGTGTCAGCCTTTAGCAGTACTCGTGGGAATAAGAACGCACAATGGAATGTCATAGGCAATGTTGTCGCTGACTATAATCAGCTGATTCATTAGCCAGTGTGAACAAAATGGAAAACTAGGTCTGTGGTTCAAGTCGCACACGAAAATAGTATGGTAATGGTTTGAAACTTAACGTGGAAAATGTTGTTTAAAGTTGATTATTTTTAACAAAAGGATTATATAAACAGTGCTACTGACTATGCCTAGCTACTTATTGGCCAGGAATTGAATGTCCAATCATGAAGAGCAGCAGGGTATAATAAAGAAAACAACATTTTCAAAAATATATTAACATTGTAACTTTTGATCATCCTCCTTTTGATTACCCAGCAAACGCTGTAACCATCGACCTGATTATTCATTAATAAAACTATTAAAACATAAAATAAGTAGTAACTTAAAAGAAGAAGAAATATTAGGTGCAAAATGTTTGTTATGGGAGGAATAAAGGGACATGAAGGGACAAAGAACATGAAGTCATAGACAAAACATACTCCGATTTCTCATCCTATGGAACAGCTGAAGACAATTTTATTGTTAGTTCTTTTCGTTGCACTGCAGAGGTCGTGTTTTGTTTACAAAAAGTTTCTAGTGTTTTCAGTCATTTAAAACTGTTTTAACCAAGTAATACGATCTAATCATAAACAATAACTGGTCCCCTAGTCATATAACCAAGCAGCATAACACAGATCATAAAATTAACCCTATTATAGAAACAACATTTCGTTAACACTAGCGATCAGTGTCACCGGACATGAACTAGACACGAAAAACGAGCTTCAAAATTTACAGTGGGATGAGAAGTTTACTTGTGTTGGTTAGTCTATGATAAAATATAGGTTAAGTAACATTTTACAACCTATGGGATATTGTTGATAGTCATCTCATGTTTTGCAGTCCCAGTAAGATTAAGCACGGCCGCAAGTCTACACAGCTGGTTTATTGATACTTGAGTGAGTCACCGACCGAGTTTACAAATTGAACTGATTCATTGTTCATGAATCACTCAGGAGTGTTCGGTTTTGAGTTAAATTTATGTTTCTTGTTAGTGTTTATTGATGTTTTTGTTATCTTCGTTAGTATCGATACAACTTAACAGTGATAAGGATTTAATCTAGTGAGTTAAATGGGATTCTGTTATAGGCCATAGGATTAAAATCTATTATTATCTTTGCTCTGACACATATTTTGAGAAGGTTTTCAAACATCTTTCATTTTTTTCCTTTCTTATTGTAGTAGTAACATTCCTTTAAGTAAACTACAGTAATGCAAAACCTAAAAAGTCTATTCCCTAATTAAGGAAGCTTTATGGGGTTATGAACTAGCACTTTAGAAGAGCGCCTTTCCTGATTTTCTTTAATAATATTCCAGTTTATGCCTTCAAATGTGACTTTGAAAGCTTGTGATAAATTTTAAAATTACATGCCACAAGATTATCTACATCAACTTACATATTCGTATATTATACGAGTATTTTACTTCTAGATTTTGTAAGTAATTATTAAATTAAAAGATATTAGCTCATAGGTTTTTTATACTCGTATTTTATTTTATTATTATAATTCATCTAACCTTTTTTGTCTGTTCTAGGTGAGTGGTACATTTGAGTTACACAAGATTAGCGTATCGTAAGTAGAACACATCTGGTTGAAGATTGAATTCACCATTAACAATTTCATTGGTGATTGGTTGTTATTTGCTAAAAAATGTTGCTAAATCAACAGTATGGTTTAAAAGAAAAATCAAAGGTAAAACATACATTCTTTTGGTATTCATAATTTCTTCGATAGATTTTTACTTGTATCAAAACCTAAGACCATAATATGAATATGTTGAATGATAATTTTTCAACTACAGTTTCACTTATTTGGAACTGTGATACGACGCCCACTTAGGTGCTTTTTATGCTGGAAATGCAAGACGGAGTGCAGAATGGAGTGAGATGATCTGTGTAACTTTGCTACTGGCTGAGACCAGATGTTTCATTAGTCAGGATTTAATAAACAAGGATAGCTGAGCCCATTTCCGAACCATCAAAAAGCTACTGAATTCTCTTATGATCAAACCGGTGACCTTCTGATTAATAGGCGAGCACTACAACCCCTCAGCTATTCATTTGTACCTATATCGGAACTAGCTGGTCCTGTACAAGATGTGAATGAACCCGTATAGCTGCATATGTATCTGTACATGGACCGTTGTGCGTCCCAGAAACACAGTAATGAGACGTTGGTGTTGAGCAAGTTGTGAGATGTCTCTAATTTGCCACTCCCCGGCTAGTCACGTCTACTCATCACTTTAGCAACCGAGGTTGTGGTTAGAAGTGCAACTAGAACTGTCGGCCTCTTTAGGCAATCCAACAACTGCAGTCGGTCTATTTAGGCAATTTTAACAACAGACTTTGGCTGCGTTAGGAAACTTAGCTACCAAAGTTGCTATCTTTAGGACACTTAAAAACCGAGGTCAGCCTCTTGGGGGGGGAAACTAAGCAACCGAGGCCAGCCTCTTGGGGGAAACTTAGCAACCGAGGTCAGTCTCTTGGGGGGAACTTAGCAACCAAGGTCAGGCTCTTGGGGGGAACTTAGCAACCGAGGTCAGTCTCTTGGGGGGAATTTAGCAACCGAGGTCAGGCTCTTGGGGGGGAAACTAAGCAACCGAGGCCAGCCTCTTGGGGGAAACTTAGCAACCGAGGTCAGTCTCTTGGGGGGAACTTAGCAACCGAGGTCAGGCTCTTGGGGGGGGAACTAAGCAACCGAGGCCAGCCTCTTGGGGGAAACTTAGCAACCGAGGTCAGTCTCTTGGGGGGAACTTAGCAACCGAGGTCAGGCTCTTGGGGGGAACTTAGCAACCGAGGTCAGTCTCTTGGGGGGAACTTAGCAACCGAGGTCAGGCTCTTGGGGGGGAACTTAGAAACCGAGGTCAGGCTCTTGGGGGGAACTTAGCAACCGAGGTCAGGCTCTTGGGGGGGAACTTAGCAACCGAGGTCAGGCTCTTGGGGGGAACTTAGCAACCGAGGTCAGTCTCTTGGGGGGAACTTAGCAACCGAGGTCAGGCTCTTGGGGGGAAACTTAGCAACCGAAGTCGGCCTCATTAGGAAACTTAGCAACCGAAGTCGGCATCTTTAGGAAACTTAGCAACCGAGGTCAGCCTCTTGGGGGGAAACATAGGAACCGAAGTCGGCCTCTTAGGCAACTTGGTAATCGAAGTCGGCCTCTTAAAGCAACCTAGTAGCCTATCCGAAGTCTACCTATTCAGGCAACCTAGTATCCAAAGTCGGTCTCTTTTGGCAACCGATGTCGGTGTCTTTAGGAAACTTAGCAACCAAAGTCTCTAGGAGACTATTTAACCATTTAACATTCTTTGCTACTGTTCACCGCCACTACAGATTAAAACATGGTACGTTACAGCAAAAATTACATTCAACAACCTCATGAGTAGGTATCAATGAAACTATTATCAGAAGTCCCGAAGACATTCTGTTTATTCTCAGAACAGCGCTGGTGAGTAAGTGTAGAAGGATTGTGGTCCTGAAGGCCTGGTCGGTTTCCGGTGCGTCGAGAGTCGAGACAAGCCACCATTCATCCTGATAACATACCAGACTGACACTAATCCGGACCCGGGCTCTACACACTCACAACTCGCCACTCGCCACTCACAGCACTCCCACAATATCACAGTGGAGCTGCAACATTGTGTTGCTACAACTTGGCATCGTGCAGTCGAGATTCAACAACTGTTTTGCAACATTGTGCAGAAGCAACTCTGCAACTATATACTGTACGACTGGTTGAGTCCAAACATTCAAATTCAGTAAACAAATTTGTATGATTAATAAGTACTCAATTGAGGAACGATAGTATTTTGACTGTACGGATGTTTTGGGTATTTTTCAAATGACGCGCTCTTAGGGCTAGATCAGGAGCCCTTGCCAGACGAAAAAGCCCTAAGGCCGCTTGCCGAATACGGCTGAAGTTTTCGGCAAAACTCAACAAAAAGTTCAGATATAGCTGGTTTCCTAGCTGCCGAATTCGGCAGGTGCTGCGCCAAGGAAAAGACGAAGGTCGCGCGACATTTACAATGCAGCCATCTATATAATCCTGAACGCTGGTCTCCGTAGCTGATATTTGGGTAAAAAGACAAATCTCCTTGTCATCTCAGTGAATGTGGCTTTTTCCCTAAAACATCAAGCGTGTCATATAATCTCAAAAGTATTCAAAATATCTAGGAAGTTTCACCACAGCCCAAGTATTCCCCACATCGTCTTGACCACTACAGTAGCATTGTTGACGAGCGGCTGTCGCACTGTTGTGGGAACGAGACATTACTGTTGACCAGTCAAGTGTAAAATAGGACTAGGTTAGGTCACTTACACCGCGGGTTAGGTCAGCATACTACAGCTGTCTCGTGGTAAACCAGACGTGACGCCGTTGACTTTGGATACACGGAAGTTAACCTCGCTGTTCTGTAAATCTGAAGATATGTAGACAATGTTAAAATGTTGATTGTTTACCTTTTTCTCTTAGGGAAACTTTTTACGTTGCGCTTTTATTTTTTGCTATAATAACAGAGTACAGGCAATATTTCCGGAATAAATAATTATATTGTGAGGTTGTAGTGCTCGCCTGACAATCGAAAAGTGGTCGGTTCAATTCTGAGAAAATTCAGTAGCTTTTTGTTCGTTCGAAACTGGACCCAGCTGTTTTGATTCATTGGACTTTGTCCTTTGTCCTGGATAAGTAAACAGCTGATCTTAGTCAGTAACAAAACTTGGTAGGATGACAATAAAATCTTACAAATCAACACCCTCTACAAACACCGTGCATAAATTACGTTAAAGTGCACAAAGTTGTGGAATTTTTTACTGTGCAATTTTAAGTTTTCTTCATCTCCAACTTAGGCTAATGTTCTTGGCACTCTCGCAGATCCAACGTTGTTATGCAACGCTTTGTTTAACTTTGCTTCGAGTTCTCAAAGGAACCTTAATACAAGATTTCTTCTGTAGAACATTCCGAAACTTGTAATGTTTATAACTATTCGCTCCCTCAAACTTCATATCTAGTTGATTGTTGGAGGAATGTTTCTGATTTTAACTATCAGTCTAAAGCCATTAGAGATTATCTATCGCCTCTAATGGGTCGTTTTAGTACTGAAAGGAGCTGTGTACAGGATTGAACACTTTGTTATAAATACGATAGTATCAAGTAAGGTCAATAACTTACAATATATGGAAGATTAAGCGACCTACGCAGCTCAGGCGGGTTAGGCCCTCCATACACGTAACGAGCGGCCGGCCGGCCCGGCCTGAACAGTCCACGCCGGCCGGCCAATCGTTACGTGTATGGGGTCGTCGTCCGGCCGCCGGACGACCAAATTGAACGGACGACGACTGATGGGATTCCCATCAGTCGTCGTCCGGCCAACCCCCACCTTCAGGCCGATCGTTACGTGTATGGGGTCGCCGGCAGGCCGACAGTACAGTAGTAGCATTATTTTTGATTTACGTTAATTTTTAAGGTTAGGCACGGTTATTGACATAGCTCCAAATCTCAGTCCGGCCGGCAGGCGAATCCGCCGGCCGGCCGATCGTTACGTGTATGGGGGGCCTTACACACCGGTGTCACTGACTTAATGTCACTGACATTTATCGTGCTAGTGACATGTCACTCAAAAACCAACCTGTGTTAACTTATGGAGCTATACACACCAGTGTCACAAACACGTTGTCAGTGACTCGTGCCTCTAGCGAACTAAAACTGTCGGTGTTTGGCGAGTTGAGGTTTTGGAACTTTTCAGGGTGTTGGAACAACAGTCTTGTTGAAGTAAATTGACTGAATAACAGATTATCTTTCAAATCAGGAAGGGTCCAAAATTATCTTTTAACATGTATTTTCGCCGACGTCTTCTTCTCGTTGACACCAATAGCAACAACACAGCATGTGACAATATTGAAACTGATTCCTTCTATTGCATGTCACCGACATCATGATATTGACATCAGAAATGTCTGTGACACCGGTGTGTAACCCTGTCTGTTCAATAATGTAATAACTTTGTAGACAACTTTGGGATCATTTAACCTAAAGACTTAAAATACCAAACATCTGGCTCTTGTTTCAATTTTTTTCCAAAACGTTTACTCATTCGGTTTGGCGTTTCTTGTAACTCAAAACCTCTGAAAATAACGTGAAATTCCTCCTGTGTGAAGTGAAGAGTGAGACATTCGTGAGTGGGCGGAGGGAATTCTGGGAAACGAATTCCGGCCAAAAATAACACAACATAAACAGCTGATCGGTGATCCGCGCGTGGCTACTCCAGTCTACTCCAGCTGATGACTAGGTCGATCTCTTTGTTGAACGAGCCAAGCGAATGAATCTACTTAAGTTACCTGATGCTTTTTTTCCTTCATTGCTAAATATCACTTACAATCACTAAATTTGAGTTTTGGATGTTTCGATGCAATTAGGTTTTTTTTCTCTCTCTTGATCTTGTTAATGTTTTTTATTTAGTATCATCATTAAGTGTCTAAGTACTCCTGAATGTTTATGGACCTGTGTATAACTGTATTAGCAACTCATTCCCAAACACAGACGGATAGTCTACTTGGGAATTATTTTTCCTGTACACACAATTGTTAACAAACATGTAACATTAATTCAGGAATAAAGAGATTTTGATTTGATTTGATTTGATTTGATTTGCTAGCTAATGGGAGGTT
Source organism: Macrosteles quadrilineatus (assembly GCF_028750875.1). NCBI lineage: Eukaryota > Metazoa > Arthropoda > Insecta > Hemiptera > Cicadellidae > Macrosteles > Macrosteles quadrilineatus. Next base: position 91,776,809 of record NW_026542598.1, on the reverse strand, counting down.
TAGGTTTAATGTATCATACTGTATCTTTCTCTGAAATTTTCTCGTGCGAAGTTTTTACAAGATCTTATACCGAACAACGAAATGTAATTGTTATGAAGTACAATTCTAGACCCAATTAAGCACAAATGTATATAATGCATGGTTCCAAAAATGATGACAAGATTATTTTATTACATAGATTTTTTATGAATTCATATATTCCACTAATGTTGGTACTTGTATGTGCAATTTATTATCAAGAAATTTACTGTTCATTTCAAAAGTCTGGTTTAGTTAGGTCAGGTGAAATTAGGTTTGGCTGGATTCGATTAGAATTATTTATTACTAATTAGTCGTTAGTGTTTTTGGCACTTGAGTGTAGAGTATTTATAAAACGATTGTACAGTAAATATCGTACATGGCTAAGGCATAAACCACACATTAAATATAAACAATAAATTTTATTCTCATAATGCCCGAAAAAATGCATAACCGATGTAGATTTCTACCTAGAGCCAAAAGAAATCCTTTTAACATAGTCAATACCTCATTCGCTATTTCAACGAATATTTCCAGTAGCAGAAACATGTTGTCCGTTGGTGTACTCTCGCGAATCCATCATCAACTTATTCTCTCGACCGTGAAACGCGTTAGCTCTCTGCCTAGGAATTACACATGATGGACTTGTTGCCATACTAGGACTGAGTGCCTTACCAGTAAGTGGTCAGTGGTCAATAGCCATGAGTCTACTGTAGTAGGTCAGGGCCACGCAGATCGGTCACTAGGTGATATCTTACTGCGGAAGAAACGGGTAGAAAACGTGTGTGGTTTCTGTAAATATTTCGATTGAGTCCTGTTTTGTTTACTTGTTCGTTGATATGTTGTCACAGTTTGGAATTTATATGTTTTCCACTTCTCATCTTCACTATTATTTTTTCCTATATTATTTTGATTTTGACATAGTGTACTGGGAGGGAATTTATATTTCCGCGAGTTCTTTAGGGAACTTGTTCACATATTGTTGTTGTTTTCAAATGTTTAAATTTGGCACGATACTAGATATTTACATTTCTGTTACTACTGTTAGCCATAAGGTACGAGGAAGACGGAAATTCATTGTGTTTATAACAATCTTTTATAACCTGGGACATTTAAGTGTATCTGTGTAGAATTCTTTGTATAAAATTTGTGTATAAAACAGTCCACCTCCTTGAAGTAGTTGTATACATGCAGCCTTCTGTGCTCAGGAGTTGAGTAACACAAGGGAATTTCGCCTCGTCAACCTCTGAATTCCACAGTACAATGAGAAACTAAAGCGTGGTGTTAGGCAGTTGCATTACTAAACAATTCTAGTTATTCTTATTTTAAAAATTCCATATTCAGCCATAGTCATTGTAGCTTCACTTTTAGAACGATACAATAACGTATGACATTTGTAAATTAATGTAAATAATATAAAACATATTTAACACTAAATTATTATTCAACACGTATGATAAACATATATTTTAACAAAGTATAATTCAAATCAATTGCTTCTACCACAAAATAGAATTTAATAATTCTCTTAACTGTTCTTCCACCAATTCATATCAAATGAAGGATTTGGACAAACGTTTGATTTAAATATGTTATCACATTTATATTCATTCAATCCTGCAAAATAGATACGATTTAAATGTGGCAAATATTAACGCCTCTTTCACACGACGCGGCGCGCGCCGTGCGGCGCCCGCCGGATCCGGCGTAGGGCTATGGGAGTATATGAGTCCTTTCACACTATGTCCGGCGCGCGAGTTACCGCCGGATGCACCTTGAGCCGGACGACAGCGCCGCGCGGCGTCCACGCCGGACAACTCGGTGAAGGTGCATTGGTTCTTATGGGAGCTTTCACACGGTGCGGCGCGCGCCGCACGGCCCAACCCCTACGCTGCCTTATTTTAGGCAAACTACCTGACCAAGAGGGTGCAACAGTTAATTAAGAAATTATATATCGTTGTATCGGAAAATAATATATTTATTTAAAGTTATTACAAAACATACATTTTTATGTTAATCCCATGCAAATCGACCAACTTAAAGTATTAAAACAAACATTTTCATTTAATAACTAGAGGAGAATATTTAGTATTAAATTAATAATTTAGTAATTTATACGTAATGAAACATTTTTTTTAACTTCTAGAATACAATATTTTCAGATATGACGAATACTTATATATAATACGTGAAGGTGATTTCTACGAAATACTACTCCTCCGTTAATAATGAACCGATTTTTACAAACGATGTGTCAAAATTAAGTATTTGTTGTGTACACGCCCCCTTTCACCAATTCATGTAGTAAAAGTCCTCGGGCTTTGCCCCTCAGGCCATCAAAATCCCAATGTATATCTTATGAAGACAAGATTTTGTTTAGTTAAACGGACGAATAATTTGTATTAATTACAGCTGTTCATAGTACACACATGATACACACAAGAGTTTTCGTTTTCAGTTTCGATAGATGGAGTGGAGTGAGCATTCGTTTTCAGAGTGAGTTCGTTTCCAGTTTCGATAACTGGAGTGGAGTGATTGGTTACATTATCTTTGACTTTGAGTTGACTCTCACACGTCAACCGAAATAGTGACAGTTTTTGTAAAAAAACTCCTTTAATATTTTGCAATTGCTCAAATTCGAGCAACAGGTGCACTAGTTTATTATATTTAAAATTATCCGTTTCATTTAATTTGAACTTTTAAGTGGAGTATTCATTTAAAAGCCACAACTGAACAGAAAATAATAAATATTTAGGAGTGCCGTACGGCGCGCGCCGCACGAAACCGTACTAGTGTGAAGACACACGCTTGTCCGGCGCAGCGCCGCGCGGCGGACGCCGTACGGCGCGCGCCGCTTCGTGTGAAAGAGGCGTAAAACCTAGATAGTTTTAATGACAAACATTGCCCATTCAATTCTACATCAGTAGAAAATAACCACTGAATCCGTGGATTAAACAGGATCGATAACGCTAATAGCTTTGATCTGTTATCATTTAATAATACCATTTATCCTAATGAGATTTTAAAAGTTTTCCAATTTATAATTGAAATTAATCATGTGGTCAAGTTCTTTTCGTTCGCACGTTGTTCATAGATAGTTAGTTCTTCTAGCACGTTTAATTCTTTTGAATTACCTTATGGGTGGCCCTGCTCTTTATTGAATTACATATTACGGTACAGCAAAGTTTTTAAATATTATAAATGTAAAAAATAAAACAACCAATCCGTTTACTGTCTTAAGAAGTTTCCAAGACCTTTTTTACATTGCTACATTTAAAACACAACCAAATACAAAAAGGGCTGAGTCATTTACTTGAGTGCTTTGTTAATTTGAGAAGTCTCCTAATTCAAGGGTTGACCAGACGTTCTTTCTCACTCAAAATGGACAAAATCAAGTTGAACAAACACCGAACTCAACCCCAAAAATAGGTCGGATCCGGTAGGGGTTTAATGTACATTATTTACCCCTAAATGTTGTATATTTGGCTTGTCAAAAGGTTTAGACGATTTACCTATCCAATGAAAGTGTTAACAGCAAATCGGGTTGACGACGATTTTAGGTCGAGATTGTTTCGGAAAAAAAACTCAACAATCAAACCCAAGAAGTAAAAAATTATTCTTTGCCGTTGATGGTTAAAAACTAGACCCAAAAATCATTGGTTCCTGGTAAAAAAAAAACAGCTGATCATAGTCAGTAACTAGACAATCAAGTGCAACAATTTCCCAATCCCAACCTGTATAAACAGCCTTAGTATCAAAGGTCAGCCCCAACATTATCTCTGAAGCTATATACGTAGTACCGTGTTTGCCATTTAAGAGGACACATGGTGGAATTTTATCTCGCAAAAGGTATTTATTATACTTTCACTTTCATTTTTTTGGGCTGTCCACATTATTCCACCCAACAGTAACAAAATCTCACTTTTTCACTCACCAGATTAAAATACTCACAAGGACGTGTATCGCAAAAAAAATGAAAAATGAAATTTAAATACATTTCGAGCAGCAAAATATTAACCATCTTTGATTAGCCATTTTCTAAAATCAAAACCTGATACTGTAGGGATTTAATTTCTAAGGAATTTTAGTTAAACAGATACAGCTAAGTGGTTAATTTATAAATAGACGCACCAAAATAACTCTTTTAGAATACAATTCGTTGTCACCAGACGTCAAATTAGTGGAGACTTCCATTAGTTGCTGTGGAGAAAGGAAGGGGACATTTGAAATAGAGTTGTAACATAAACCACAGGTCACGTCTGGACACGCCCTCTAAACAGCTGATCCATTGTTGGACCTTGGATAGCGACAAACAGTAGACTGCTCCCCTTTATGTTTATCGGATTGTATTCGCAGAAATCCTAGCATGTTTTGATCCAATGTGTTTGTGTGTATATAAACAAACTAGCTGTACCCGCGGGCTTTGCCCCGTTTAACTTCACAAGTGAGCATGTTCGCATGGCTCAATCACGTCCTGGTTGAAGTTCGTTCGCTACGCTCACTTACCTTTTAGTTGCAAATTGGCTGTAGTCAAAAATTAAAAAAAATAATAGTGCTGCACCCTGTTGGTAATCCTTGTAACTTTAATGCTATTGAACGTCATAGAACAGAACCAACTTGTTTAATTGAAACAGCTGTTAAGAAATTCCTTTTAATATGAAAAATCATAAGGTTAACATGGGAAACTCCAGAGCCACTGGAGCGGAGCCCGAAAGCCCGATCGGAATAAAAACTACTTAGTTTTCCTATTTAATGCCCAAAGAATCGGTGTACCGAATTTCAGCCTCCTAGGTAAATGGGATGTGGGAGAATTAGTGATGAGTGAGAGAGTCAGTCAGTGAGGGCTTTGATTTATTTATTTAGATAAATGGGTGAAATTGAAAATTATTGACTTCGGATGATGCAAGTAGAATTGTTATCCAATGGAAACTCCAATGCCTGTTTGACGTGTGTTCTATGTGCGTTTTTTAAATTGTAAATTTGTCAGTGTGAGGTTAACTCGTTGGCAATAATACCGAAGAACGAGAGCTTTTTATCACTGTATAGTCTTATTTATGTAAAATATATTTCAAGAAATACAGTTGCGTAATCTAATTGACCCCTACATCAACCGGACGGAGCTAACCTATATTTTCAGCTGATTGCATAAGCATTTCAAATCTGCTAGAGTATATTTACCGGTACAGTATTGTCCAGTACTGCTCCTTACCAACGCATACCTTAAATTTATTTGATCTAGAAACACTTTTGTGGCGGTCTCGATAACTATGCATGTACTTGGATGAATCCCTAGTTTAAAAACGTTAGGTAAAGTTTTTGATTAAATTAGTACATTTGTAAACCAAGCTTATGTAAGCTTACGTATGTGTTTTGGGGAATGTATTAACACAAAGACAAAATTACATACATTTTACACACAAAGAACTTGTATTGCTTTAGTGGAAAGAGTTCTCCCATACAGCGACGTTTCTCCTAATTTAATAGTTTAATCTAATTCGTTTTTTAACTAGACATTGAACCTTAACTAAAAGCCATAAGTGGTTGGTGAAATTTAAACCCAGCTTTCCAGCATCGCTCAGTGGATCAGTAGCCAAATGTGTTGCAGTCGTTGAATTCCACGTAACAAAGATTCTTTACATTTCAAGACTCCCGCGGTTTATGCGTCCGCTAATGGAATACGCGCGTAAAATCTTTAACGCTGAAAAAGCAATTGCAGCCAATGGACGTTTATCCATTTGTGAGCGCATTGCAGTAAGTGGTGTAGGTACAGTAGTTGCAGCGTAGGCTAGTTTTGTTGTGGCAACTTAAGTGCTGAATTGAAAATGTCGTTTTGTTTTTTAATTAAAAAAAAATTGAGATTCAGGTTGAAACTTAACATGTTATTTGTAATTGTGCAATAAGAAATAGGAGCTATTTTCATAGACTACACAAGTGCTAGTGTCGAAATTTTGTTCATATTATTTTAGAGTTAATTTTTAAATTTCTTGATTTGCGCAATTAAGATAAGGCTACTTAATAATAAAATGTTGACTATTAAATTAAAATTTAAAGAAGAAAATTAATCATTCTCAATAATTTCTTTAAGGGTGTAAAATTCTGGGGTAAAATTCTGGGGGGTAAAATTCCGGGGGTAAAAATCCGGGGGTAAAATTCCGGGGGTAAAAATCCTGGGGTAAAATTCCGGGGGTAAAATTCCGGGGGTAAAAATCCGGGACATCTACAGTTGCCTAAACGCTAGTTATTTGGACAGGGTGTAAAATTACGGGTTTATTGCTAATCTAATTTATCACGCTCTGTCTATTTTTATTAGACTTCCAAATCCGCGGGGGAAATTCCGCCCGCGAACAAACTTTAAAGCGCTCAGGTTACTACGTCATAGTAACGTCAGCTTTGCCCAGGGGGATAAAATTCCGGCGACCCGAGTTTTCGACCACGGGGCGAGCTCCAGTTTCTTTAGATATTTTTTCCCCCTTTCACGAACCTAAAATCGTCTTAACTGACGCGTCAATCAATACAGGAAATTTCAATTACATTTACCAACATAATGATTACTTAAAGCTTCGCGAAATTTACATATAACGTGACGAGACTGTATGTTAGAATCGTTTGTTTTTTCCAGCTCTATTAATGTGTTCCAACATTAATATCTAATTCTAATTTTTTTAAGATTTTGCAATTTCCAAAGAATACATTAAATTTTTACAAATAGATTCTAGAATCTTACATCTTATCTATCTTATCGTATACTGTATTCTAATTTCAATAAGACACGTTCTCTATTAAGTTTCTTTAAAATGATAAACTTTTTTAAAGATAAGAATTAAGATGGTTTATCCACGGATTAACGTCCGCACTAGTGAGTACTACGACTATCCGCAATACTATCCTGATAATTAGACTAATTCGTTGATTACAAGGAAAAAATGTGGTTCGGATTACACAATAAACTGTAGGTCCCTTAGTTGCCATTAGCTGTATGGGCTATTAATTAAGAGCTAAATATGTCGCCCTTAGTCACTAACAAGACTACAAGATCGCGCCACTCATACACTTATCCTTCACTCATATTTGGGTTAAAATACGCATACAGTGGCGTCCCCATCTTAAATAATTTATATAATTGAATTCCATTCTAAAACTAGATAGCGTTAACATCTTAATGGAATGCATACTTCCATCAAATGGCCAAATATCGAATAAAATAAAACATTCCAGAAAACTGTACCACACTCTCCCCTGGTAATCCTGATTATTCCCACAGTTTTTACCTCTCTCTACCTTCTCTCGCTTCCATATAAAGTAAGAAATTATCTGGTGCTATTTTTGACTCCGTTGTCCGTTCGAGTATTGTATTTTACTAATAAATACCTTTAATTTGATATACATATCAACCTCTGGTAACATTTAAGGATTTCTTCTGACTTCTAGTGGGCCGTCCCTCTGAGAAGTAGCGTATCACTGAATAATTTAAAAAATATTTATATGGCCAGTGACTATGTTCCAAGTTTGCAGCTATGTCTTAGTATTTTTCGAAATATTTAGCTGTATTGGGACTTATGTTCGAAAAATTTCGTTTTTAACCTTTGGTAACTATGTAAACGTTTACTAAGACTATGAAGATAATCATTATGGTTTGTTTTGACGTATTTTGTGCTAAACCACATGGTTTTTAAAATATTTAATTAAAACAAAAAAACTTCAAGTACTTAACTTTAACCCGACGCGGCTAACTACTAACTACTACTACTAAGTACGCCTGTACTTTGTAAGTCTTCACGTAGGCTAGAGGAAAAGAAACATGAATATTAGTTTTAAACAAGTATTGGTCAAGGTTCAACTGATAACGACGAGGTTGTCCAGTGGTCAGTCTGTAGTTTTCACTGTTGATAGACGAGTCCACAACCACGTGTATGTTCGGATTTGCGTTAAAATTCTAATAAAAATGGCGGGTGCACGTGGTACAAGTGAAAGTTTCGAATCACTTTTAACCATAGTTGAAAAATGTGTCGAATGTCCGGTGTGCTTGGAAACTACAAAAGTTCCATTTAAACAGTGCTCTAGAGGTCATATTGTTTGTTTGTCATGTACCACCAAGATAAGACAATATCCCACTTGTGAAGGGCCGTTCACACAAGAAAATTCAGTTTGTCTGAAAAATATACTGGAAGCTCTAAATATAAAACTACTTAAGAAAACGTAACATGAGATCCCTGCATTGGTATCAGTGTAGTTTCACTTTAGCTACGAAATACATTTTCATCACCATGGTTTATTAGCCTATAAGTTCGTGTACTTGTTTTTTATTAGAACTTAAGAAGCAAAAATAAATTTTAGGTTGTGGAGAAACAAATTCCATCCACTGTATGTATAATATAATTATCAGCAACAGTTATAGTTTATAATGGGTGTTATCTCCCATGACCACAGACAATATAAAGACCGACATATCTGAAATTTGTTATTTAGAGGATGGTATTTAAAGAGCCACTTGGCAAAAACCTCTTATTTATATATTTAGTCTTTTGAAGGTACCATTTGTCGATGCCGTGCCTAATATTTGGTAACGAAAAAGTATTTTATTTTTGACTAAGGAATTTGAAAATTTATACACAGTTTTTCTAAGTAGTGTACGTACGTAAATGTACTTTAGTTTCAGTGTGAATTAGTTAATTAATTAAAGTTTGTGTGGTGTAATACAGTTCTAATAGTGACAGTATACCAACAACTTAACAAAATTTTACTTTTTGAAAACAATGTTCACACCCATCAAACTGTCTATATGCATAGTTCATGCTACACAAAACGTCCACGATTCTAAAAGAATCAAAGATAAGCTTCTCGTCAATTAAACAAAATATAATCGTACATTGAGCTCAATGATCGACTTTCCTGGGGTAGATACACTGTTTCATTGAACTCATGAGATTACGCTCCTTTCTTACTATTCCGATTATTGTGAGCGCACTGCAGTAAAAGTAGGTACAGTAGTTGCAACGTAGACCAGTTTTGTTGCAACCTAAGTGCTGAATTGAAATTGTTGTTTTGTTTTTAGCGAATTTCCCATATAGGGAATAAGCTATTACCGTAGTACTCATGGTAAGACCTGGACCCGGGACCGATTTACTTTTTCGTTTTGAGGTCCCTAGAGGCCAAAAACACCATCCGTTAAAATGTATATATAACTAGCTGTACCCGCGGGCTTTGCCCCGTTTAACTTCATAAGTATTCGCATGGCTCATTCACGTCATGGTTGAAGTTCGTTCGCTACGCTCACTCACCTTTTGGTTGGAAGTTAGCTGTTGTCATAAATAAAAAAAAAATAATAGTGCTGCACCCTGTTGGTAATCCTTGTAACTTTGATGCTATTGAACATCATAGAACAGAACCAACTTGTTTAATTGAAACAGCTGTTAAGATTCATTAATTCCTTTTAAATATTAAAAATCGTAAGGTTAACATGGGGAACTACAGAGCCACTGGGGCGGAGCCCGAAAGGATTTTTGAGATAAGAATATGCTTTAATGTTAATCTGAAATGTGAGCTATCATCATGCCAAATTTCAGCCCAATCCGTCCAGTAGTTTATGCGTGATTGAGCAACACACACACAAACACACACACAAACTCACAAACTTTCAGATTTATAATATTAGTAAGATTCGCTAAGTCTGTAGGTTTGCTGCGGCGGGGGTATAAAAATTTGGATTTGAGATTCAGGTTGAAACGTAAAATTGTATTTGTCATTGGGAAATGAGAAATAGTCTACTTTAAGGTCTTGTAGGTATAAAAGTAATGACTTAGAGATAAACTACTGTCTTTACTTACTAATTTTATTTATTTGTTTAGTTTTTTTCTCTATCCATACAAGGTTATGATATTCGTTGTAATTTCCAACTATTCTTTAAAATTAAGACAATTATTAGGTGTATGGGGAGTTAAAGTGTGGTTCGATCTTTGTTTATTGTCATGTAACAATCCTCAAAAAGATCTTGACCTAATAAAACCACACATTTGTTAACCACTACTGGTTCTCTGGAATTGTGACTATAGAGTAAAATATTTGTCGAAAAATTTGCCCTTGAGTAACAAAAGAAGAAATACTATTTTCCAGGCTTACCGAACTTATACGCTACTCACAAAACATGCTTTAGAACGTATAACGTGAAAAATCTATTTGCATTAAAGTCAATGGTATAACTTATTAAGTTGTAGTCATGTTCAACTAAAAGTAGTCCTAAAATAAAATATAATAATTTAAAGTTTATAGAACATGTTGAAGCAGTGTAAACCATCTGAATCAAGATATTATCCCTAGCCATGCTAATACCATAGTTACAACCACAATTTCTTTATCCACAGTAAACCTTATTTCCCCTTAACCACATTTACCAACGATTCCATACAATAATGTTACCAAAATTGTCACTAAAGCATTGTAGTCCTCCAAGGGTCAAACAGCTTATGGCCAGACAGAGGAACGTAATTCCCAGCAATGATGGAGTATGATGAACGGTTAATGTCCACATTTCTCCTGAGAGAAAGGAACGGAGAAGAAGACAAATTGAAGTACTTTATGAGCACTTTCCAGAGGTGCCCGTGCACTATGGTGGCCCCTAGTGATCGTCTGTGGTTACTTAAGTGTAGTTTTGCGGTTAAAACTGAAATAAAATTAGTTATACAAAATTTCATTCCAAGGAAAAGTAAGTTCTGCTAAAATTTTAAACAGAAAAATCTCTTAGGAAAAATAAATCATTCATCGGCAAGATAGCTAAATTTGCTAACTGTTCTCGTGTCCAATATCCTTGACACGATATTGGATTATGAAACGGTTTCTTAGAAATAAAATCTCATTCCAGAATATACTTTATTGGATGTCTCCAGATAAGTTTATTATATCTTTGGAATCATCATTTTATTTGGTTAGAAGTAATGCCTAACGGATCTTCAATACACTTTTCTCTTATAAATATTGAAGCTAACCTTTGATCTATATTTTGTTAGTGATTTTTACATTGGATAAAAACGGTCAAATTTATGTTATTGGAAATTGTCACACAACAAATTAGCTGGGTACTAATTTAGATTTTTGTGAATATATTTTATATACTTAGATTTTAATAGAAAGAAAGCATCATGTTATTACGCAATTTAGGAAGTACATCCTAACCCTATCGGTTTTTTAATTGTCTAAAAATTAACCTATTGAAAACTAAATCGATAACTAATTGAAGGAAGCAAACTTATCAAGTGCTTACAGCTTCACAAGCCTCCCACGACCTAATGACTGAACTAGATCATTAACAACCGGAAGCAAACTGTGATCGGTAATTAATATCGATATATCGCATCGAATCATTCGATATTTCCAAACTACTAAATACTGACAACCTGAGCAATTTCGAGTTGCTTCGTCATAGATTTCCTTGTCTCCCATCATAAACAAAACCTGCTTACGATGATGGATAACGACCAATCGCATCGCATCGTTCGATATCTCACGGTTAACGATTGCACAGTCATAGACGTGCAAATTGGCCTCGCGATATACAAGCCTGGGGCTAGCGATGATGTGTGGCTGGGAAGAGGCCAATTATCACGCGTTTACGGACTGGTTTGCTGTGTGTTGGAGTAGATTGGAGCGACTTCGGCGAGTCATGAGATGAGATGAACGCGACCAGCTTCGTACAACGTAAGTGATTGGGTCAGTGACATCAGCAATGGATTGGTGAATCTGTATAGATGTGAAGGGAATGTCTCCTCCTCGCTGCATACGTATGTAATGAATTTTATACTGCTTTTATTAAAAACGTTACCGTCGGCATAGTGGATGATGGGTAACTTAGTTGCTTTATGTAGGTATATACTTTCAGCGAATTTCCCATATACGGAATAAGCTATTACCGCTGGTCTCATGGTAAGACCTAGACCTGGAACCGGTATACTTTTTCGTTTTGACGCCCGCAGAGACCAAAAACAAACCGTCCGGTAGCACGAAAAGGTGAATAAAAATGTTCTATTTTGATGAAATTAGAGACAATCGTATAACACTAAGTTTATTCAAACAAGTTCGCGAACTTGCATGGTCGTAATATGGAAACGAGGTTTGATTATATGGGCTTAACCCAACTCCGCGCGGTGGTCAGAAATCTGTCAAAACCGACTGCCCAACTCCGCGCAGTGGTCACTTCGGGTCCCTCGCGGCACATGCCCAACTCCGCGCAGTGGTCAATTTTGGCTCTCACAGCCCTGACGGATGAGATTTTGTGCTCTAAGTTTGAAATTATGATATATTTTAATCATTTATAAGAAAGGGAAAGTAAAAAGGTATATGCCTACCCAAAACAGGAGACGAAGCTTAAAAACCACTAATATAAGAAGTTTTAAAAAGCCCGTGAGAAAGAGTGACTGTAAATTTATATGTTCCAAAGTCTACAATACTCAATCATTCACATTAGCACTGGGTTTATGAGCTTATTGATAAACTTGAGTACCAAATTCAAAAATGTTAGTCTTGTAAACAACCACAGATTGCTTCAACAAATTGGCTGTAATCTCTGTTTCATAAAACAGTTAGCTATACACCTCAAATTGGGGAAAAAATTGGCTGAAATTGGTTTACGAGCATATTTCTTTTACATCTTATTAAAATTGGCAAATTTTACGTCTATGAAGAGGGTTTTCATTGAATCCAGACCCAGGCCAACGTTTTAGCGAATTTCCCATATACAGGGTGATTGATATAAGTGTGCCAGCCGTTTTATTCGAAAACTATAAGAGATATCAAAAAAAGTTAAATGGTAAGTGCCTTGGATTTTTTTATTAAAAAAATGGTAGTCAAGTCAAAAAAATTATTTTAGCCACCATTTTTTCAATATGGCCGCCAACTTTAGTGTTAAATCTTAGTGCAGTACCAAAACACTGGGTCTTCTAAAATATGACTATTGAGAAAGATTTTGGTTGCTAAACTAATGATGTCTCTTGAGCACGGAATCATCTTCTGACGAAGGAGTTTGAATTCAGGAACATATTTTGATTAAATTGACAAATGCATTTATTTTACACTTAACTATTAACATTTCACACTTTTTACCCTGTCTCAAACACTTTTTGATGGGTCTGTAATTGACGGGTACCTAACCTTAATATTACAAGTGGCCACCGCGCGGAGTTGGAATCGGCCCTAAAAGTGACCACCGCGCGGAGTTGGGCTGAACCCTTCGGGGGCCATAAAACTTTTCCTCGGATTAAATTTGACCACTGCGCGGAGTTGGGCAATCCCCGATTATATAGTTAGCGCCAGCCGTACCTCAATACTCTAGTACAGCTGTTGATTAAACAAAACACCCCCTCCTGGTCTGTTTAACACATTGACCTACTAACACAGGCATTGCCCTGTCTATTGCGTCTCGTTGCTTCGATCATCAAAATTGTATTACGTAGCTAGTTTTTATTAAAGAAGAAGTAGAAGAAGATATTGCAATTTGAAACAACGGAAAAAAACTGAATTAAAACTATTGAGACCAGTATGATAGCATTTAAAATTTTATTTAAGTTGTTTTTATGAATATATATTGACTACGGGGATCTATTTAACATCCCCATTTAGAGTAACCTTCTTCAAGACTACCTGAATAAAGATATTTTAGTGATTATTGTGATAGCCTTCCATGAGGACTGTCAAACATAAACAAAAGCTCTGAAATAAAGTTGTTTTAAGGTATTTCTGTCAAGTGTACGTGGAAAACGTGTTAATAATTTCTCTTTATTGTTGTTTCACCAAACTTTTAATCCATCCAAGAAACATTCATCCGTAAAATGTCGATTTTCCAGGTATTACAACAAACAAGTAACATCACATTGTAAAGTTTGCTCCAAAATAAGAGAAAATCAGTCGGTCGACATTAGCGCTCTCAAGCGCAACCAGACATGAAAAACCCATTTAGAGGTGCTTTAGAATTTACGTAAGGATGACAGGTCTACTAACAGTATCCAAAGTCAACGGTGAATCTGTCTTGCTGGGGTGTTTTTACATTCATTTCTAGTTCAATGACATTTTCTCAAAAGTTTTCACAAAAATAACAACAATATATTGTGAGATGTAGCAAGCTGGTGTAAACATGATGACTTGATACTTAGATCAGCTGTTTTCAGTCAGGATCGGTTATAAAAAGCTAATCGATAACAGCTGTGATCGTTACAACACTTGCAAAAAATGCTGAAAAGAAATTCGCCTTTTATGGTACTATAATTTTTCCTACAGTTACCTAACAATGTACATGTTCTCTCACTGATTTGAGAAAGCAAAGTGGCCAATTCGCTCATTAAACATTGTCTCACTCTAATTACTTTGTCTCACTCCAGATTTGCAACGTGAAGGCACGAAATAGTGAGCGCGTAACATGCAGACAAGGTCGTATGTGCGCGAAATACGTTGGCAGCACTGGCTGTAAATCAGCTGGTCAGCTGTTGTACTACTGTTGTATCATTAAATGTCATATTGAAAGTTCACTTCTGTGTAAAAATATGTCACGTTTCTTTACTTGTTTTACTTTATTTGTTTTATGGTAACCGTAGGAAAAATATAATGTGCAACTCAAATGCAAATCGCAATTGCTCACTAGTTGCACAAATAACTATTTAACTAATTATTGCACCCCCATTCCTATGAAACGTACTGTTAAAAAATGCAACTTTTGTGATTTTACCTATTAAATACAGTATCATAGTTACCCCCACCCACCGCTTACCCATGATAAATGTTGTTGACATGCTAATGGGAGAACGTATTGTGTCAGATTGCTGATAAGTTACCTTTATTTTTTTCTGTTTCTCGTAGCAGCAAAATGTTGTCTTTCAGCCAATATTGTTGTTACTGATCGTTGATAGTGTACATTTTTACATACAGTTTTCTATAAACTCCCAATAAACTGGAAACTCGCTTGGACAGAAGGTTTGTCGTGAAATGAGTTTTCTCAACTACCAATGCTACTTGGTTTTATACGTAAGATAGGCTAGTCTAGACAACATGTAAGGCTGTTTGACTACATTATATGTTTTTGTTTAATTTTGAATTCAAGTGAAAAACTAGAGACGTATGGTTCGACAACTTATTTTCTAAGATGGTGGATGACACGAGTTTCCAATGGTCAACGCTCGCTCCAGTGGTGTATACAGATCGTCGGTTTGACCACAGATTCCATAACAGTAGCAGGCATTGGATATCGTCTCGTCTGTCTCGTCTGTCTCGCTGCGTAACGACGTAGACAGCTAGGGTGGGGGGTGCAGACCGTGAAGAACTGTCTAGTGTCTAGCTACAGATAGTGACGTCACTCAGGGCCATAACCTTCACAGAACATTGCACGAAGCATAATAGTGACGCAAGTGATCGGGGTGTAACAATAACAAATAATAACCGTGGTGATAGTCTGGCAGCAGGGCGACAGTGAGAGAAGTCAGTGGAGTTTTGATGGTTCGAAGATGGACCGAGCTGTGTTTGATTATTGGGTCGTGGATAAAAAAACAGAAGATTTTAGTCAGAAATCTGATCAGGCTGTCTCACTCCGTTGAACAATTCATACTTTGGTTCAATCCTGAGAAAGGTTAAGCTTTTGATAGTTCGAAACTTGACCCACATTTTAAGAGTAGTTTGGTCCAAATGAAACAGCTGATATTATTGTAGCTGCCAAGTCAATTTCACTCAATACGTCCACAATACATTCAAAATTCTGCTTTATATTATGATGACTTCTCCAGATAAGGATATTTGTATTCAGATAAGGATAAGCTATGGTACTAGTCGCCTGGCAGGAAATCTAAAAGTATGTAACTGTAACCAAAACATCTTAATTGCAAGCAGAGAAAATCTTCCAATTGAATATTTTTAATTTTTCAGAAATATATAGCAAATGTGTAACTTAATTATCTAGATTTACTTCCACTAAATTCACAGTATTTTTTTATAGTTTGCTGCTCCGAATGAGATGCAAAAGTATCGTTTTAGTTTACAATTTTCATTCTCCCTTACTGATTTCCCCAAAGAATATACAATTAATACCAATTAAAATATTCTCGCATGAATAACATTCATTACTGATTATTTACTGAGCTATAAACTTATAATCTATGCACTTCCCTACACAGTTTACACAGTTTGTTGCCAAGACTTGCTGTATTGTCATCAGTGTCTCCCGGTTGAAGGATTGATTAGTTTCCTGGCTTCAGAGTAAGCCGCGTTGATGAAAACACGGGCCAATATTGTACAGGATCAGCAGGAACACACACACACACACACACCCACACACACACACACATACAATGTGTAGGGGACTGATTCGATTCACCCTTTAGTTAATTTGGTTAGGGAGTAGTATCCGGTCAGTAAATGGGTGTTAAGTAAAATGGGTGGAAAACACATCAATTAACTGTCTTTTAGACTAAATGTTTTTTATAGGCTCTATCCTGGAATTGTATTTCACTTCAGGCATAGATGAAGGTCGCTGCAATAGCGCCTGGCTAAAATCCATTGGTATGGCGTGATTTGAACCCTAGACCTCTTTGGACCGAAGTCCCGCGCTCTACCACCAGACAAGCGGGCTCCCCTGTGTGTTAAATAGACGTCTTTCTGTAGACACACAAAAGAGCCTCCGTTTCCACAAAATGGCATAAATATACAAATGATTTTCTTTAGTTTACGTCTCATAAGTCTTCACGTGATACAGTTTCATTTATAAAAGCATTTTCCTCTTCTAACACACTACAGGTTTGAAATATTACAAGTGGGCACTAGAGTGGCACAAAGCACACTTTGACATGCAATTTAGTGAGGGAAATAAACATCATTGAAACAGGATATTACACAAATAATTAACACCACTAGACTAAACCCGTGGTGACAGCTTTAGCAAATATTTTACTAATAAAACACCACAAACCAAACATCCCTAAAATTCTCTCAATCTCCCTCAAACAATTCCATGTGCAAAGTACAGTTGCCGAATTACTTTGGTTGAATGTCGACTATACAAAACATGTCGCCATATTTGTTGTTTAATGTTGTTTATCCTACACAAATCTCTGTGTGCAAACCGCAAACGTACAATACAATTAAAGATGGTCATACAACACGCCTAGGCTGCAGTTAGTGAATCAAGTGATCCAGCGATGATAGCATCTCCCGCCTCACTCCCTGCATAACAAGGGTGTAATTGGGTGTGACTGGAGGGGGGGGTCAGAAGTCACCCCCTTGATATAACCCCCAGACATAATCCGCCGCTAAGGCCCCCCCCCCACCACCAGTGCATCCAACTCGACTGACCCAGTGTGAGAGATGAGAGCGCTGTTCATATTTAATGAGGAATGTTTATATTTAGAAGTGGGTTTGCTTTGAAAACTGCCCGTGTATGTGAATGAGTTTTGTACAAAGAATGTTTCGTTTGTATTTTTCGGAGAATAAGATTAAAGACCATGTATCTGTCTTAATTTTGTGTTTAATGTATTCGTCATCGGAGACCATCAAATAGTTGCTACTTTTCTCAGGATCGAACCGACAACCCGATTGTTGGGTGAGTTTTATAACCACTCAGAAACCCGGCTGTCATCGTGATTGTTGTCTCTTTTTTAGCAAAGAGACTGGGATTGAATTTATACAATTTGAAACAAACCGAATCGCAAGTTCAAAGCCATTCAGGTGACTAAAAGTATTTTCTCCGTCCATGATGGATTAGTTAGAAGGTAACCGGGCAAGCCATTAACCTTAATGATAAAACAGGCCATCCAACTAAACCATCTGTTATTGAACAATCAGCAACCACTACAGCACCGACGCAATTACGATGTCTCATCAATAAGTAAATGAAAACAAATTAAATAATTTCGTACGCAACATTTACCAAGTAGTCTAGTTATGCCGAAATACTGCAATTCTTAAAAAAACTAGATGCACGTTATAAATTTTCTCCACAGACGATATAGTCCAGTGCAATTAGCTCCAAAATGGCAAAATTTGGGAAATTAAAAAAAAAAAGTTGAAACCTGTTGGAAATCATTTATTAAGGTCTCCTGAACCCACAGAAGAAAGTCCCAGAAAATCCCATGGGGACTTTTCCGCCATTTTGAAAAATAAGTCGGCCATGTTGGATTTATGCAAGCGTTTACGGAAATGGGTGTTACTAGTAAACTAACAGACTTAAAAACCTCCTGTTTGCATAAAAATGTCTTGTAAACTCCAGGCTAGATATTAAATATAAAAATTACCCCGCCGCAGCAAACCTGCAGACTAAGCGAATTTCCACTTGCCTGAATTTATTTTAAATTAAATCTATTTAAATAACATTAGGTTTAACGAGTACCTAAGTTTGCTGTTACAGGTAGCCTAATAAAATGTGTTTTTAGTAAAATATTAGTGGATTAATATAAAATAGATACATTTTCCATGCTTAATCAATATATTTCAATAAACAAGCAAACTACAACATTTTACAATATTCTCCATAACAATAACATAGGAAATTTTAAATTTGCAGTTTTTTTTTAATTTTCTCCATAACCATTAACCGTACAAAAAAATTTTGGTATACTGAATTGTTTCCTTTTTGTACGCTATTTAAATTTCCTAAAGAGAAATTTGGATATTTTTGTGTTTTGACGGTCAAAAATTTTAAAAACAAATTTCTATCCCATAAAACCCCCTTTAAACCCTGTTCCCATAGTCTGATCATGCTGGTTCGCGAAATCATTCAATTTTATCCCGCTTTACACCTTCACACCAATTTTTTTCAAACTCAAACAAAAAATTACTCAAGGCTACTTCCCTATAGAGAAATTCACTAAAAATGTGTTACTTTATTTTTTATACTTTTATTTACTAACTAAAACTTATTTATTTTTACATATTGTAACTAATAATTAGC
The DNA here is from genome assembly GCF_028750875.1 of Macrosteles quadrilineatus. Lineage (NCBI taxonomy): Eukaryota > Metazoa > Arthropoda > Insecta > Hemiptera > Cicadellidae > Macrosteles > Macrosteles quadrilineatus. The sequence goes on along the minus strand of NW_026542598.1, from coordinate 91,757,884 downwards.
ATTTTCCCCCCAAAATCCTTTTGGTTTGCTGTTATAAGGAAAACTTTTAATACAAATTTTAGAGAATAAAATCTTCTTTCAAATACACTAAATGGGTTTACCTAAATATTTTAACCATCCTACTCAAGAACCAATAGAAGCATTCGATACATTTTCGCTCAGACGCTTGACGGCCCGGCCGTTTTCGTCACATTTCCCTGAAAGCTCCAAAGTTTTATTTGAACGTTGTGGATATAGTAGACTGGATCATTCACTAGTTAATACTACCACTAGATCAACAGGTCGTCAACAGAGATTAACACCTTTCCACTGCTGAATTTGATGATAAGCCCTCATGGTGTATTGGAGGACTGCTGCTTTGGTTGGGGGAATAGAGGCAAGGTTGAAATTTGCACGAAGTCTCTGCTTTGCTATCGTTCTTATGTACATGCGGTGCCTTGCAATGTTAAGGCCAGTTACTTTTCTACTAACACCATATATTTTGGCTATACTGACGGATTCCCGAAGTCCTGCATCGTTTTGGAGCTTTTTCTATGCGGTTTTTTTTCTTTGCTGAATATGGCATAGGTTGTATCGCAACCTGCGTGAATGCGTGTAGCAGGAAAAGAAAATATTGTAACTCACCTAAACCTTCTTGCATTTTCGTAATATTAAAAATGCGGTAAGGTTTGTTTCCTTTTGGCAGGAATGAGCATGAATACGTTGCATCGAGTGAGATTAATCAACAATACACGAAGGTCTCTTTCTTGTCCCACTAGTACGAAAGTCTTTGTTGGGGAAATATGCAGAGCTGTTGAAACAATGAGAGTGTCTGCGTTAGATGTAGCTTGTGAATCCTGGCATCTCAAGTTTGTGAGGTGTACAGGAAATAGTGCAATAAATCTTGATTTGTTGGTGGGGTTAGCAGGGAACTCTTTTTGAAATGTTGGTATTACTAAATCATCCTCATTTTACTAATTTTTTTACCCTCAAAACTCAAAATTTCCCAATTTCTCTCTAGACCTTTTTTAAAGAGATTGAAAACAAACAATTTAGTATGTCAAAATGTTTTTGTACGGTTAATGGTAATGGAGAAAATTCAAAAAACTGCAAATTTTAACAAGGGGGTTTTATGGGATAGAAATTTGTTTTTAAAATTGTTGACCGTAAAAACACAAAATGTCCTAATTTCTCTTTAGGACATTTAAATAGCGTACAAAAAACAAACAAATCAGTACCCCAAAATGTTTTTGTACGGTCCATAGTTATAGAAAAAATTCAAAAAACTGCAAATTTAAAATTTTCTATGTTATTCTTATGTAGAATATTGTAAAATGTTGTAGTTTGCTTGTTTATGGAAATATATTGCTTAAACATGGAAAATTTATCTATTTTATATTAATCTACTAATATTTTACTAAAAACACATTTTATTAGGCTACCTGTAACAGCAAACTTAGGTACTCGTAAAACCTAATGTTATTTAAATAGATTTAATTTAAAATAAATTCAGGCAAGTGGAAATTCGCTTAGTCTGCAGGTTTGCTGCGGCGGGGGTGTTTTAATATTTAATATCTAGCCTGGAGTTTACAAGACATTTTTATGCAAACAGGAGGTTTTTAAGTCAATTAGTTTACTAGTAACACCCATTTCCGTAAACGCTTGCATAAATCCAACATGGCCGACTTATTTTTCAAAATGGCGGAAAAGTCCCCATGGGATTTTCTGGGACTTTCTTCTGTGGGTTCAGGAGACCTTAATAAATGATTTCCAACAGGTTTCAACTTTTTTTTTTTTAATTTCCTTACTCAAATGCTATTAGCACTGGACTAATATAGTTACATGTTACAAGCATGTTTAAATTATAAACGTAACTGAGACCTAAGTTGTATTGCAAACTTTTCAATCCACGGTTTGTATTGACCAAAGGTCACCTTATGTTCGAGGTCAAAGTTCTTGACCTATCGATTCAGCATTCAGTTGTATCGATTGTCAATTTGTTTGTCTGGCCGTTATCGATTTTGCTACCCTCACCCTCATTTCTACAATGGCATACATAAGCTTTGGTTTTCATTAGATTTGTTTTACTTAAACTAGGTGTCGAGACTACAATGTGAGATGTTCCTTTCCAAGATTATGACTATAGCTAGTATATACTTAGAGTATATATGCATGTAAGGTAAATACAGTATACAATTAGCGATCAAATATGTTATATTTTGTCCCTAAAATAGTATGGTTAGCGGGTTTTGAAATGCGGGTTCGAATCCCGCCAATAACCAATTAAATTTTTGCTCTAGGAAAAATGTATTGACCAGCAATAGTCAATGCTTACTTTAAGCTTTATGCTCGCATAGCAAGTAACCATATGTGTATTTTGGGCGAAAAGAACTGCACCTGCATTTAAAGGTCCTCTCTTCAAATATTATTATTCATATAATTTTTAATTAGAGATTTTTAACAGAGGCGATGTCCTCCAACCTTACCATAATAATTCAACAAATAATTGTACATTAATTCGTGGTTTGTGTGTGGTCCACGATTCGAGTAATTCCCAAAACGTAATGAATAGGCAAAGTTAATAGCAGATCCCAAAAACAACACAACTCCAGCCTTGCTGCGCCAGTGACGAATATAGAAATCGATTTCTGTACGTGCGGCACAAACCTATTGTTTGGAAAACAATAAAACAAAGGGACAGACGTTGAATTGACAAAGGGTACGTGTAGTTCTTGATTGGTGTTTGGTTGTGGGGATGGAACGATAACTGGGGAAAGATTAATATCTTTGAGTTTGTATGTGGAAAGATAGAGTTTTAGGGGTTGTAGTGGAGGAATTTCTCTTTAGTAGAAGGATTTTTTCCAGCCTGACCGATATATACACTTGTCTTATGGATAGGTGGGTGTTCAGTTGAAGTTGTTCATAAACCACAAGTTTGAAAATTCTTTCACTGGGCTATTGTAAAACAATGAAATTTCATTGTGATTTTAAGGATTTGAACTCGTACCTGTTAGAACGAAGCCCTGTGATCCATCCAGTAGACATGTACCCTCAATCGAAACAAAAGTTACTGTGATATAAATGTTAATGAAGAGGTCTTTAACCTCTTAAAACAAGTTGTTTCATGTGTACAAACTTACTGATGTACTACAGCTGACTAGAATACAGGCAAATTTGTTAAAATGTCGATCTTTAACTTTTAATATTTTATAATATATTGGTCGTCAAATAGATATCTTACGTATAATTAGTAATAAATGGTGAACATACGCATAAATTAACGATAACTTCACGTTTAAGTGAAGCATTTATTGTAAACCAAACTTATTTGAAACAACTTGTAATAAATTGTGTTTGCGACATACTCTTGGCACAGGAAACTGAAAGGATTAGCTATTCATTTAGTGTGTGAGCATCAGTGGAGTTATACCAATACAGTATTTGTGTTATAGATTTTAATATAGTTCTCTTTTGTTCCAGGTGAGTGGATTTTGGGTTTCATTACTTGGCGTAAGTAGAGTATATTTGAATCCTTCTAAACAAACTATGGAAAGTAATTATCCCTTGGCTACTTGGCTATGTTTAGTTAAATTGTGATATCTTATGAAGATTAACATGTAATTACGGTGTAATCTACCGTATTTTTTGCAGCATCGTCACAAAATTTTAAAGTTTGCAATTAAATGTTACTTTGAGATAAATATCAAACGTGGAAGCTTAATGTTTACCTTGATAAACTCTGACAGACTGAAATCCGCTCCAAGCTCCAGGTGTTGTCATATTTCTGAGACAAAACTTTCTTTGAAACAACGTAAATTGAATTAGCTCTTAAGTATCGCTGTCAGAAACTTCTATTTATAAAATACTTGAATTATGCCTACTGAAAGCGTAATTCGTGGACTTTCATGAGCATTTCTACAGTGAGCATAACTGTTTTAGTTGCATTTTCATTGCAACTTTGTACATTTATGAGGTTTATGAAGTACTAAATGAGGTTTTTGGTTGTCCTTGTTGTTGTACTGTATGTATTTCACTTTTTATTTTACTGTTCATTCGATAAGATTAATATTTTTTAGGAACCATTCTTGTATAATAGACAATAGTACGTTATGACATCTGAAAATAGAAACTCAAATATAAAGCTTGGTCCAACACCGAGACATGATATTTTGGAATCTTGCCGACTCAAACAATGTTTTGTCATTTAACCTTTTTGTTTATTGTATTCAAGCAAAGTAGAACCTAGGACCAAGGCAATCAGTTTGCTATTCTATGACTCCTTTGGTTAGAATTTGTCCTAAACTCTGCCTTTATTTTAAACTTTACGACTTCCTAATGGTGCAGTTATGCTAATTTGCTATACTTTTTAAACAACACCTCTTTATTGCTTTTACTTTAAGACCCTCATCCCTATAAGGCTTGCCAAAAAGCTCGACATTGAGGTATAAGATAGGCTGAACATGAAACGGGTAACAAACATTTATTGTGAGTTCGCACACAACAGCAAAAATGGGTAACTAATATTAATTCAACACTACTGACGATAATTGAAAAAAATTCCACGTTAGAATGGTGATCATACGCTAAATTTTCAACAGATTTGCATCAACTCGCACAATAGAACTTTCAAACAATGAAAGTGGCAGGTATTGATTGAGCTGAAGACTTTCGCTTCTTTCCTCTGCTAATTAGTATACTTTCATAACAGATGCCGAGCATTTCTGTCGAACGTTCACTTTGATAAATTAAACAGCGGTTTGTCTACAATCAGTTAGATACAGCGAACACAGAATAAAAATTTTATATTCTGTGTTCGCTGGTTAGATATGCCTGTGAATTCATCCATGATACACACATGCATATAATAGGTGATCTGAAACTTGTTTAGTATCATCGGTATCAAGCGGGATCGTCTCCAGATTGAGATACTGTACCTATTGTCAGTGGGCGATCTATTCATGGTGTTATCCAATGAATGTCGCTTTACAAAAACGTCAAACATTCAAACAGAGCAGTTACATAGAAAATAGATAAAATTAAAAAGTTAAAACCTATTAATTAGCTATAGGTAAGATTCGAACCCGAAGTCTTTATGCTGGAAGTTGCGCTCTAACCACTTGCACTAAGCATTAGACCAACCGCGTGTCTACACTCTGTGTAGTAAAAAATAATTAAATTTGCTGAAGGTTTACAGGAATGTATAATTCCGTAAAGCTGGTTTCTTAAAGCAAACAAAAGGATAATCCCCTTTAAAAACGGTGTAACAATTGGGATTAGGGATTTTACCGGATTTTCTTTTATCTTACTTCTTTATGTCAAAACACAATGGATTTATTTTAATTTCCATCTCTTCCACATTGTCATTTGAACATTAATGAAGTAATGTATTTTGACTTAATATTTTAAATCAAATCATCAGGAAAAAAGTATGTTTTATTCTAAACCAGTAATTGAATAGTTTCCTGTTTGATGCTGGTTTGAGTTTGTTAAATCATCTTAGTTTCTTAAGCTAGTGTGTATTTCACGATCGATTTCATTTTAATTTTTAAAATAAACTTCAGCCCTTTGTTTATTAAGGGTCTTTAACAAGAACTGTTCACTCCTTTTATAAGCCGAAACAATAATTTGGTAGTCATGATTCCAATAGAATTTTAGACTGCACCACCATAGTGTACATTTGTGGTTTTTGTGGCATGGTTTGAATGATAATGTAAAACAGACAGTTATTAACATTTCGCCTAAATAGCTGGTCTTTCAAAAAACTTAACTATAGGAATGCAACATGAAGTAGACATGATATTTTGACGTTACAGTTTTAGCAGTCATTGGTTCAATTATCGTCATAAAAATTACATTTTTCAATGAAACAACCGTAATAAATGATAAATTGAAATGGAAATGTTTGTAAACCATAGAATTTTCTACCAACTACCTTTTCCTTCAAGTAAATCATACTAGCTACAAGCTGTTCAATGTAGATGGTATGTCTACTTTCTTCCTAGACAGTGGTTTCAGTAAACCTCATTCCACTTGAATAAAGTTATCTGCAATAGGTATAGGCTAGAGTAATGTAATGACAGCGCATTGTCTTTCTTCCAAAAATCGACAAGCTTAGAAATTCCAAAAAAATATGTCTCTTGAAAGCAAATTACGAAAATGATTTCCAAAATTCCTACTCCAGTGAGAATGCAAATTGGTTTAACCCTGACCCCACTTAACCACGTTGCCAGCTGTAGGCGAGAGTAATTTGTAGATGCTCTTCCTTTCCTCCGTCTTCACTCTTTGAGCGAAAGTGACTAATGATTGTGAGATCACAATTATTGCAGTTGAGGGCAATGGATTAACGCCATTGACTATTGCATACTTAAGTAATACAGTACGTAATTAGGAATCAGCTGTTAACGAAGATCTGGATCTGGAATTTTGTGATTCTGCAAGAATAGCCTGTGCTTCATGGGAAATCTGGCTGACCCCTTTTTCAGCAATTTTAGAATGTATGACCTGCACGAATACTTGAATCAGGTATTCGTGAAAACGTGGAAAGTAGAAAGAAAACCAAGCCATTGTTATTACAGTTATATCAATTACTGTTGAGGGAGTACATAGAGTTTATATCCGAAGCCTGAAAGGCCTCTTCTTTTTATTATTATTCGTTGTGACCCTTGGTTGGTATTTATTATTGATAAGATAAATGTTTACCTTATCCACCCACAGTTGTTGGTATGACGACTGTCCAAACATGTTCTAGGACTCAGTTATTCCGAACATTTAATATATAAATCACAAAACTACACATCTATTGATAAGAACATGGAAATAGTTTAAGTATCACCCAAAACGTTTTAAGCTTGATGTTAGAAGAAGTCACAATCTAAAGCTAAAAATCCCGACCCATGTAGGCTAACATTTTAAATGATAAACTTATTTCCAGTCAAATATAATATTTGATACATACATTGACAAGTTACAAATCAAAGAGGTATAAAATAAGAAGAAGAAAACAAACTGAAATACAGGTGGCACTGGAGAGAAGAAGAAACATAATTATTCTGTCAGTTTTACTAGTCAGTGGCAGTGATAGGACAGTGCTAGCCAGCCTGTGCAGTTTTAATCAGTTTATTTCATTTTAATTATTTGTCAACATGACAAGTTTTAATTATTGTGATTGTGACAGTCTTTTAAAAACGTATTGACATACCACAATTTATTAATTCAAGACCCTTGGATTAACTTTTTTGGATTAACTTTAATTCATTGATGTATGAGGTTGCATACTAAATGATCTGATGAAGTTCTAAGGAACGAAACTAAAGTTGTCATATCAACAACTGTGGTTGGATAAGATTATCATTTTATTTTATCTCTTCTATTTCCCTTTTTCTCGATATTAAATTCTTTTCAAATTAGATGCTGTAGTAAATATGAAACTATGTAAATTATTTATGTAGTTAACTAGTTTATTGAAAGACGTACAATATGAGGGAATCGGTAATTGGCAATGAAATGTCATGGGAAGCTCCTGAGAAACATTAGTTACATGGAAAAATATCCTGGAAATTTTAAACAACTCTAGATCTTAATTAAACGCATTATATTATTAATTGGTGAGAATTGAGGAACCTTCAACACATTAAAACAAGTTTCTTAGCTACTGTATTCAACTAGTATTGGACTCTGTACACGAACATACAAACACAAATACATTATTGTACGGATCATAATCCGTTGCATGGTACTTTACTGTATCTTTGTAACGATTAAATTTACCCCCCCCCCCCCCAAATATTTCGTAGCTTTTCATCTCTGATGTAACGGGAAAACCGCACCAGCGTACATATTCCACCCGTAAACCGAGCAGACGCCAGACGTTGAAAAACAAGCCATTCGTTCCATTTACAGTTGATCTTGTTTAACTCAATCTCGCCGAGATAGAACATGAAAATCCAATCGCAACGTAAATCCTTTGAATAAACTTATAGAACCTCATGTTACAAAAACGGAGCAATTATAACTACTTTTATATATTTGGAATTTGAGATATATTTTTACGTCCAGTTCATAGGTTTCTTATACAGGTAGTCTTATAAAACCTTACTACGTTAAAAGGTAAAGTTGTATTAAACTATGAGAAAATGTCATTCTACGAATAAGAGCCGTTGCGCGTGGCACGTGGACGCAGCCACTATTTTGGTCCTTCTCGTGCGATCGCCGCCCTGACTGCTTTATTTTGAACCAACAGAATAAATCTAGAGTCCACTCTTAGAGAGAGACACATTCTTCGTCTGAAGAGAGGGATTTTATTAAAATGTCAGGGAAAGTATGAGTAAATAGTGGTCATAACCGTGGTTTTACTTGTCTAGGTATGGTTGTAATAAACTACCTATTATTTTATATAAGTTGTCCTCTTAATAGTTGTAAAAAATGTGCCTATTTTTTAAATAGTAAGACACAAAACAAAAGGGTAAATGCTAAAGAATGTGATACAGTATCTGCGACATCAATGTGCTACAAAAAACACTCTTAGAAAGCCAAAATCCGCTACGAGGGCAACATTGTTTGGATAAATGGGGTGCATTTCAAAGAAAAAATCAAATTCCAACCATTCTTCCTTTTGTTGTAGCAAATATATTCCTTAGCACGTCTAACCAATTCCACCCGATAGCGACAATAGAATGAAAGGGAATGGTATCCGTAGGTGTAGCTCTATATTGTTTCTCTAAAAAGATCGATTCTTTCTTTGACATCTTTCAGTAGTGCGGTGTTTTCATTGACTTTGTGCAAAGTTTTTGTAATATGCAGTAATGTTTTAAATTTTCTTCGAACATTGTTATTGTTCTGTTTAGTTATAAGCTGTGAAAGCACTAATGATTTGATTTTTACGGGTATTGGTTACGAAGAAAATTTAAAATATTCTAAATTTCAAATCCCTATGTCATTTTTATGCAGAATAAGTTAACTGTTGAAGTTTGCTTGTTTTATGAATATTATGTTTATCAAACTTGGCAAATTTGTTATACCTAGCTATGAATATTTTGCTAAACAACACACCCTATTTATTACCCTTCCTGTAGCAGCAAACCTAAGTCATCGTTATACATAACGTTATTTAAATAGGGAATAAATCTGACATAGGAAACATTTAAGTAATGGTCCAATCAGGAAACGAAAATTCCACAAGTCTGCAGGTTTGCTGCAGCGGGGGAATGTAGTTCTCATAAGTCTGTGCAAACATAACCTAACTCAACTAAGTTGCTGGCAGCCAAAAGGTTCTCACAAATTTTAAGCAATTTTTTAAGACCCAAATAAACAATTGATTTGGTCAAAGTTATATTCATTTGTAGACACATCTTTGGTCTTATATGACGAGTTTCGTCTTGTTGAGGTTTTGATCACAGTTGACAGCTAATCAGCTGGTTTCCCTCAGTTTGGCGGGTTGATGGCTCATTGTTCTCTAATTACCCTGTTCCTTCAGGCTGATCAGTCAATCAGTAATCAGTCCTGTTACCACCAGGATACCAGGACTTCCTTCTTCCTGTCTCCTGTCACGCGTCCTGTTGTCACTGGAAGCTCAGCGACTTGTCAAAGCAGGAATATAGAGTGCAAAGTACAGTCCGTATGTAACTTGTTGAAACAAAGTCTGCAGACGAGAATTGAGAATACAGGGTTTGGTGATGAAGTTAAATAGTTTTTTTTTTTTTTTTATGATGTAACAACAATCGAAATTTTTGAAAATTTAACTGGGGGCTATACTCCGTTCAGACAGCCGTGGCACCTGACGGATTGGGAATGTTGCTGAAAGTCAACAGTCCCGGAAGATCAAATAATTTATACCTGTGCCGCTAGGTCAAAAACTACAATGTTTGCAGTGTCTGTAGATCAAAATTCCCAGTAAGTCAAATAGTACAGTCCGAGCTAAAAACGTGGTCTATGATAAAGCAATTGACTTATTGGGAATTTGACCTAATGCAACAGCAGTTTTAATATAAAGAAATACGGTAAAATACAAGTTCAGTTTCGCTGAGTCAAAAGTGCCGGAAGATCAAAAGCAATAAAAGTGAACGTCGATTCAGTATAAAGTAGACCTCCTGCAACGCTTACTACACCAACAAAACTCGCTTTTAGTTACTTCGTGTTTTGTCATAATTAGAATAAAGCTAAAATTATCATATTTGGTACATAGCTTATCTATTAATGCTTCTTGCCAACTGTTTGGTCAACACTGTAAATAGGTATAGTTTATGTAATAAAAAGCCTTTCGTCAAAATTTGTGGCATGAAATACACGCAAGGGCGATTTGAAAATTTCTGGTTATTATATACGTTTGTAAAAGGAGATCCATTTAATTTTAGAACTATTTTATGAGTTATAATGTAGTCTACACATAAACTGTGTAAACGTATTACGCCTCGGAAGGGTTGAAACCTGTCCAAACTATCATATATATTATTAAAACGTAAATGGGATTTTTTCACATTCTGAATCAACCAGTCGACGGATTTTCATTATTTTTGTGTTGAAAGAAAGATAATTTTGAGAACCAGGGAATGTCAAAGCCATAATTATAATTAAGGGTACCAGTTTTTTAGAAATTAAGTTTTAATTTTTTTAAAGTCTAGCAGCCGACGCTAACCTTCTAAGCTAGCTTTTAGTTCAATATAATTTGCTTAACATAACAGCTGTAAACATTCAGCATATGTGACACAAATTTAAAGACATATTTAGAGTTGACTTATTTATACTATGTGTAATGCTGACCATTGATACATTCAATTCTTAGGTATGAGGATGGCAGATTAATTAAATATGCATAGTAAACTAGTAGGATGTTCAAATTAATTTTTAAAGGAATCTTTGTAATCATTGATTTGTTTTAGTCCCATATAATTTGTTTTAACCAACAGCTGGTTGAATGTAATATTGTTCTATATAACTATTAGGTTTTTGGTGAATTTTCCATATAGGGAATAAGCCACTAAACACCTGGACCCGGGACCGATTTAATTTTTAGTTTTGAGGTCCCTAGAGGCCAAAAATACCATCCGTTCAAATTCATATATACAGGGTGATCGACTCAAGGAGGCCACCATTGGGAAATCGGAAACGGTAAGAATTAGAGAAACCCATGGTGGAAGGAAAAAACATAGGTGTGCTATTCCCACATATTCTGACGTCACTCGGATTGCAAACAAAAGATCATCTGATTATAACTGTCAAATCAGTATATGTATTTGTTTTGATTTGGCTGTTATTGTTTTTATTATTATGAAAACAATAACAATCAAATAAAAACAAATACATACTAAATTTGACAGTTACAATCAGATGATCTTTTGTTTGCAATCCGAGTGACGTCAGAATATGTGGGAATAGCACACCTATGTTTTTTCCTTCCACCATGAGAGAAACCTTTAAATGGGGGACATTCCTTTATTTTTTGTGGCAGTTAAAAATATGATTTTAGTTTTTTTATCATGTTTTCGGATAGAATATGCAATTTTAAAACTTTTTTATCCTCGACATTTTTTCGATAACCCCACTCGTTTAGGAGTACAGCCTATGGAAAAATGACTTCCGGTGTACATTTTACATCATGTAGCTCCTAAACGAGTAAGTTTAGAGCAAAATTGCAGAAAGTAAATTCGTCTTAGAATTGCATCTACATTCCTTAAAGACTATAAAATAAAAAGTTTTCCACTTTTCAAGTTCGCCGCCATTTTTAAAATAATATAATTCATATTTTTAATGAATTTTATGGTCTTTTTTGGAATGTGGATGCAATTGTAAGACTTTTTTACTCTTCGCATTTTTGCTATAAACCTACTTGTTTAGGAGTTACATGATGTAAAATGTACACCGGAAGTCATTTTTCCATAGGCTGTAACTCCTAAACGAGTGGGTTTATCGAAAAAATGTCAAGGATAAAAAAGTTTTTAAATTGCCTATTCTATCCGAAAACATAATAAAATATAGGGTGTTCCATAAGAAATTTCAAATTTGGCCGCCATTTTGGAAAATGGCGGCTGAGTAAAAAAAAAGAAACTAAAATCATATTTTTAACTGCCACAAAAAATAAAGGAATGTCCCCCATTTTAAGTTTTCTCTAATTCTTACCGTTTCCGATATCCCAATGGTGGCCTCCTTGAGTTGATCACCTGTATAGCCTATACTCGCCTTTGGCTCGCTGGGGGCTCCGCCCCCAGGCCCCCTAGCTGTTAGTCGTCATTAGTAGATTAGAGTTAAGTTGTAACAAAGCAAGAAGTGAAACCGTCAATATTAAGTTATATAAGTTAACTTTGAGTAAGATAACTTCTAGCTTAAGGAACACCTCATAAAAAAATCATTTTTTAAGTTGCGGTAAGTGAGTATGTTAGTCAAGTATTTTTACAATTGAGTTTTTGGTCAAAGGAAGTAATAATATGAGGAGAGAAGGGTTCGTTATAGTAAAAATCGACATTAAAGTAATAACGATTTCATGAATTTATTAGAGGAGATTGATAAGTAAATAAGTTGATAATAGTAAAGTATTATATGAAGTAAATAGATTATAGTAGATATTCAAGTATATAATTACGAAAATAGATTAAGTAAGGTTTGTTTCCCTGTCGGTTAGCCATAAACTTTATGGCATATCCAGTTCCGCCACGAGGAGGCCAGGAAACGTCGGAACCATATTTGCAATTATTTGAATATGTACAAGTTAGTAAACTTTTGTACAAGATAAGTAAATTTATATTGATGTTCATTGATAGGTTAATAAGTTGATAATAGTAAAGTATTATATGATGTGAATAGATTATATTAGATATTCATGTATATATGATGTAAATAGAAAATAGATTATAGTAGATATTCATGACGTATATATTTATGAAAATAGATTAAGTAATGTTTGTTTCCCTGTCAGTTAGCCACAAACTGTATGGCATATCCAGTTCCGCCACGAGGAGGCCAGGAAACGTTGGAACCATATTTACAATTACTTACAAATGTACAAATTAGAGAACTGTTGTATAAGATGAGTAGATTGATTAGTATGTCGATTGATAAGTGAATAAGTTGATAATAGTAAAGTATCATATGAATTAAATAGATTATAGTAGATATTCATGTATATATTTATGAAAATAGATCAAGTAATGTTTGTTTCCCTGTCGGTTAGCCATACAATTTATGGCATATCCAGTTCCGCCACGGGGAGGCCAGGAAACGTCGGAACCATATTTACAATTATTTACAAATGTACAAGTTAGTAAACTTTACTAACTACTTTATACAACAACGGGGACTTTTGATAAGGCAGGCCCCCTATCGTACTGCCGATGTTGTCAAGTCACAACGGGGAGTTTTGATTAAGCAGATCCCCTAGCCTACTGCTAATGTCAAATCAGGTTTAGAGAAGGAGATCGCCATACACGATGTTCTTTGCGTATGCGATTCCATCTCGGACACGTTCGGGGTGTACGAGAACAACAATATGGTCTGGATGTCTGACCCTACTGAGCAAGACGTATAGTTGCCCGTGCGTGAAGCAATCGGTCCGTAAATCAACACCGACTGAATCTATTGTCTGACCTTGGCTCTTGTGTCCGGTCATGCAATAGGCCAACATCAGTGGGAACTGACGTCGACGAAAGTACGAAACATTAATAATATTTGAAGAAAAAATTTTTTATGTACGAAAAATTATCAAAAACCGTTAAAAATTTGAAGAAAATTTACCAAAATTTGAAAGTAGGGCGTTTTTTTTAGGTGAAGGAGTGCGATTTTCTAAAAACGCGTAATAGTGTCTTGTAGGAAATTTAATTCCTGTTCATGAAGATTCTTTCAAATTTTTGCTAGCTATTACCGTTTTTTAGTTATAGTCGGAATTAAAAACCGTGTTTTTTCGTTTTTATACGTCTACCATTTTGGATTTTTTTGGGGGTTAAAATTTTTAAAAGGCATTTTTGCAAATTCCACCATTAACGGATGATCCCATACTGCAATACTACAAAAATTTAAAGTCTTTAGAACGTTTCTAAACTAATCAGATGAGCATACCAAAGTATTAAAATTACATAGCTATTCTCCATAAGGATAACATGGGGCTGGTAAAACCGGTAAAAACCAATCAAATTTTCACATTAAAATTAAGTTTTTGGGGGTCAAGGAGTAAAGTTACGAAAATACATGTAAAGGGTGAAATGTAAAGTAAACTAAGGAGAATACGAAACATTAATAATATTTGCAAAAAATAATTATTTAGGTACGAAAACATAGCAAAAACCGATAAAAATTTGAAAAAAATTTACAAAATTTTGAAAGTAGGGCGTTTTTTGAAGCTTAAGGAGTGCGATTTTCTGAAAACGCCCAGGAGGGTTTTGTAGAAAATTTAATTCCTGTTCCTGGATATACTGTCAAATCTTTTCTAGCTCTTACCGTTTTCGAGCTACATCCGGTTGAAAAAAAAGTGTTTTTTCGTTTTCAGAGGTCCGCCGTTTTGGATTTTTGGGTGGGTTAAAATTTGAAAATGGGACTTTTGCATATTCCACCGGTAATGTAAGATCTTTTACTACAATACTACGCAAATTTGAAGTCTCTAGCACGTTTCTAAGTGGTTCAGATGGGAACACGAAAGTCGGCCATTTTTAATGTTATTCCCCATAAGAATAACATGGGGGGGGGAATTCGAATTTTCGGGGGGGTTAAAATTTGAAAATGCGACTTTTTGGAATTTTATGGGTGGTTTGGGCACTAGACCTACAACCACCGAAAATTTCAAGTCTCTAGCTCATCTAGAAGTGGTCTAGAATTTGTATCCCCAGTCAGTTACACATCGGATTGTATAGTATTTAGACTCGCCTTGTGCTCGCTGGGGGCTCCGCCCCCAGGCCCCCTTTTAATAGTAGCCGTGATGAGAAATGTTCACGGGGGACAGGATGTTGTCCGGAAACATTTTTGCTTTTTGCGTAAAAGACGTAGTGATAACTTGGCAGTTGCGAAGTATTCTATAAAGGGGTTTTTAGTGCAAACTAAACCAGTCTTGACATGTTAGAGTCTCGATGTAGGGCCGGTGATATGATAAATTAAATTTGCTAAGTCACAACCTCTAAAACTTTCTTCTAAAACATCGATATAAAGTCTTAGGAGTTAGAGTGAGGTAAATTAATATTTAAACAAAATCTTAGGCCCCCTTCGGGGGCGGGGGGTTGGTGAAAATTATCGGCATGAAGAATGGACCCCTTGCGCAGTCAAAATCACGAAAAATAGGGAAAATAAGGTAAAATTTAAGGTTTAAACACGAATTTGGGGTGGAGATGGGAAAAAAATTAAACTAAACGCATGGGTCAATCAAATCCTGGTTGAAGTTCGTTCGCTACGCTCACTCACCTTTAGGTTGGAGCTCGTTCGCTGCGCTCACTTGCCTTCAGGTTAGCTCGTTCGCTACGCTCACTCACCTTTAGGTAGAAGCTCGTTCGCTGCGCTCACTTGCCTTCAGGTTAGCTCGTTCGCTACGCTCACTCACTTTTAGGTTGGAGCTCGTTCGCTGCGCTCACTTGCCTTTATGTTAGCTCGTTCGCTACGCTCACTCACCTTTAGGTTGGAGCTCGTTCGCTGCGCTCACTTGCCTTCAGGTTAGCTCGTTCGCTACGCTCACTCACCTTTTGGTTGCAAATTAGCTATTGTCATGAATTTAAAAATTTTAATGGGGATGAAAGAGAGGGGGTTGGAATGGGATTGGAATACGTTAAAAAAATCTTTAAAAACTCCCTTCTTGATTGAAACCCCGCCATTTTTAATTTTTTTAGTACGTTCAAATTATAGAAGGTCACTCAAGGGACTTTGTTTTCAACGTTGGGACCATAAAAGGTACAAATATATGTACGAAAAGTCGTTTAAAAAAATAAAAACCCTTAAAAAATCAAGAGTTTTTACAATTTTTGGAAGTAGGGCGTTATTTGAAGGTGAAGGAGTCAGATTTTCGATATGACCCCTTCTTTGAGAAAACTGTCTTGTAGAAAATTTGATTCTGAACCTACGATTTTCCCTCAAATCGTTTCTAGCTCTTACCGTTTTCGAGCTACAGCAGTTTTAAAAAAACATGTTTTTCCCAAAAAAAACTAGGGCTTTAAAGAATTTCTTGTGGTGGGTTTCAGTTGGAAAAACTAAATTTTGGGACTTTCTGGGTGGTTTGGTACCCAGACAAACTTTTACAAAAAATTTCAGCTCCGTAGCTACTCTAGAAGTGACAAAAATGCTTTTTCTGTCGCCAAACGCCCATATTTCACCTACTCACGTTTACTTCTAGTTTGCTTGTCGTAGCATGTTAATTCTCCATAAGAAATACATTAAAAAACGATCTTTTTGATTGAAAATCCGCCATTTTGAATTTTTTTTCGTAGGTTAAAATTATGGAAGGTCACTCTAGGGACATTCCTTTCAACGTTGGGAGCATTAAAAGTCGAAATATATGTGCAAAAAGTCATTTAAAAAATTAAAAACACTTAAAAAAATCAAGAATTTTTACAATTTTTGGAAGTAGGGCGTTTTTTGAAGGTGAAGGAGTGCGATTTTTGAAAAACGCTTAATAGTGTCTTGTAGAAAATTTAATTCCAAACTCACGATTTTTCCTCAAATCGATTCTAGCTCTTACCGTTTTCGAGCTACAGCCGGTTTAAAAAAACGTGTTTTTCCCAAAAAAGGGAGTTTTTAATGGAATTTTTTTGGGGGGGTTGCATTTTGAAAATGTAACTTTTTGGGATTTTGCTGGTGCTTTGGGACCTAGACGGACCTCCACAAAAAATTTCAGCTTCCTAGCTATTCTAGAAGTGCCCAAAGATTTGTATACCTGATGAATCAGTCAGTCAGTCAGTTACACAAGCGGCTGTATATAATATAGACTCGCCTTGTGCTCGCTGGGGGCTCCGCCCCCAGGCCCCCTTTTAATAGTAGCCGTGATGAGAAATGTTCACGGGGGACAGGATGTTGTCCGGAAACATTTTTTGTCCGGAAACATTTTTGCGTAAAAGACGTAGTGATAACTTGGCAGTTGCGAAGTATTCTATAGAGGGGTTGTTAAGTGCAAACCAAACCAGTCTTGACATGTTAGTGTCTCGATGTAGGGCCGGTGCTATGATAAATTAAATTTGCTAAGTCACAACCTCAAAAAACTTTCTTCACATCAATAAGCATCGATATAAAATCTTAGGAGTTAGAGTGATGTAAAATAATATTTTAAAATAATCTTAGGGGCGGGGGTTGGTGAAAATTATCGGCATGAAGAATGGACCCCTTGCGCAGTCAAAATCACGAAAAATAGGGAAAATAAGGTAAAATTTAAGGTTTAAACACGAATTTGGGGTGGAGATGGGAAAAAAATTAAACTAAACGCATGGCTCAACCAAATCCTGGTTGAAGTTCGTTCGCTACGCTCACTCACCTTTAGGTTGGAGCTCGTTCGCTGCGCTCACTTGCCTTCAAGTTAGCTCGTTCGCTACGCTCACTCACCTTCAGGTTAGCTCGTTCGCTACGCTCACTCACCTTTAGGTTGGAGCTCGTTCGCTGCGCTCACTTGCCTTCAGGTTAGCTCGTTCGCTACGCTCACTCACCTTTAGGTTGAAGTTCGTTCGCTACGCTCACTCACCTGTAGGTTGGAGCTCGTTCGCTGCGCTCACTCATCTATAGGTTGGAGCTCGTTCGCTGCGCTCACTTGCCTTCAGGTTAGCTCGTTCGCTTCGCTCACTCACCTTTAGGTTGGAGCTCGTTCGCTGTGCTCACTTGCCTTCAGGTTAGCTCGTTCGCTACGCTCACTCACCTTTTGGTTGCAAATTAGCTATTGTCATGAATTTAAACATTTAATGGGGATGAAAGAGAGGGGGTTGGAATGGGATTGGAATACGTTAAAAAAATCTTTAAAAACTCCCTTCTTGATTGAAACCCCGCCATTTTTAATTTTTTAGTACGTTCAAATTATAGAAGGTCACTCAAGGGACTTTGTTTTCAACGTTGGGACCATAAAAGGTACAAATATATGTACGAAAATAAAAACACTTAAAAAATCAAGAGTTTTTACAATTTTTGGAAGTAGGGCGTTATTTGAAGGTGAAGGAGTCAGATTTTCGATATGACCCCTTCTTTGAGAAAACTGTCTTGTAGAAAATTTGATTCTGAACCTACGATTTTCCCTCAAATCGTTTCTAGCTCTTACCGTTTTCGAGCTACAGCAGTTTTAAAAAAACATGTTTTTCCCAAAAAAACTAGGGTTTTAAAGGATTTCTTTTGGTGGGTTTCAGTTGGAAAAACTAAATTTTGGGACTTTCTGGGTGGGTTGGTACCCAGACAAACTTTTACAAAAAATTTCAGCTCCGTAGCTACTCTAGAAGTGACAATAATGCTTTTTCTGTCGCCAAACGCCCATATTTCACCTACTCACGTTTACTTCTAGTTTGCTTGTCGTAGCATGTTAATTCTCCATTAGAAACACATTAAAAAAACGATCTTTTTGATTGAAAATCCGCCATTTTGAATTTTTTTTGTAGGTTAAAATTATGGAAGGTCACTCTAGGGACATTCCTTTCAACGTTGGGAGCATTAAAAGTAGAAATATATGTGCGAAAAGTCATTTTAAAAATTAAAAACACTTAAAAAAATCAAGAATTTTTACAATTTTTGGAAGTAGGGCGTTTTTTGAAGGTAAAGGAGTGCGATTTTCGAAAAACGTTTAATAGTGTCTTGTAGAAAATTTAATTCCAAACTCACGATTTTTCCTCAAATCGATTCTAGCTCTTACCGTTTTCGAGCTACAGCCGTTTTAAAAAAACGTGTTTTCCCCAAAAAAGGGAGTTTTTAATGGAATTTTTTTGGGGGGGTTGCATTTTGAAAATGTAACTTTTTGGGATTTTGCTGGTGCTTTGGGACCTAGACGGACCTCCAAAAAAAATTTCAGCTTCCTAGCTATTCTAGAAGTGCCCAAACATTTGTATACCTGATGAATCAGTCAGTCAGTCAGTTACACATCGGGCTGTATATAATATAGACTCGCCTTGTGCTCGCTGGGGGCTCCGCCCCCAGGCCCCCTTTTAATAGTAGCCGTGATGAGAAATGTTCACGGGGGACAGGATGTTGTCCGGAAACATTTTTGCTTTTTGCGTAAAAGACGTAGTGATAACTTGGCAGTTGCGAAGTATTCTATAAAGGGGTTTTTAGTGCAAACTAAACCAGTCTTGACATGTTAGAGTCTCGATGTAGGGCCGGTGATATGATAAATTAAATTTGCTAAGTCACAACCTCTAAAACTTTCTTCTAAAACATCGATATAAAGTCTTAGGAGTTAGAGTGAGGTAAATTAATATTTAAACAAAATCTTAGGCCCCCTTCGGGGGCGGGGGGTTGGTGAAAATTATCGGCATGAAGAATGGACCCCTTGCGCAGTCAAAATCACGAAAAATAGGGAAAATAAGGTAAAATTTAAGGTTTAAACACGAATTTGGGGTGGAGATGGGAAAAAAATTAAACTAAACGCATGGGTCAATCAAATCCTGGTTGAAGTTCGTTCGCTACGCTCACTCACCTTTAGGTTGGAGCTCGTTCGCTGCGCTCACTTGCCTTCAGGTTAGCTCGTTCGCTACGCTCACTCACCTTTAGGTAGAAGCTCGTTCGCTGCGCTCACTTGCCTTCAGGTTAGCTCGTTCGCTACGCTCACTCACTTTTAGGTTGGAGCTCGTTCGCTGCGCTCACTTGCCTTTATGTTAGCTCGTTCGCTACGCTCACTCACCTTTAGGTTGGAGCTCGTTCGCTGCGCTCACTTGCCTTCAGGTTAGCTCGTTCGCTACGCTCACTCACCTTTTGGTTGCAAATTAGCTATTGTCATGAATTTAAAAATTTTAATGGGGATGAAAGAGAGGGGGTTGGAATGGGATTGGAATACGTTAAAAAAATCTTTAAAAACTCCCTTCTTGATTGAAACCCCGCCATTTTTAATTTTTTTAGTACGTTCAAATTATAGAAGGTCACTCAAGGGACTTTGTTTTCAACGTTGGGACCATAAAAGGTACAAATATATGTACGAAAAGTCGTTTAAAAAAATAAAAACCCTTAAAAAATCAAGAGTTTTTACAATTTTTGGAAGTAGGGCGTTATTTGAAGGTGAAGGAGTCAGATTTTCGATATGACCCCTTCTTTGAGAAAACTGTCTTGTAGAAAATTTGATTCTGAACCTACGATTTTCCCTCAAATCGTTTCTAGCTCTTACCGTTTTCGAGCTACAGCAGTTTTAAAAAAACATGTTTTTCCCAAAAAAAACTAGGGCTTTAAAGAATTTCTTGTGGTGGGTTTCAGTTGGAAAAACTAAATTTTGGGACTTTCTGGGTGGTTTGGTACCCAGACAAACTTTTACAAAAAATTTCAGCTCCGTAGCTACTCTAGAAGTGACAAAAATGCTTTTTCTGTCGCCAAACGCCCATATTTCACCTACTCACGTTTACTTCTAGTTTGCTTGTCGTAGCATGTTAATTCTCCATAAGAAATACATTAAAAAACGATCTTTTTGATTGAAAATCCGCCATTTTGAATTTTTTTTCGTAGGTTAAAATTATGGAAGGTCACTCTAGGGACATTCCTTTCAACGTTGGGAGCATTAAAAGTCGAAATATATGTGCAAAAAGTCATTTAAAAAATTAAAAACACTTAAAAAAATCAAGAATTTTTACAATTTTTGGAAGTAGGGCGTTTTTTGAAGGTGAAGGAGTGCGATTTTTGAAAAACGCTTAATAGTGTCTTGTAGAAAATTTAATTCCAAACTCACGATTTTTCCTCAAATCGATTCTAGCTCTTACCGTTTTCGAGCTACAGCCGGTTTAAAAAAACGTGTTTTTCCCAAAAAAGGGAGTTTTTAATGGAATTTTTTTGGGGGGGTTGCATTTTGAAAATGTAACTTTTTGGGATTTTGCTGGTGCTTTGGGACCTAGACGGACCTCCACAAAAAATTTCAGCTTCCTAGCTATTCTAGAAGTGCCCAAAGATTTGTATACCTGATGAATCAGTCAGTCAGTCAGTTACACAAGCGGCTGTATATAATATAGACTCGCCTTGTGCTCGCTGGGGGCTCCGCCCCCAGGCCCCCTTTTAATAGTAGCCGTGATGAGAAATTGTCACGGGGGACAGGATGTTGTCCGGAAACATTTTTGCGTAAAAGACGTAGTGATAACTTTGCAGTTGCGAAGTATTTCATAGAGGGGTTGTTAAGTGCAAACCAAACCAGTCTTGACATGTTAGAGTCTCGATGTAGGGCCGGTGCTATGATAAATTAAATTTGCTAAGTCACAACCTCTAAAACTTTTTGTACATCAATAAGCATCGATATAAAGTCTTAGGAGTTAGAGTGAGGTAAAATGGCTCAATCAAATCCTGGTTGAAGTTCGTTCGCTACGCTCACTCACCTTTAGCTTGGAGCTCGTTCGCTGCGCTCACTTGCCTTCAGGTTAGCTCGTTCGCTACGCTCACTCACCTTTAGGTTGGAGCTCGTTCGCTGCGCTCACTTGCCTTCAGGTTAGCTCGTTCGCTACGCTCACTCACTTTTAGGTTGGAGCTCGTTCGCTGCGCTCACTTGCCTTCAGGTTAGCTCGTTCGCTACGCTCACTCACCTTTAGGTTGGAGCTCGTTCGCTGCGCTCACTTGCCTTCAGGTTAGCTCGTTCGCTACGCTCACTCACTTTTAGGTTGGAGCTCGTTCGCTGCGCTCACTTGCCTTCAGGGTAGTTCGTTCGCTACGCTCACTCACCTTTAGGTTGGAGCTCGTTCGCTGCGCTCACTTGCCTTCGGGTTAGCTCGTTCGCTACGCTCACTCGCCTTTTAATTCACCTACTTACATTTAGATTACGTTTGTGTGTATAAGCATGTTAATTTTCTACAAGGAATACGTTAAAAAAAGAGTTAAAAACTACCTTTTTGATTGAAAATCTGCCATTTTAAATTTTTTAGTACGTCGAAATTATAGACGGTGACTCAAGGGACTTTCTTTTCAACGTTAATACCATAAAAAGTACAAATATATGTACGAAAATCCGTTTGATAAATTAAAAACATCAAAGAAATCAAGAATTTTAACAATTTTTGGAAGTAGAGCGTTTTTTGAAGGTGAAGGAGTAAGATTTTCGATGTGACCCCTTCTTTGAGAAAACTGTCTTGTAGAAAATTTAATTCTGAACCTACGATTTTCCCTCAAATCGTTTCTAGCTCTTACCGTATTCGAGCTACAGTAGTTTTTAAAAAACATGTTTTTCCCAAAAAAACTAGGGTTTAACGGGATTTCTTTTGGTGGGATTCAGTTGGAAAAACTAAATTTTGGGACTCTCTGGGTGGTTTGGTACCCAGACAAACCTTCACAAAAAATGTCAGCCCCGTAGATACTCTAGAAGTGACAAAAATGCTTTTTTCTGTTGCCAAACGCCCATATTTCACCTACTGACGTTTACTTCTAGTTTGCTTGTCGTTGCATGTTAATTCTCCATAAGAAATACGTTAAAAAACGATCTTTTTTTATTGAAAAACCGCCATTTTGAATTTTTATTCGTAGGTTAAAATTATAGAAGGTCACTCTAGGGACATTCCTTTCAACGTTGGGAGCATAAAAAGTAGAAATATATGTGCGAAATGTCGTTTTAAAAATTAAAAACACTAAAAAAAATCGAGAATTTTCACAATTTTTGGAAGTAGAGCGTTTTTTGAAGGTGAAGGAGTGCGAATTTCGATATGACGACTTCTCAGACAAAACTGTCTTGTAGAAAATTTAATTTCAAACTCACGATTTTTCCTCAAATCGATTCTAGCTCTTACCGTTTTCGAGCTACAGCTGTTTTAAAAAAACATGTTTTTCCCAAAAAAGGGCGTTTTTAATGGAATTTTTTGGGGGGGTTGCAATTTAAAAATGTAACTTTTTGGGATTTTCCTGGTGGTCTGGGACCCATACGGACCTCCACCGAAAATTTCAGCTCCCTAGCTACTCTAGAAGTGCCCAATCTTTAGTATACCTGATCAGTGAGTCAGTCAGTTACACATGCGGTTGTATATTAATATGGACTCGCCTTGTGCTCGCTGGGGGCTCCGCCCCCAGGCCCCCTTTTTTGGTTGGGTGTCAGTACAAATGAGCCACGGGGGAGATGAGGTTGTCCGGGAATTTTATATTGTGTAAAAGACTCAGGGATAACTTTGCAGGGCAGGCCCCCGTTTTTAAGGGGGTTAGTGGGAATGTTCATGAGGGGTTGTAATACAGCAGCAGGAGGGGTTGAACATTGAAACCGTCACTTTTCAGGACTCTCCCGGTGGTTAGGTGTGGAGACACGTCATCGTGCAAAATTTCAACTTCCTAGCACATCTTGAAGTGCCCAAGGCAACTTTCAATTTTATTTCCTACTAGCTGGCCCGTCAGATGACGTCCAGTCCTAATGTGGTTTTATGTCAAATGCTCGTTCTTTTTTAAGATGAGCTCGTTCGCATGGCTCAATCAAATCCTGGTTGAAGTTCGTTCGCTACGCTCACTCACCTTTAGGTTGGAGCTCGTTCGCTGCGCTCACTTGCCTTCACATTAGCTCGTTCGCTACGCTCACTCACCTTTAGGTTGGAGCTCGTTCGCTGCGCTCACTTGCCTTCAGGTTAGCACGTTCGCTACGCTCACTCACCTTTAGGTCCGTCACTTTTCAGGACTTTCCCGGTGGTTAGGTGTGGAGACACGTCATCGTGCAAAATTTCAACTTCCTAGCACATCTTGAAGTGCCCAAGGCAACTTTCAATTTTATTTCCTACTAGCTGGCCCGTCAGATGACGTCCAGTCCTAATGTG
This sequence comes from Macrosteles quadrilineatus, assembly GCF_028750875.1. NCBI lineage: Eukaryota > Metazoa > Arthropoda > Insecta > Hemiptera > Cicadellidae > Macrosteles > Macrosteles quadrilineatus. Next base: position 91,734,092 of record NW_026542598.1, on the reverse strand, counting down.
GTTTTATGTCAAATGCTCGTTCTTTTTTAAGATGAGCTCGTTCGCATGGCTCAATCAAATCCTGGTTGAAGTTCGTTCGCTACGCTCACTCACCTTTAGGTTGGAGCTCGTTCGCTGCGCTCACTTGCCTTCACATTAGCTCGTTCGCTACGCTCACTCACCTTTAGGTTGGAGCTCGTTCGCTGCGCTCACTTGCCTTCAGGTTAGCTCGTTCGCTACGCTCACTCACCTTTAGGTTGGAGCTCGTTCGCTGCGCTCACTTGCCTTCAGATTAGCTCGTTCGCTACGCTCACTCACCTTTAGGATGGAGCTCGTTCGCTACGCTCACTTACCTTTAGGTTGGAGCTCGTTCGCTGCGCTCACTTGCCTTCAGGTTAGCTCGTTCGCTACGCTCACTCACCTTTAACGTTAAGACCATAAAAAGTACAAATATATGTACGAAAAGTGGTTTAAAAATTAAAAAATCAAGAGTTTTTACAATTTTTGGAAGTAGGGCGTTTTTTGAAGGTGAAGGAGTCACATTTTCGATATGACCCCTTCTTTGAGAAAAGTGTCTTGTAGAAAATTTAATTCTGAACCTACGATTTTCCCTCAAATCGTTTCTAGCTCTTACCGTTTTCGAGCTACAGCAGTTTTAAAAAAACGTGTTTTTTCCAAAAAAACTAGGGTTTTAAGGGATTTCTTTTGGTAGGTTTCGGTTGGAAAAACTAAATTTTGGGACTTTCTGGGTGGTTTGGTACCCAGACAAACCTTCAGAAAAAATTTCAGCTCCGTAGCTACTCTAGAAGTGAAAAAACAAATTTTTCTGTCGCCAAACGCCCATATTTCACCTACTGACGTTTACTTCTAGCTTGCTTGTCGTAGCATGTTAATTCTACATAAGGAATACGTTAAAAAACGATATTTTTCATTGAAAATCCGCCATTTTGAATTTTTTTAGTAGGTTAAAATTATAGAAGGTCACTTAAGGGACTTTCCTTTTAATGTTGGGAGCATAAAAAGTACAAATATACGTACGAAAAGTCGTTTTAAAAATTAAAAACACGTAAAAAAATCGAGCATTTTCACAATTTTTGGAAGTAGGGCGTTTTTTGAAGGTGAAGGAGTGCGATTTTCGAAAAACGCTTAATAGTGTCTTGTAGAAAATTTAATTCCAAACTCACGATTTTTCCTCAAATCGATTCTAGCTCTTACCGTTTTCGAGCTACAGCTGTTTTAAAAAAACATGTTTTTCCCAAAAAAGGGCGTTTTTAATGGAATTTTTTTGGGGGGGTTGCAATTTGAAAATGTAACTTTTTGGGATTTTCCTGGTGGTCTGGGACCCATACGGACCTCCACCGAAAATTTCAGCTCTCTAGCTATTCTAGAAGTGCCCAATATTTAGTATACCTGATCAGTGAGTCAGTCAGTCAGTCAATCAGTTACACATCGGGTTGTATATAATATAGACTCGCCTTGTGCTCGCTGGGGGCTCCGCCCCCAGGCCCCCTTTTAATAGTAGCCGTGATGAGAAATGTTCACGGGGGACAGGATGTTGTCCGGAAACATTTTTGCGTAAAAGAGGTAGTGATAACTTGGCAGTTGCGAAGTATTCCATATAGGGGTTGTTTAGTGCAAACCAAACCAGTCTTGACATGTAAGAGTCTCGATGTAGGGCCGGTGCTATGATAAATTAAATTTGCTTAGTCACAACCTCTAAAACTTTCTTCACATAAATAAGCATCGGTATAAAGTCTTGGGAGTTAGATTGAGGTAAAATAATATTTTTAAATAATCTTAGGCCCCCTTCGGGGGCGGGGGGTTGAAAAAAATTATCGGCATGAAGAATGGACCCCTTGCGCCGTAAAAATCACCAAAAATAGGGAAAATAAGGTAAAATTTCAGGTTTAAACACGAATTTGGGGTGGAGATGGGAAAAAAATTAAACTAAACGCATGGCTCAACCAAATCCTGGTTGAAGTTCGTTCGCTACGCTCACTCACCTTAAGGTTGGAGCTCGTTCGCTGCGCTCACTTGCCTTCAGGTTAGCTCGTTCGCTACGCTCACTCACCTTTGGGTTGGAGCTCGTTCGCTGCGCTCACTTGCCTTCAGGTTAGCTCGTTCGCTACGCTCACTCACCTTTAGGTTGGAGCTCGTTCGCTGCGCTCACTTGCCTTTAGGTTAGCTCGTTCGCTACGCTCACTCACCTTAAGGGTGGAGCTCGTTCGCTGCGCTCACTTGCCTTCAGGTTAGTTCGTTCGCTACGCTCACTCACTTTTAGGATGGAGCTTAAAAAAGAGTTTAAAACTACCTTTTTGATTGAAAACCCGCCATTTAAATTTTTTTGTACGTTGAAATTATAGAAGGTCAATCAAGGGACTTTCTTTTAAACGTTAAGACCATAAAAAGTACAAATATATGTACGAAAAGTCGATTTATAAATTAAAAACACCAAAAAATCGAGGATTTTCACAATTTTTGGAAGTAGAGCGTTTTTTGAAGGTGAAGGAGTAAGATTTTCGATATGACCCCTTCTTCGAGAAAACTGTCTTGTAGAAAATTTAATTCTAAACCTACGATTTTCCCTCAAATCGTTTCTAGCTCTTACCGTATTCGAGCTACAGCAGTTTTAAAAAACATGTTTTTCCCAAAAAAACTAGGGATTGAAGGGATTTCTTTTGGTGGGTTTCAGTTGTAAAAACTAAATTTTGGGACTTTCTGGATGGATTGTTACCCAGACAAACCTTTACAAAAAATTTCAGCTCCGTAACTACTCTAGAAGTGACAAAAATGCTTTTTCTGTCGCCAAACGCCCATATTTCACCTACTCACGTTTACTTCTAGTTTGCTTGTCGTTACATGTTAATTTTCCATAAGAAATACGTTAAAAAACGAACTTTTTAATAGAAAATCCGCCATTTTGAATTTTTTTTAGTAGGTTTAAGTTATAGAAGGTCACTCTAGGGACTTTCCTTTCAACGTTGGGAGCATAAAAAGTAGAAATATATGTGCGAAAAGTCGTTTTAAAAATTAAAAACACTTAAAAAAATAAAGAATTTTTACAATTTTTGGAAGTAGAGCGTTTTTTGAAGGTAAAGGAGTGCGATTTTCGAAAAACGCTTAATAGTGTCTTGTAGAAAATTTAATTCCAAACTCACGATTTTTCCTCAAATCGAATCTAGCTCTTACCGTTTTCGAGCTACAGCTGTTTTAAAAAAACGTGTTTTTCCCAAAAATGGTCGTTTTTAATGGAATTTTTTTGGGGGGGTTGTAATTTGAAAATGTAACGTTTGGGGATTTTCCTGGTGGTCTGGGACCTAGACGGACCTCCACAAAAAATTTCAGCTCCCTAGCTATTCTAGAAGTGCCCAAAGATTTGTATACCTGATGAATCAGTCAGTGAGTCAGTTACACAAGCGGCTGTATATAATATAGACTCGCCTTAGGCTCGCTGGGGGCTCCGCCCCCAGGCCCCCTTTTTTTTGGGGGGTACGTACAAATGAGCCACAGGGGACAGGTTGTTGTCCAGTATTTTTCCTGCACCTACTTACATTTGAGTTTAGTTTGCATGTCAATGCATGCTAATTCTCCATAGGAATACGTTAAAAAACAATCTTTTTAATTGAATAACCCCCATTTTTAATTTTGTTCATTCGATTAAAATTATAGAAGTTCACTTAAGACACTTTCCTTTCTACGTTGGGAGCATAAAAAGTAGAAATATATGTACTAAGAGTAGTTTTAAAAATTAAAAACACGTAAAAAAATCGAGAACTTTTACAATTTTTGGAAGTAGGGCGTTTTTTGAAGGTGAAGGAGTGCGATTTTCCAAAAATACTTAAAAGTGTCTTGTAGAAAATTTCATTCCAAACTCACGATTTTTCCTCAAATTGAATCTAGCTCTTACCGTTTTCAAGCTATAGCCGTTTGAAAAAAACGTGTTTTGTCGTTTTCAGAGGTGCGCCATTTTGGATATTTGGAGGGGTTGAAATTTGAAAATGGGTCTTTTGCAAATTTTATCGCTAATTTAAGATCCCATAGTACAATACTACGCAAATTCCAAGTCTCCAGCACATTTCTAAACGGTTCAGATGAGCATACGAAAGTCGGTATTTTTCAATGTTATTTCCCATAAGAATAACATAGGGGGGAAATTGTTAATTTAGGGGGGGTTGAAAGGGGAAACTGCGACTTTTCGGGATTTTCCCGGGGGTTTGGGCACTAGACCTATAAAACGCCGAAAATTTCAAGTCTCTAGCTCATCTAGAAGTGCCCAAACATTAGTATACCTGATCAGTGAATGAGTGAGTTACACATCGGGCTGTATAGTTTATTAGATTTATTTATTAGATTTATTTATTTATATATTTTCCCCGGGGGGAACCCCAGGACCCCCCTCCTTTTTGGGGGGTATTCCATACCCCCAGGCCCCCGGTGACCCCCCCAAAATATATGTCTAGGACCGCCCTTGTCTTCTTTACCTATAAAACACATGGGATACAGCCTTTCTTCACTGATCACGTAATGCGTGATTTTCTATAAAGTCTTGGAAAAATAAAAGGTAAAATAGATAGAATACAGGTGTACTGTATGTGGTTTACACACAATGATATAAGCAACGGTTCTTGCAATTTATTGCTTATTGTTTTTTAGAGTTGTTTTCGGACTTACTCTGTTTTCGGACTAACTCACACTCGTATAAGGTTGTCCACAGCTGTTAATTAATAGTCCATACAGTCAATTAATAGCAACAGAGGTCAAGTTTGGTATCAAGTTAAAGGTTTTATTTATAAAAATACATTGCCGCAAACCCAAACTCAAACGATGATGATGATGATAATCATGTTAATGATGTAGCTAAAACGTATCGTTTGAAATTAAACAGCTGAAAATAAGTGAAATAGAAAAGGTTTATGTTAAATCCATCAAAGTAAGTACTAATGCACTTGTGATTCCTCCCCCTTCGGTTTCATGTATTCCTCTCAATCAGTTCAAACCTAGGAGGATTAAACTATAATGTTAATTAATGTTAAATCCTCCTAGGTTCAAACCTGAAACACCCAGATCGAAACTCACCTGTCGTTATTTTAACATCGCCATATTTTTTTACTATATTTTTCAAAAAAGAAAGATTGTATTGATTTACTTTGGATTTTAAAAATGTGAACGTTTTATTTTATTAAAGATTTATATGGTGATACGTAAATATTGTGGTGTAGTAAAGTATATTATATTGTAGTTAAGTGTTAAATTTTGAAATTTTAAGGTTAATAGAGATGAATCTTTTTTAATAACATGGGTCTCTCCTACCTTAACATACATACCAAGTTTCATTAACATCGGTTGGAAAAGTGTAAAGATAAATATTTGTATGTAAAAAATACAAAATGGCGGATATCTGGTTAACGAAACGATTTTGGAAAAAATGTTACGGTATCCTTCATTTTCTGTTTATTTTGACCCAAGGAATTACTAGGTAAAATATCTCCCCGCTTATTTTTAACACCCTGTTTATGATGTATTCTTATTAATATAAGTGAAAAGTGTAAGCTGGTAATACAGAAAGATGTTTTATAAATAATATGAATGAACTGGTGATTTGTATATTCATATTTTTCTTGTCCTTAGAACTGTAAATTAAAAGTCCACTCAGCAGTCCCATCGTACGATGTAGTTCTTTCCATGCGTTGCGAAATGCTAAATTTGCCGTCCTCTTCAACCCAAGTTATCTATTGAACCACTGATTGTAAAAAATTTAAAAAATATATATTTTACGCATCACACTTTTAGCTACAACTTTGCCACAGACAAAACCTCTCTAACCCAAAAACAAAAAAAAATCTCGCATGCTAACTTTTTCATGTTAGAAATCACGATTTAAAACTATTTCACCATACATTTTTCAATTTTTATTAATTAGATCGGTAAATAGTTTAAAGTTCCAACAAAATAGTCATTGAGTAGGACTAACCAAGAAGCTCTGTGCCAAATTTCAAAATTTTAGCACAACTTTAAGTACACCAAAACACGAAATTATTGAAGTCATGCGTCGAGAGGACTATCGTTGTTTTTAACAGATTATACTTTTGACCTTCCGGCACTGTTGACTCAGCGAAACTGAACTTATATTTTATCTTATTTCGTTATATTAAAACTGCTGTTGCATTAGGTCAAATTCCCAATAAGTCAATTGCTTTAACATAGACTACGTTTTTAGTCCGGACTGTACTATTTGACTTACTGGGATTTTTGATCTACAGACACTGCAAACATTGTAGTTTTTGACCTAGCGGCACATGTATAAATTATTTGACCTTCCGGGACTGTTGACTTTCTGCAACGCGTCCGACGGATTAGGACACCCCATGGAAACCCTTGAGGCCTCCTAATCCCTCAGGTGCCACGGCTGTCTGAACGCACTATAGTGTATCTATGGTACCGTACACACCATCTTTTAAAACCTTGCAAGTGACTCTCGAGTCTCGAAGAATATTTTGAATTCTTCTCTCCAAACCGGTGCTATTTTCCCAGCCTATCTAAACCAAACTGAACATTTTATTTGTGTATGTATAGGCAAATATCTGAGGAAACGTGTTTGATTTGTAATAACATCCACGCTGGGAATTTGCTCATTTGCATCTTCGTCATAAAAAAAAATAGTTAAAATGTTTTCCTCCAAATTCGTACACCTCTTTTAGCCTAACCTAACTAAACCTTAAAAATGAGTTGAATGTCAGATTGTAGTAAATCAACCTATATGTATGTACACATCTGATACGTATCCGCAAGATTGTAAAGTAAGCCTATTAATCCTCCCTGGCAATTGATATATTTTAGTATACTGGTAATAAAAAACCTCGCACTTAGCCTTTTTTCATCAAATTGGCACGTTTCTCCATAACCAAACCATTAAATATCTACTCATAGGCATCTTAAACATAGCCGAAATTCAGGAATATCAAACTGAAGTGTATTTTTATCAATCCACACTTATTTTAACTCTGTGGGATTTCCCTCCAAATTAGTCCGTTTTCCCTCCAAACACGTCCCGCCGCGGTACAAGATAACGTCTGATACAGGACGGCATGCTGTGATATGTGGAGAGATGTAGAAGGGGGGAGCGTTGTCATGGCAATGACCTTTCAAGGTGCGAGAGGGGATTGTTGTTGTAGTTGACATGGTTCAAAACACGACAGACGCATTTGTTCGATGTATAGCGATCAAAATCGCCACAGCCTTCTATATTTCGCCACTTCACAGTGTGGACTACACTATAAGATGTGTACAGGGGTTGGCTTAATGTAAGAACAGTCGTTATATTGTTATGTATGGGATCAGCTGTTGACATTGTTGTACTTTGTGAAATTGTTTTGATGAGATGAAGAATCTTTCGCAAAAGCATTTAAAAGTATACTAGGCCTACAGTCGGTATTTTGTAACCTGTTTTTATCATTCGTTTACTGCTGTGGGTAGACAGGTTAATGTCTGACCGCTAATCCATATATAGATTGTGTATAGATAGCTATTAATTTCGTGTGGTTTCCAAATGAAACTCACAATTCATAATAAATATCATACCTTTACTTTTAAAACAGACTTGCCCGTTGTAATCAAAACACTGCCCTCCCGTCGTAACGTCACAAAAGAAGTTGTGTAGTGTATACACATTTAGAATAAAATCGATTTACTGACTTCTATTGAGCACAATGACAATGTTTTGCAATTAGCAGAGACAATGCTTTGCTATTTAATTTTGAGTATAGTTTACATATTTTGTATGACCCAAAATTAGAACCTAAACTAAACAAAAACCACTTGGAAACATTGCATCTGTTAACCAAAGACGGATTGTGAAAGAGAACACTAAATCTTAACATTGTGTGTCCGAAATTTGTTTACCCACGGATAAAACAGTAAACACCGCTGACACAGTAGGGGGTGGTGTAATGGAATTAGGAAGACCTACTGTACAGTCGACCTGCATATGGCATTGCAACATCGCCCTGACTGATCCATAGGGGGACCGAGCTTTGCTCAAGGTTTAGTGATACTATCTTACAATATCATACATACATAGCCCTTTATTTAAGTATTTTTGCGCGTGGTGTTGTTGCCTTTGCTGTTCACTCAATATACACTTTGAAAAATGCAGTGTTTTGAATGTTTCGTAATATATTTCTTTTAAATATCTATAAAAACGGTTCTCGTAAATTAATATAATTGACGACCAATGAAAGATCTGGTTATTTAAAGTCCCAGGAGGATATGATTATGGCTTATTAGACATTGAACCCGGGTCATCGAGTACGAGAGCTGTGACGAAATTCCTATTCTTTTGGTGCATTATGCATTAACTAATCTATAACTTGTATACTCAAATTAAGTTTTATATTTTGTCTCAGCTCTAACCTAAAACCACCCCTAACAGGCAGCCAAATCATAATATTCCAACTTGACAAAACGTAACGTCACTTAAAAGGTCCGTATTCTGTGTAGTTTCATTGTTTAGCTTAGTTTACAAAAGTTCAACAGTCAATGCGTTGGATTGCGACAGTACAGTAAGTAGATCAGTTGTGCAGAGAGTATGGTGGACGTGCAATTCTTGTATACCAGGTCGGTGCAGTCAGCAGTACCGAGAAAGGCGACAAGATAGGAACGTGACGTACATCTGATACAAACCAACCACTCTCGGATTGATTTCACCTTTGTTACCTGTGTTTTAGCTTCTACCTTCCATGATCACGGAGGGTTTTATTTTTCTGGAAAACATTATCCGTCTCCAATCGAATTTCGTCAAATGTTTCTAAAAGTTCTAGTGTTGGTATTTTCCCTGAACTGCGATTTTTATGAAAACTTAAACTGTGTAAGATACAAATTATTTATTGGCCGAATAACGGAATAGAATCGTAGACTTGTTCTGGAAATTATAGTGATGAAATAGTAAAATTGTTGATAGCCGTTTTGAAAAGGGTTGAAATTGTGGCTACTGGAGTATTTTTCACACTGATTCAAATTTATCGTTGTTTTGATTTTGTTTACCTTGCCAATTGTGTTAAACCACATCAGAGAAAATTATAACGGTTTTTATTTTGTCTATACTTAAATTGTTCCACTTAAACACCTAATATTAATCACATCTTTGGCTACACGAAACACGATGACGTATACGCACTGTGGCGTAGACGTTGAGTTTTTCTCCGGTGACGTCACTAATAAATCTCGTTTGTCACCTTCCTCTCGCTCACCTATAACCATGCAGAAATGTCGTTTCCGGTGACTCACTCGCGGTCAGCTCCGAAATAACGTTGTATAAACAGTTCTTAAAATACTGAGCTTGCGTCAGTTGCTGCGATTCGCATGGCGAATGGCGATAGCGGGAGTTTAGACAAAATGGCGAAAACAAACACATCATTGTGTTTCGAAGGAAATATAATTCTCGTCATGCTGGAGCAAAAAACGACAGTTTTCAAACATAAGTTACTCTTTGCATAAAGGGAAATCTTGTTGCCCATGTAGCGAAAAAGAATCAGTTGAAATGTAGGACATCAGCACAATTTTTTTTCATTTTAGCCTAAAAGTCGTCCGCTAATTTTAAGGAAAAAATAGTTCTTGATAAAATGTTGAATACAATCCTTTTAAAACTGTGTTTGTGTTTATTATCACATCAAATTATTTGTTTCGTTAAATTATCATCGACAATTTCCCCTTTATCTAATGGAGGCATATTTGATGAATTTGAATTTACAGTAGGTACTACCGTTTCGGCGCACTATGTGCTAGTGTTACTTTTAATTAATGGTAACAACTGTTCGTGTTCAACAGGAAAAAAACCTAATTAATAAATTAGGCCTATGCTTAATTTATAAAGGTAAACAGTATATGAAGTTATCACTTTGTGATTTACAACATAATGGCGCAGTATGAAGAAAATGTAGTTCATCACACAACAGAAGTGTATTTTCAATCCTCACTCATTGTCTAACCCCGGTTCGTTAATCTTGAACTCGTGTCCAAAATTCTTAGTGATGAAATTCCATTCTACTTCAGATTTTTTCTATATTTTTATGCTCATTAAAATTGGCATCAGCTTAATCGGTAAATCGGTTATGCACTATTGTACTTAACTATCAAAAAGACAACACTAAATCGTGATTAAGTTCCAAGAGTCATAAAGTAACACAATACAATTCTAAATTGGTGTATTTGAATTTCAAAAATATATGATATTTGAAAATTACCGTCTTTTGGTTGCAATTTAAAATTTCTTCGCATCAAGGAAGTCCAAAACTCAGGATTCTGATGTTGTAGGAGTATCTTGAGGGGTTTCTTCCTCTTTAGGTTGTCTGTAGAAGGGTAAGTGCCTTGCTATCGCTCCCCATTCAGTTACCCAGCACGTCATGGCGACGGCGACAGCAGCATACACACCAGCCGTCGGCACCCATCTGACGACAATAGTTTGTGTAACTAACACATAAAAGACTAAATGATAAAAGACTACATAAAGTAACAATAACTAGAGAGCTGTCAGGTAATTTTGTTTTTGGGTTGGCAGAGAAATAGTTTCAAAGCCAAAGATCACCTGATGGTAAACCAAACGTCCGTTTTCAGTGTGAATATATCTGTCAAAATACATTTAATATGTTTCAGTGTCTCTGTGTGTCTATATTATAAAAAGTATTAACTACTACAATGATAAAGAGGGTATTTACTTAGCCACTGAGGAATGAGGATGCCTCTGATGGGTAAAACTTCTCCCAGCAAACTCCAAATGGCGATACGGTTGACACAAAAATCACTAATCTATGTACTCTGTTAAAAACATTATTCCTACCCTGCTATTTGATTAGGAAATAAACGATTAGGTAAACAAATGATCACTCAACCGAAACCAAAGTTTAAAATACTCCAGGAATCTTTTATTTAGTGTAAAAATAGTCCAAGGGAAAGTAATGAGAGAATTGCGCTTAAAGGTTCCTGAAATGGAATCAGTAGGGTTAGGAAGTGATCTCAACGAGAAAATACATTGCCTAAAGCTAATTCGTCTGGAGGAGTTCTACAGAATAAATTTAGACATCCGAATGCACCGTGACTATTTCTCCCTTTGCACAGGTTTAGAAAACCTATCGTCGTGATGTCTGCACTCATCCGAATTCCCTCTAGTTCTAGCAACAGAGAACTGGGAGGTCCTAAGTTCGCCTCAATAAAGAAGAATTTCGTAAAACTCTCAAAAAGTCCCGAAAAGCTTATTTTTTCTCCTCAATCTCAACTGACTGCTACCCCAGTGATTAAAAACTCACCTTCCAAACATTTGTCGATGCCTTGGCGCCACAAACCCAGCTCTACTCATGCCAGACGTAGAAGCTTCAACTGCGGTCGTCTTCACTCTCGACAATTCGGAACATTGCGTATCTATTTCCACCTTATTGGTTTTCACCGATTGTTTCATACAGTCGTTTAGTTTCATGTTCCTAGCGTCAATACAAAAGAATTCCGCTTTGAGAGGTTTGTTCAATTGTGGACAGAAGTTTTTCGGAAGTTTACAACTAGGTTTGCTTGCTATGGTACTCTCTTCCACTTGGGGTATGCAAGGTTCCATCGCGAATAATTTTGGTTGTGGCATCTTTATAATAGTGTCTTCCAAAGGCGTTACTTGTTTAAGGCTAAATACGGTGTGTTTTCCTTCGTGCTCACAAAACCCGCTTTTGTTCTTCGGAACATCTGTCTTGTCACATTCAGTAGCAGGTTTTAAAGATGAAGAACAACAGCTATTCTTTGAAGTGGCTTTACATTTAAATACATTCCGTTTCTTGGACACGTCTTCGCAATTGGCTTCTTTAACCGTTTTAGAATTGATTTCATTTAATTTCTCCTTGGGTTTATCTTTGTCGAAAAAGTTCTTACGAGATTCGTGACACTCTATATTATTTTTCTCCTGTACTTTATCTGGGCAAAGCTTTCTTCCGAATGCGTCTCTACCAATTCCGGATGAACTTTCCGGACAGGCTGACTTAGTTTTATTTTTTGTATGTTTGTCAGTTTTCCCCTCTGAGCAGAATGGTGATTGTTTCCCCAATTTGTCAGATAATTCTTTGCACCCCTCATCCATTGTGTTTGTTTTTTGTGAATTTATATCGTGTTGTTGTAATGTTTTAGGAAAATTTAACTTGTGTAATTTTGTATTCTGGTGTCTTGAGCTTGATTGTAGTGTTTGTAAACAAATTATGTTTGCGTCGAAATTTCAATCAAAACAGGTGATAAAACAATCACGTGTTTTATAGTTTTAGTTTTGTTTTTCATAAAATGTTGATCAGTACAAATCACAAAACACTGGAATGAATGTCATAGATAAAACATATGTTTTATCCACAATTACTAGAAAAATACCTATTTTTTAGTATTTTTCTAGTAATCGTGGTTTTATCCATGGTTATGTAGATCGCAAACCAAATAGAAAATGTTTTAAATTATTGACGTGGGCTCCATTGTGTATACTAAGGTATTTATTTTTATTCGCTGTGTACACAATAGAACATTCAAAAAATCGTTATGCCAAATTTAGGTTCTGCTACTGCTGCACTTGTGTCCATGAAATTGAAAATAAAACAAATTTAAGTCCAGGTAAATCAACAATTGATTATTTTAACCGACAAATTACCTTGTGACCGATATATTGTTGCAGAATTGAAAATGGCGTAAATAACTAAGTCAGTTACGTTTTTTGGGATTAATCAATGCAAGAAAAAACCGCGAGAACATGAAAAATCGTTGTGCTACTGTAATTTAAAATTGCTTGGTCATTTTGGGAATCAAATTTTCAACTTGACCTATTAACTTAATCCACGAGTTCTTGGAAATCAAATTCAATGTCGCGTGTCGAGTGCAGCAGCAGCAGGTGGCCCTACAGGAGATGGTCTATTGTAGGAATGGAAGACACGGACAACTCGTCAATGGTTCATTGTCACGCCACAAGGTATCTGTAAACATACAGCGTTTTATGACCACAATTAACTGGCCGTGCGGTTATGTTTGCCGTAAAACCCGAAGCTTTCTGGTTCTAAAACCGTTTCTGCCCGTAACGCCATAGAGAAGACTACATTTTTAACAATCCCGTCGCAAAATAGGTTAGCAAAGTGTCTGCCAATACGTAGACGAAAATAATTTTATATTTCTAGTATGAAATTTGTGCTGAATGAACTTATTTCCTTAACTACTGTCAGTTGGCTACATTATTGCATTTGACGATTGAAAGCAAAATACTGTAATGGGATAATTTTAATGTTCACTTTAGTTCAAAGTAGCCATCCCACGCTGAGGCGGTTGTCTGTTATAAGAATAAACATTATAGAAATAGTTGAACCTCCGATAGAGTAGCCTACTACCCTATGGTACCAAATCCATATGCATCTATATGGAGTAGCATAATTCCTTCAGCAATGCTACTACTGTCAGTTTCTGATTTCCGTGGTTTACACCAACATTTTACCAAGTGGAACTGAAAGGGCAGCCTATTCTGTCTCATAAACTACATCCAGCGTCTAAAACTAAAAGAAACTTATAGAAGCAAACTGTGAGACTGTAAGAGGTTCCAATCTAAAATGTTCAATACAAAATTGGCTACAGCTGGTCAGTATGGATAGAATGTCTACTTCAGTATCCAAATGATAGTGTTATAAATGAAGAAATATATATACATCCTTAAAGCTTCCTCTTACCTGGAAATAAGCTGGGCACGTCTAGACCTCGTCAACAGCCCTACTCTATCTCTCTTCTCCACAATAGTTTGTCCCGAAGACATTGGTGGAGTCTCGATATTTGTTACAGCCTGTTTAACCAATTGTTGACAATATTCTCCAATCTTGCTGTAAGCTGAAGATACACTTTTGTTTGCACCAGCACATTTTATAGTTGTGTTTGAATGTTTCTCTGTTTTACTTCCACCCTTCTGTTTGAATTGTCCGTGCGATTCGTGACATTTTGTTTCTCTTTCTTTTGTTTCATTAACTGTGCACAGAGGTCTTCCAAACTCGTCTTTGCCTGTGGTAGTTGTAGCTGTTCTTGAACTCGACGTAGATTCGTTAATTTTGGTGTTTTCTTTTGCAGATTGTTTGGTTTCTGGAGATTCTGACGTTTCTTTACACATTTTTAGTTTTGAAAAAAAGGTTTCCAATAGAAAGTTTGTGAGTAAATAGCTTTGGAATCTGGTGAAAGATTATTGATCATATGGTTGTTTGCACATGGAGAATAGAAGTACAATTAATTGTAGTATTTAAGAATCTTCAAAGGAAATCGAATTGTGTATAGTATTTTTTTACCATATACATACCCGTGGAATTGTTATCCGGATGAGCGGCTTAAGTCAATTTTATGTTGGTTCCGTCATATAGGGGTGTTTTGTTTACCGTTTGTATATTGTTTTTTAACTTATTTCATAAATAGGTTAGCCAAATTTAAACGATCAAATCCTTTCAAGTTTGACGACCAAACATGAAAGGTTAGCATACAAAATTATCCCAAAATACGAAACATTTTTTTCTACACAAGCGCTAAACGCACACATTAAACACACATAACAAGCTGCCAATTTAAGTGATTAACTTGGGTTAATCGTGTTACTAATGATATAATAGCATAAAAGTAAAATTTCTTCAGTTGGTTTAATAGTTTGCTGAGGTTTTATCATTGGAAGATTGGGTGGTAGCCTATTATATCGAGAACAATATCATCTGCTGCGCACGTTTGTGCCACCTACTGTGTTATTGTTGTTCAAGGTAGGGTCGTTAATGGTTTAATATCTATAATGCAATTGACTCGTAGTTTTTTTTGTCCTACCTTTACACCTAAGGACGCAGGCTGACGCCCTTTTTACACATTACTTCAACTAAAGCCTAGAGGGTTGTGGCATTAGCTTGGATAAAATATATTCGAGATTGGAGGGATTTGAACCCGGGGCCTCGAGTACCGAAGTCTTGTGCTGTACCACTTAGACCTGCTCGCTGCCCCGGGGTTGACTTACCGTAGATCACCTATAAACTCAGATCCAATTTTCCCTCTAGGAGTAGTAAAGTATTGATCATAACGAAACTGTCCCCAGATGCACTTCTCGTTGGAGCGAACTTAACTATCAAAACTTCACCCTATCCCGTATATTGAAGACGTGACCCGCAAAAGACACTGTAGTTTTGCAGCAAGTAGGCTGTGCTACAGTTGTTGAGACAGGAACTGTCGTTGCGCTCTGCAGACTCCTTTGTCTGACGACGACTCACACTCTCGTTCCAACCCTGTAAACATGTAAATTGCCACTACAGTATATAGCAACTTCGACAACTCCACCATACCCTCGCTAATCCCCCCTAGAAATTTTAATGTTTTAGTTTATCTATGCAATACACTTTTTTCGATTCTCTCCAATGTTTCACGTATTCTAACTCTGTGTTTTTCTTGCAGGCGGCGCACCATGGACGGGATGGCTGAAAACATTCAAGTCGTAAGTAGCGACAAAGTGTTCGATGGTGAGCTGTCCCCTACTGACTTGACCTTTAACCTCCCCGTGTCGGACACAAGTCTCCAGGAGCTTATAGACTCTGAACTGGCGCTCAGGATCAGTTCCCGCACGGAAGAACAGGAGGATGCGGACGTCGAGGAGGTTCCGGTGCTTACCACAACTAGAGTCACACCTGTCAAACTCCTTCTAGACCCAGACCCTAGCGATGGTCTAATACAGGCTGAGCGGGTACACACTATGGCCACACTCAACGTGTTCGCCGACACAATAGACTTATCTCCGTCAGAACCTACATCGCCGTTATTCCCTCGGACCCCGGTCGACTCTTCTCCTCAGATAGAGAGTAATCCTTTTGTTCCTCCCGAGGTTGTGTCACCGATAGAGAACAATTATGTTGTAGTTCCCGATGTCGAGTCGCCGCAGATTGAGAACAATCCGTTCGTACCCGATGACGAATCTCCTATCACAGAAGACGCAAGTGATCTTGAACCGATCCCGTTGTTCACACAAACCATCACTTCAGATCATGAAAGTCCTCTAACAGAGTCGAATCCGTTCCTCCAGGAGGAAGTCGTAGAAGACGTGTTGGTTGTTGTAGATCCTCCGGACGATTCTCCTGTGAATTCTTCCGGCATTGCATCCCCTCAAGAGTTTCAGGAGTTTGTCATTGAGGAAATCGAAACACTAGGGTCTGATTCGGTTGCTGTTACCGAAACAGAATTTGAAACGCAGGTAACATTTTCGCAAGTCGATGAGGAACAACTCCTCGATTTTTCCTCTGAGGTTTTGTCAGAAACTCACGATGAATCTGAGAAAATAGTTCCCGAACCTAGGCAATTTCCCGAATTTACTCTAAACGTCGATTCACCGAAACCTTCCGAAACCGAGACGCCCACTTCACCGACTTCTCCCGTTTCCCCGACTTCCCCCGTTGAAATCACCTCGTCACCCGTGGAGATTACCCCGTCACCCTTGGAGATCACCCCATCTTCCGTGGAAATTACCCCGTCTCCCGTGGAGATCACCCCATCTTCCGTGGAAATTACCCCGTCTCCCGTGGAGATTACCCCGTCTAAAGTCGTAATTACCCCGTCTCCCGTTGAAGTTCCCTCGTCAACCCCGAGTGATAGTGATAGTGTAGACTGTGTGAATAACAGCATGCGCGTTGCTAACATAGGTGAAGAATGGACCACAGTAGAGGACGCTGTGAAGGAGGTGCTCAGCTGCGAAGCTGTAGAGGAGTTCAATGTGAGTGACTAACATACACTATACAATGTAGTTAAGTATCGTATCGGTTACAAAGTTGCATTTACTGTGCCATCAAAATTACCAAAAACATATTTTAGATTCACGATAGAAAATTCTAGGTTACATGAATAAAAATCATATTTCAAAAGGCGAAGTTAGGACCACGTGATTATTTTTACTCCCCGTGTAGGTGTTCATATATTAATACAATTTGTACCACCCATAGAAATTTTTTTTCTGTCGTAAATCCCATCATATCTTTAAAACGTTTTATTTGTATTGTTACTCATGCATACAAAATCAAATAATAATTAACAAAACAAAAAAAGTAATATTCCAAATAAATTCGATTAAACAATAAATTAGGTCATACTTTACACAATTAATGAATAATTTTGTTCTGACTTCTTTGTAGAAAAAATAAACGTTGTATTCCATTTTCATGTCATAACTTAATAAAATGTAAAGGAACTTAAAACTCATTTAACTTATTGGGAGCTATAATTCAACTATTGAATTATTAGAGAAAAATAACCAAGAAATATAATTAAAATAAAATAAAATTCGATACATACAGAATCACTGCACAAATTCACACCAACACCATAGAAATAGATTAGAACAGGAAAATTATACAGTTTTTCCTAATATTAATGTACAGAGTTGCTTTTTAGACTTGTTAGTGCGTTTTAACTAGATTTACTGACAGTTTTAACTAATTGAATAATATTGTTAGTCCTAAGTTGCCTAGCCATAAGAGTATTATATTTTAGAGTTGGTTACTATTATCATAGATAAAACATACACCCTTAGGTTAGTCTATGCTATTACATGCTATTACATATTTAAAGTGTTACATAAGTTTTTTTGATTTACAAAATGTGAAACCGCTGTTAAAAAATACATTTTATCAGTGTTAATTGTTAACGTCTGATAAATTGAATGGCTCCTGTTTACAGCTTTTGTAAAACATAGGCTTCATTTTACACCACACACTACATTTCACATTATGATTCAACTCAAATTGATGTGCGGTTAAATTAATTGCATTCCTCTGCCAAAATGTCAAGTCAGTTAAACTATATTTTTCAAGACGTTTAGCGCCTGCAAATTTTCAACGCATTACCCGCACAACGTTGCCGTACACATATTGCATACCGAACTGTTCCAGGCGCTACTACACATCAAGAATACACCAGAATTTACGTTTCTCAATTAATTTGCAAAATTTGCACAGATAATTCACAAACTAGACATAGACATGGAAACTCTCCTAATTTCAAGTCGTAATATACAACTTTAATCTATCAACAAATCACAGAAGTTATTTATGAAACTCATTCTCGCCTCGTTCCAAGACCGTCATAAACAAACTGTAAAGTATTTATGAGCCGTAAAACAGATGTAAAGTGAAGATTGACGGTGTCAAACATTTCCTCAATAATGTTGCCAGATCGGCAGCGCCTGTATTTGTATGCAGCAAGCGTCAGTTGCATCCGTGTGATGTTGTTGCGTCACACATTCACCAGGCGCTGTTAAAAATATTGTCCTCACACATTTAAAATAAATAATATGAGTTTGTAACTTTAAAATATTTAAGTACTAAAAATACTTATGTAAAATAAAAAAAAACAAAACATAAAGTATTCATAACCTTAGTCAACGTTTGTCATCTCCTTTTTTTTCTTAGCCTTAACATAGGTTACAATCTTTTTCAATGTTGAAGCACTTTTGATTTTCTCGAGTGTTTTACACTATTTACTCTATTTTACACTGGTCTGAAATCCATTTACTTTATGTTGATTAGAAATTGTAACAAATGTTGATTTAAACAAAGAATACACGAATACACTTTTATCAACCATAAATTTAAATCCCATTCTTTATAGTTTCTCCTAAATTCATTTAGTATGTGTTAGTATTTTAATGTAACTTTCTATACATTTTTTAAATCACCCTGGTATTTTAGTCAAATATTTGGCTCCACCAGCTTTTAAAACTGCCCTACGGGCTAGGTAGGTAGTTAAAGAATTGTTTCTAAATTTTATTGCATTTTTTGCTTGGGATGTATACTCAACTTATCTCCGTTAATACTTGACTTGGTTCAAAAACGATTCTTATCCGCTTTGTAAAAATATTGTGGTCCTTGCAGTAATTTTGTATGAATGTATTGTATGGCGAAGCAACCTACTTCTTAAAGATTATCATACACATTTGATTTTAGGGTTGATAAAATTGCTAGATAAAACATAAAGATTTGACAAGTAGGTAAATATACATGAAAACACCGAAACCTAGTTTTGTAAAATCAGTACAGGTATGTCTAATAAAATCGAGTTTTAGAATTGATAAAATATTTAAGTCAAATAGTTGGTATTTAAGTAACAATCAAAATACTTCCGAAGTTTTTAATTGAAAATAATAGGGGTATTAGACTTTTAATTAGCTAAGGGGATGAAATCCTCATATTCACATTGTATTATCATGTTTTAGAACACAGTCTCCGAGTCGATTTCCACAACAACCACCACAAAGACTGTAAAGAAGAAGAAGAGCACGGAGAACGGAGACGCGACAGCCAAAACTAAGAAGACAAAAAAGACCAAAAAGTCTGAAGAAAAAGAAAACCACATTTCAGTCGTGAGTAGTTGTGTTTGAAATATATGTTTTTATTTCAAAAATGTTAAATGTGTTTCTTGATCAAGTAACAATGATTTTCTGTGTGAATTGTCTGAGGATTTTGAAATTTGAACTAACCGTAATTTAATTAACCCCTTTCTTATTCTTTTGCGTTAGTTGGATCCGATTTGGAGAAAAGAGCTGAAGTGCATTATTTGATTAATCTAAATTATTAAAAAAATAACTATTCATATGTATTTAATTTTGTGATTCTTAAATGACCAAGAGTCGATTGATAAAATATATTCAAATGTTGAAAGTATAAAACAACCACTATGCACAAAGAATTAAGTATTTTGCTTGTCTCCAGCAAAATCTCCAATAATTGATTCAAATACGCAATATATTATTTTACAATTTTCATAATTCTGAATCCCAATTAAATTGATTCCGATAAAATGCAAATATACCAAAACCCAATCCACAACCAAGGACGACTAAAGTAGACTTCAACAAGGTAAATTGTGAACTAACTTGTGAAGTGTGAATTAACCCTAGAATTTGACTAGATCACCAACGGACACCACGAGAACGGATTTGACGCCTTGAGTACGGATAGTCAGGAAAATCCGGAAGTGCTCATCAGTAGTGGTCCAGTGGACGATGACGAACTATCCAACATTTGCGTGCGCGACCTGGTAAGTAGCTCCCTCTCTCTCTCTCTCTCACTTCAGTGATAAACTCTCACCTGTTATCATACTAAGTCCCGTGGTGATAACAACAACTGGTAATCCATAGTAGGGGCCATGATTGTGGCCGTGCCGTTCTTGTGGTTCTTGCTGCGGTCTTTTTATCAAAGTTTGAATGGGAAGGTTGGTGTTTTTGTGGGGAGTTTCAGTGTATTGTGGTTATGTTTGATATGTTAAAACTGTGGTTGATATGTGCACTGTGCTTTTTGAATGTGACTTTTACACATTTTAATTTTACTTGTGGCTAGTGAAAAAAATGCTAGTACACACTGATTAATCAGGGAATTGATTGTGATGAAGAGTTTCGTGCAGTTGTTTGTTTCAATTACTTTGAAATTTACTAAGGTTTTTTGTAAATCAAAATAATACCTCAGATTTTGAAATAGTTTTCAGAATAGTGGTCAAGTAATAATTAGCTGTCAGGCATAACTTTTAGCTACCCATGTTTATATTCTATTTTGAGGGGTTAAAATTAATTCCTGAAGCAGAACATTTTTCTGCAAAAATTTTGTTGTGTACTGTTACTGTGCAATACTAATACATTGGGTTAAAATTTTAACCCATTCCTTTATTTTTGTGTAAAAGAATACAAGAAACTAAAAACCTGTTAAAATTTTTGTGGTTTGATTACAGTATTCTTTTCCGATTTTAAACTCACACCTCTCTCTTATCTTTACTTGAAATAATCTAAGTCTACTAGTTGGTTGGGTTGATAGTGAAAAGTCTGATAGAGTACAAGGTCCTTCGACTTTGGGTAAACAAAATACCTTTGTTCTTTATCATCACGGTGAAATACCTTTCAAACAATAATTAGAATAAAATAAAATCACATTTTTTCCCTGAAAGTACCAATATTGCAACGTTTAAATATGCCCCAGATATATTTAAGGAATTTTATTTTTAAATAGGGTATTTACCCTCTTCAGACTGTATTATTGGATTTAAAAATGCTACTAAACACCAAAAGTTTCCAGATATCACAATCAAAATTAAAAAATATGTACTAAATGTAACTTATTTGAATCGGAATTTTTCTAAACAAAACCAAAATGCACTGTATGAAAACAACATTGCTCTACCTATAGAATTACCTTGTTCACATTTCCTCAAGAGTAACAGAGATAAAAGATGAGTTGTTGTCAAACGTAATGGATGAATTGTTTTTTCAACAATGTTTGACAAGATCGATAACCATTTCCGATAATGAAGGTGGCTCTGAAATAATAAAGCATCTTTCATTTGATGAAAAGTCACTAGGATTATCGGCTTATGAGTTTCAAGTACAATAAACGCCCACTGTATAATTTACACAAACATTATTTTACTTCTAAGGTACCCTCGTGGCTTGTATATGTATTTAAATAGAACACTACTGTACAGGATTTTTTACAAACTGATTTAAAATTTCAAATTGATATTTATCAGGCATTCAAATGTTTTACCTACACTTAAGCTTGTTATTTCATCCACTTATTTAAAGTGTGCCCACTTTATGTTTTGCATGTCATGTTTATGTTGTTGATTTTGTTTTGTGTTTGCATGCTTAGAAACAATTATACTGTAGGGAAGCGGCCAAGAGTAGTTCCGTTTCGCTTAAAGTCCCATCTGAGGAACCTGTACCAGCTGCTGTTCCCATCAAAGAACTGGTGAGCATTGTTGATCAGCTGTTTAGGAGCGGAAAGTCTTTGTGAACCATGATTTGAAAAACAGCTGTTTATATAAATATAAAACTAAAGCTACAGCTATATTTAGGTTATAATACTTTTTGAGTGAATGAGTGTGTAAGAGAATATTTTTTAAGGAGGAATTTCATTGCAAGTTGATTGAATTGTATAATAGGGGAACATAATGTTGGTTAACAACTAAACTATACATTTTATTGGCTTTTATTCTATTATTTTTGGTAAACTGTGGAATACATTGACTTTCCTGCTCCATAGTTTCAACAAAATGTTACATTTAGGGTTAATTTAAAAAGTGTTTTTAATGTTTGCTTGCTGTGTGTGTAGCTTTTTGTTGTTTTGTGACTTGGGAATCATACAATTTAACTAATTACGCAAGTTCTAACTCATAATGCAACCAGTGATATTTTCATTCATATGAACATTTTCAGCATAAAACTTCAATATAATTAAGTCATTGTAATCAAAAGAGGCAACCTTAACAAAGTAGTGTATGCATTCCTAACAGTTCTAACAGTACATTTATAATTCATATTATAAGGATAAAAAAAAAAAATACTAATAGAGTTCAGCTAAATTACCTGGGAAATTTAGAGTCCAAGGGCTAATAGATAGGTTTACACAATGAACTCCAATTTTCTCAGGTAAGCTATCAGAATAACATTAATTTAAAAAAAAAAGTCCTAACAAGAAAAATTTCTATAAAATACATTAATACATTGATTCATTTACCACATGTTAGAGTGTGTGACCAAGGCGTGTGCATGTGCATGTATATAGCGTCGCAGTTTCTGCGACCTGCAGAAGGCATGTGAGTCGCAGCCTGTCACAGTCGCAACTCTGTCACCGTCGCGAGCGCTCACCCCCTCCCCTCGCACCAACGGCTACACCAATCAGCTGGTGAGTACGGCTTAGGTTCGCTTCAGCAAGCACGAGTTAACGCTAGAATGGCTAAATCGCTACCAGCTTCAGGGAGCTAGATTAAGGGAAATTAACCTAAATAATAGGGTGGGTCTATTTACTAGGTTCACTTGTGATTCATTTGAAATGGGTGGTTATTTTTCTATAAAAGATTGTAACTCTTTTGGACAGTAAAACCCCTTTTAACTGCTGGTGAATTGAATCCTGGATTTATTTAACAACAAAAAAATATCCAAATTGGAAAATTAGCTTGACAATGGCAATCTTCTGCCCAGCTTGACTAACAAAATATAATGTGCTAACGGACACATATATATATATATATGAATTTGAACGGATGGTGTTTTTGGCCTGTAGGGACCTCAAAACGAAAAAAAAAAATCGGTCCCGCGTCCAGGTCTTACAATGAGTACTACGGTAATAGCTTATTCCCTATATGGGAAATTCGCTAAAAACAACTTTTGAACTGAAATAGCCTATATATATATCAAATTGATCAAGTGAATAAGTAATCTGAAAAGCCTCGTCCCATTTATTTTAGTTAGTTATATGTGTAAAAAATATTACTGTATTGCTTTTAATTTAACGATCACTGTTAAGTTATGTTTATTTAACTTTATTCACTTATTTTGATAACCACAATGTTATGGAAAGTAACTCACAGAAGGTCGATACAAAATTGATTCCTTTTGATATGATTTAGAAATTAGAACGTTTTAAAATGCCAAAAGTAAAAATTCCCTAATTCTCTGAGCATTCTTAAGTCAACCCATCATGGGAATCCAGAGTCCTAAATGGTACTCGCTTTGACATTCTTTCATTGGTAGACTGGATTGGATACAACAAGTTTTGAAAGGAATAGCTGAGCCTTGGAGTGGCATATAGTACTTTTATCTTATCTACTCTCCTTATCATTAGATATCCACATTATTGTGTCCTATCTCTAGAAGCACAGTAAAATCTAAAACTATTGTTGCTCAATGTTATAATTGTTGAGCAATCAATTTCTCATTTTTTTAAATTCATCTTGAGAGATTACATTTTTTCTAGTCATTAAAATAAATGAAAAGCCTAAATGTTTTCAAACTTTCATACCATTGACTGTGATTGAACGTGAAACAGACCTTGGTGAATAGGTTTCATTGATTAGTTGTGATATAGATTCTCCATGTGGCATTGGACAAGTGTGAATTTATTACAAGGAGGCGAACTATACCATTGACCACAATACTATAGAACAAGCAAATATTATAAAGCTATGGATAATTTGATAGCTGTGGAGCAATAGCTCACAGAAGAAAATATAGTAATTTTGCCTAAGCTGGGAAACTGTATTCGACAGCAGAACAATCATATGTATGCTCAAATAAATTGTAAATTTAAACCGATAAAAATCTTGTGAAATCCAGATAAGTGTAAATTTGTTTTTTTACAATGGTGCAGCCCTATGGTACTCCGAGATGACAAGTCTATTTCACCCTACTATCACAGTCAATGGTGTAACAGAAGGTGTAGCATTGGAAAGGTGGGTAAGTTTAATCGCATGCTGTTTGCTGTTTGGTTGGTTTAGAAAGCCAGATCTCTAGGAGATCTTCGCCGACTCACGGATTCGCCACAACATCGCAGCATCAACACTGGAGTTTCTGTCAAGGCTCTAGTAAGTATAACTGACACTAGGGCTGTCCAAAAAGTAGCATTTGTCATGCCAGGGGGAAAGCTGTTTGATTCTCCCTGAGCATTGGCCACCTTCTGACCTCTATTTCATACCATCACGGAGAACGGGTAGCCGCCACATAATACAATAAGTTCTCGACTGTCGTTTCTGTCATAACATCAATGACTTTCGGGATTCAAGATTTTTATTTCTCCTTAGGCAGACAAAGAGGTGCATTTGACATTGTCAGTTATTAAATCATCAGTCACACATTCTGCCTCCATGATGTTTAATTGTAAACATTGGTTCAATAAAAGAAAAATTAGTGAACTACTACACTGAATCTTAACACAGTATTCTTTAGTGTAAATTATTCCTGACAGCTTTTAGTTTGCAATGTGTTTTCTACAAAACCCCTTTTCACACTAATGGGGGGAGGGTTAGTTGTGTTAATTTTAAGCTCCACTAGAGTCAAAGAATTAAGAGTAAAAATGGTGCTCAAAAGACTGAAATGACTGTTACTTTCTGGACAGCCTGCATTTGTATGTTTAACTTGGTTAACTACATCAAAATTAACCCTAGAAGAGGCCCTAAAATGTCCAAAATGGTGACTGGTATCTTGGGAAAACCGGTTCCCTTTGCAAGTGTGTTTATGGGAGTTAGTTTTTACCTTTATTTGTGTTAGCTATATGTACTTTAAAATTCATTTATTCGTCTTAAGTATACATTCAGATTCAAGTTGTGGAGTAAAATGTATGTAAAAAAAGGTAAAAAAAACCTACATGAAGATTGTGAGATTTGAAATCTTTATAGGGGGAAAAGTCGTTAATCTGTGGATTTTATATTTAATATTTTGTTTCATTTGAGTAGGTTTTTCTTTGCCGTAATTTTTGATAAATTGATAAAAATTAAAGTTTTGCGAGAGAATTGGATACTTTTTAATTCATTACCACCTACAAGTGTTTATGTTGTTAGACTATTCACAATGCTTTTTTTCATTAGTTTTCATAGTAAACTTACTTCACAACAGAAATTAAGGTTGTCTCTCTACAAACAAGGTAAGAAAACTGAACGTTTTTTCGGAATGTGGAATGCTATATTATTTTACGTGTTATGTGCATGACAGGCTGCAAGCTACTGGAATTTGGTATCAAACGAACCTACTACGCCCCCCATCGTACTAACTCCTCCCCCAAACAGAAATGTGGCCCATACTCTTAAGGTTAGTGCTTCTACTGGTCATTCATTTATTCTTGATAACTGTCTTAATTTGGAAGTTGCATGTGTTGATAAGAGTTCTTGATACATCTTTTCTTTTGGTTCTTCTTCTTTCTATCTGTCTGGTGAAAAGTTAACGTTGAATGTATATTGATTTTGACTTCCGCCAGTGTATTTGATTTGATTTAGAATATTGCTTGCAAAGTGATCATTTTTCAATCAATCTATAATGCAGATGTTTAAAATTTGCTTGAATGAAAATAACCAATACAAAATTTGTTTACATAAGATGAAGATATTTGTTAATTGTTACTTCTCCTTCTCGTAAGGTGAACCTATGTTACTCTTTTTTAGCTCATTACTATTTAGGAATAGATTTTTAAACATCGTAATTTTGTAATGAGAAGGTATACACTTTTTCATAAAAAAGAAACAAAATAGTGTTATGATTTTATACAGTTTAGTTTAGTCAAACATATCATTTACCATTTGCAGTTTTATATATTTTAACACGTCGAGTATTAAAGTTCACTTTTCATAGCACACTCAGTTTCAGTTTTTCAGGTATTTGGGTTCCTGGAGCATAAGTATTTTCAAAACACGTGCACATACTTTTTCACTCATAGTAATATTTTGGTTTCAGCAATGTAATATTCAAGAATGTGTGGTATTACTGTATTGTTTTTGTTTGCAGAAATCAAGTTTCAGCAAGTTTGATCAGCTGCAGAAGAAGTCAGTGTTGCATGTTCGATCGTCTGACGCTTCAAAAATCCAGAAACAGTTAAATCAGGTAAGAATCGTGAAATTTCTTCAGTAAAAATTCTATATATTACCAACACTTATGACGCTAACAAATTATAATCTACGAAATTGCTAGGTTTTCAAATAATTTTTATTGTGCTGTTCATTAATGATACTTTATGTTAGGTAGCCATAAGACCAGGGTTTGGCCCATTTCCTCACAAAAAACTTTAAGATGTTCAATGCGGCAGCGCGATGGCCGACCGCTGCCGGTAGCGCAAACATCTAATGCGCTACGTGGACAAGTGTGTGAAAACGTTTAAATATAGTTTCATCAAAATGAGAGGCATATACTGAGTGAAAGGTTTTACCAATCACAAAATTGTAGCACCAATAAAGAGGTCAAATTGCACCTCGGTCTCAAATTTATTAAACTTAAAAACATTAATTTTCTTGTTTTGACGATGACTACAATTTTTGTTCGATTTATCATATGAGCTAACTACTCTCTATTTAATTTGGTATGCTAAAATGGTAAAATATAATTTCATTGATTTGCACATTTTTACCTATAAGAATTATTCACAGTTAAATTTTTTTTTTTTGAAGAGAACATTTTCAAATTGACATTTTCTTACAATGGCAACGCAATTATTTTTGGCAAACTGCTAGTAGGCACAACTAACGTGGCAATTTGAACTTAGTCTAGATAAATATAGTTAGTTTTACATAATTTGAAAACAAATTGACCTATCTAAAATCTTTTACATAAAACTTTATTAGATACAAAAACTGCCTCTTAAAAACAATTATTACTATAAAAAGTAATATCAGCAATAACCCACCAAATAGAGTAGCTATCTATGCTCTAGTTTAGGCATCTTATGCCACAAACAATTGATTGACCTACATTGAAACCAAAATCAATTGAACAATTGACAGTTATAATTAGTTCAGGTGAAAACCTTACTCTCCTATCAACAATAATATCTATCTTATTAGCCTATATCATATATCTGTATTATCTACCTATTAATAGTTAGTTATATATTTTATTCTTTTTACATATAAAACATTTTATAACACTGTTGCAGCTACATAACCAATGTAAAATTATCTGTCTATTATCTTATCTTAGAAAATTTGTATTGATAACGTTCCAAGTTTGAATAACTGCAATGGGAGTGTTCTAATTATGGCTCAGGTAGGCCTATAGTTTACTTTACTCTTACTATGACATTATATTGAAATAAATGTTTCTATTTGAACACATTAACCTCTTTAATTGTGTAATTATGTGATTTTCAAAATGAAAAATGCCGCATGAAAGTAAATCTAGTGCCTTGTTAAATCATCTTAATATTGCTGAAATGCCAATGACCAATAAACTATAGCTACCTCTTCAATGAATGCTATTAATTTTAACTATTTCAATTCAATGCATTGGCATGAGTTTTTCTTCAAAATATACCTAGACTAGACTAGATTCAGACCAATTGTGAAGATAATTTTCAAAGTTAGATATTAAAACAATTTGTCATTTTATGTAGTTATAGGCCTATACAAACTAAAATCCAAAGAAAATTGAATACTAACTATAGCTCAAGAAAAAAAATTAATTAGATTATTCGGTGAAATTGGAAGCTTTCCCATTATGAAGTTAGATTTAATAATTCATTTTTTGATATTAAAGTACACATTCAATATACTACTCAACAATTCAATATACACCCAACATGGACCACACCACATGACCACACCCAACATGGTACACATTCAATGGACCAGTTGTAGCCTATTTTTTACATTAAAAAAAAGTAAAAACATAGTTGAATAATCCACTCTAAGAGTATGTTACAGTCTAAATTTACGATTTCTCTCTTAGTATTTCTTACTGGGATGTTTTGATGTGACAATAGTGCACAAATACTTGAAAAGAACCGGTATGGATCATAAAAAGAAAATGATGTTTTTGCCCAAAAATAAACATTATTTAACATTGCTTAAATGGAACTGACAAAACGTTAATGCTATTAGAATAGGATTGGGGTCAAACATGTAATTTGCTTATGTTTATGATCCATACCTGGTTTTATTCCAGAATTTGTGCAATAAGTAGCCTTACCATTTTGATTAGATTAAAAAGTTGGTGCATTCAACAGAAATCAGCACATTTACATCAGCACATTCTGTTGGAGGCTCAACTCAACTAAGTCTACAGATTCAATACTGGTGAGCACGGGGATGGAATGTCTCGTTTTAAGATTCAACTGAGATGTTTGTTGTAGGACACACCCGAGGTGCAAGGAGCCAACCCGACATGCAAGGCTTGCAACAAGACCGTGTTTGCGATGGAACAGATCAAGGCGGAACGCAGCGTCTGGCACAAGAATTGCTTTCGCTGCAAAGAATGTAGCAAACAACTCACGTACGTGTCAAACATCTGTTTAGCCTTTACCACTATAGATTCACACCATGCATGTTGAAAAGCACAAATGAACTAAAATACTCTCTTTTTCTTTACTTCTCTTTTTTTCTACGTTACAAATTTGTTGTATCATACCATCCAAGATGGATTTCTTGTTCGCTTTTACCATACCTTTTCGGTAGGCCTAGACTTGTTTATGAACAAAATTGAATTATGGGCATAATGATGCTTAGGTGTTACCTCGTATCTGCATATTTTTGCATTTTGTGTAGTTTCTGTGTTGCAAACCCCTTCTCCTGTGAGCGCTACCGTTGCATACAGTGACTTGTTGAAGTTGAGTACATGGTGCACTTACAGTTGTAGACTGTAGCTCTGACGTTCCACATGTGCAGGTTCAATTTCCTTAATGAAATGTGTCTTAGCCAGTGGGAGGACTCCACCTTAAATAAAAATTTGTGGTTTATTTGGAAGTTGACAGCATTAATGAGTTTGATAAGGATTGAACAAAACACCTGTTTACCATTTTTTGCATAGAGTAAGAACAGAGCACAAAATTCTTCTTTGGGTTTTTATTTTGGTTTAGTAGTGACATAGTGTTGAAAGACATTCGGAAGAAAATACATAATCTAAAAACAGAATAAAACAAGTAATAAAAGTTATCAAAAATAAGCAAAAGCAGGTACGAGTAATCACTTCCTAAGCAACAACGGTGTATTCTGTATTAACAATGCTACAAACATATTTACGAGAACATGAATGTTGTTACAGAGTGGACATTTACCAGAGCCATGAGGGAGAGTTGTACTGTAAACCTCACTTCAAAGAGTTGTTCAAACCCAAAGCAGTTCTCGACAACGCGGACGAAGAACCTCGTGAGTAACACCAAATTTTAATTTGTAGTTAGTAAGGGCAAACATCAAACTTTTAAATAGGGCTGGTAAAATTGTATTTTAAGTTAGGGGGATTGGAATATTTTCCTAATCCATCACGCAAGATCTGTAAGTGAGACTATCTCCTTTCTTCACTATACTGAGCAAAATTGGTGAATGGTTGCGGCCGCCCTCGTTGTGTTACACATGCTTTCTGCACAATGTTAAAATCACTTTTATCTTTTTCCACATCCATCAACTGATGAATTTTAAACTAAAGTTGGCCTATGAAACGTCTAAATTAATTAGCCATTGTTTTTTCTCTTCCAGCCATCCTCATTCTTACTTCAGCGAAACTAAGTGTCGTAAAGAGGTGGGGATCGGCCAGAATTGATCTGGCGGAAAACCTGTCATTGTTGTAACATTTTTAGCTTGCTCTATTTTGATGGAATTTTGTGTGGGATGTTAATTTACACAGACCTCAGGTTTAACATTTGAATAAGGACTGAAGTAGATATATTTAGCCTTATTTCATTCCAGACTGATGTATTTTATACATTTTCTCAGATAATTTTCAGTTTTAATTTGTTGTGGTAATATTTAACTCCACATTATGTGATGAAAGGTGTTTTTTCAAAGTTTTTTTTAAGTTTATTTTATTCTCAATACATATAGACCTTTATTCTGTCTCAATAATATTTTGCAATGGAGCTTCTTTTTTTTAAAAAAGCTTAAAAATCTACTTAGACTAGTTAAGTAAATACCAAACAAATCTAATACCAGAGTCCCATTACAGTTCTTGTAGTTGATAAAGTCAACTTTCTTGTATGCATCACAAGAAAAACTTAAAGATCACTAAAATCTTTCAATATTTATTATCTTTCAAATTCTTTCCATACCAAGTGAAATTATAAATTCTGCAATCTCATAATTTAAGTAAATTTAAATCTTTTTGTTTGTATCTAACTATATGGTGAATTATTTATTACAGTTAATGGTAGGCGTACAGCTACCGAGTTAAGTTTAATAAATGTTAAGTTGTAACATTTTGTTAATCAAAGGAAATTAATTTGGCTAGTTAGGCATTTTTTGAAAGGAGTAGAGTTCAACTAGCTTACATGAGAAAATTAGATTCCAGGGGCTGATAAGAACACAAGACATAACATTGATTGGTGTAATATTTTGTGTTCTGTTATTGTGTATCTATTGCAACCTGGAGTCTAATTTTTTTCAGGTAGGCTAGCTGAACTCTATTGAAAAATTCTCTTAAAATTAATTCCTAAGTTTTAACATTTGATTTTTAGTTTTAAGACGAGTAGGTATTTTAAATCAAATAAATTACTGCGCTAACTAAGCACTTGTGTTTAGTGAGACGAAGAAAACCAGAAATGATAATAAGAGAAAACCAACCCGTTGAGTTGCCTCCCGATGTAGTTCGAGGTAAACGCTTGTGTTTAACTCTAAACATGCCCTGTTTAGTGTTTACCTTATTTTGTTGAGAATGAGATTAGTAATAATCATGTTTCTAACAGTCTGTGTTATATTGTTTACTAACAGATGATTTGTAAACAGTATTTTTTAGCATGAACAAAAATAATTAAATAGACTATCAGCCGTGCTGCGGTTACCATGGTCACCTTAGGTTCTGGCGCACACCGCTGGGAGCGCCGTGTAGTTACGTAGCGCGTACACCGTGACTACATGGTACTCTCAGCGGTGTGCGCCAGAACCTATGGTAACCTAACCGCAGCACAGCTCACAGTCTATATTAAATTCTTTTGGCCATGGTTATAGTAAGTGATGAAGATTAATTTGAATAAATAGCATCTTTCAGGTTTTAGTTAAATAATTTTTTTTATATTTTTCCAATTAGTAATTGTAGATTCTCGGAATATTCAACATATCTTTCATTCTCTTACATAATCTGCAAAAATAATACCCAAAGACAGTGATTTTTTTTCACACTTTTAACTTATTTACTGTGAGAATTTTTTTTACTAAAGCATGGTTTTGCAATAATACTAACTTGTTGTTTGATGTCTAAATCTCAAATCATGCAAGTCCTTATATTTTTTAATTAATGCTTCTTTTCATTGAATTTGATTTGTTTTCCTCCTATTCAACTCCATTTAGATTTTAAGGCGTTTTTGCTTATGTGAATGGTCATATTGCACTCCCATTCATACCCCCTACTAACACCAGTTATTATGTTAATCTATAATTGAGTCTTGTTCTACTTTCTTGTATGAATTAGTATAATGGAAATTATATAAAATGTTTGTGAAATGAATAAGACAGTTTTGATTGTGTTAAATAAATTATCTAAATGACAGTTAATTTTGTACAGATTAGAGAAATGCTTTACGTTCAAAATGCTTTTATTTTATTTTGTTATTGAATAGAAAATATTTGATATATTTTTTTCCTTTGGATAAAAAATATGAAGTAATAATATAGACTATAATCACGTTTGTTTTACCATCACAGGTCAAGCCATTATGAGCATACAATTTAAAAAAAGTCTTGAATCAAATTTATTTCTTAGTAAGATAGGTAGTACAACTTAATAGTAATTAATTAAAAATTGAGTTTAAACCATAAATTGTTTTACCATCATACACAATTCATCCATGAAAATATAAATTGAAGTAAGCTACAAAAGACGATCACTAACCAACTTATTCTTATATCAAAAATAATACATAAAGAGGGCAGTGGGGAATCAGACAATAAGCAAATTTGCCGTCATCATAATTTGCAGTTGAAAACATCGCCAAATCGAACAGTCCACTATTAGAAACCAGGCCATAGTTAGGTGGGAAGGTGTGGAATTTGTTTACCGAGTAGGCAGAAAAAGCTGAGTGTTAAATTCCCCCCTTCCCCCCCCCACATCACTTAGCAACAGCTGACTAAGTCAGTCAGCTGTGAGTTAATTATATTGTTGCCAACATGGTGTTATTCAAAGGTATGCTAATCTCACCTTATAATTGTTAAAATTGTGGTGAATTATGTTACTTTAATTGTTAGAATTATAGCAGTTTCTAGGGCGAGATTTAATTGGCTTTCTCTAGGTCGTTTCAGGTGTTGAGCTTGTGTTACGTTGGTTATTTTTTTAAGGAAGAGTTTTATTGAAAAGCAATTAAAAGCTTTGGTCGAATTTGAACTTATAATTTTTTTACAGAGTAAAAAGAAATATTTTGTCTAAATAAAGCTTTAAACTTACCTTTTGTGATCAAAATAATAGTTTTTGAAAGGGAAAGTAGGCTGTTTTTTTTTTTATTTATAAATTAAATTGATGTTTTGGTATTTTAAACTGAATTTATAGTTGATTCTGGTGTGATATTTTTGTAAAAAAAAACACTGTAAATAGGGTTTTTTAATGACCAGATTAGGAAACTTTTAAACTATTATGTACCATAATAATTATTACATGAAAATTCCCTCTTTTATTAAAAATCTATGATAATATAAAAAAATATATAATTTAGATAGTAGAGATGCTTTCCTTGTGAACTGAGCTATTATATGTTTTGATTTTCTTCCATCAAACGTATATTTTACCTTTCTATTCATTACTCTGTATACTCATTATACCTTAAGCCATAGCAGATAATACTATTTTAAACATAGAGAAATATACAAAAAAAACTTATTGATGAACAATCATAATAAGTAATTAATCAGAGTATCAGAGTAAATTAATCAAATTTACTCAAAAAATATGTTCCACAAACCATTAAAATGATTCCTCAATTAAAAAGAATCAAATCAGGCCTACACAATATTCAGAACAATAACACAAATTAAAAATATAAAACATTACAAAAACTACAAATATTTTAAAAACATTGGTAAATGATTGGAAGAGTTCAATTTAAATTAGTTGAACTTTAACTACCAACAATGAGAGAGAAAGAGAGCATTGTTCCCATAGGGTGTGTGAGAGCCTAACAATTACTGCATGTAACGGCATGGTTCACCGCCTCTTATAACCTTGGTGTGATGGTTGCCACCGCCTTCTACACCATGCCACTGCCACTGCCACCGCCACCTACACTAGATCTAGTTCATTTTTTAAACTTTCTAAACTTAACAGTTTGACGGTGTGTTTGTGTATTCATTTTTTTCTTTTACTTTGCTCACTGTTATTAAACTCAAATCCTTATGGGTTTGAGGAATAAAGGTAAGTTTATGAAGGCTAAGTCTTTAATCGGCTGTTTTTTGTCAAATATTGAATAGTAATTTTAATAGTCAGTGGGGGGGATCAATTTATGACTAAAAGTGCTTTTTGATCGTTGGTATTGTTTTCTGTCAATGAAAAAATTCTTAGCACAGTATTCTTTGGACATTGTTTAGTTTTATTCCCACAGATCAAATTTCTAACTCTAAAATTGAATAGCTCAAAAAAAGTGAATTAAGTAGTTGGTAAGTAGGTCCAGGGGCCAAAAAATGGAAGTTTGAAAAAAGTTAAGAAGTAACATGCTCAATTGTTGTACTTAAAGGAATGTAGTAGGCCTAGGTTGTCATTCTTGTATCCTAAACTGTTTGAAAGATATTTAAATTTGCGTTCATATCCGTATGTTTCCCATGTAAAAGAAAAATCAGTTAGTTGAAACCAATTTTTATTGTTTGCAAATTTCAGGGATATCTCATTAATAGCATGTTAAGATTATAATGCGGTTTTAATTGCAGTTTAAATTTTTGTGAATACCACACACTATGGAGTGTTTTAAACCCATTCTTACTTCAATTCAAGAATTGATTAAATTCCCATTAATTATGACTTGAAATCAACTAAAAGGTGCATATTTAAACCATCCTTTGAGCATAACTTGGAAAAACAATAGGTTTTTGACAGAAAAATTAAGAAATTGATTGTGAGTTTTAAGTTAATTTGTAACACAATTTTATGATTTCAGCCAGCGATAAGGCCGATCTGGGGCTGGAGGAGCTAAGTGCTCTCAACGTAAAGTCAAGGTTCCAGGTGTTCGAGAAAACGTCAGAAAGTATCGAAGTGGAGCGATCTCCAAGCACGGTTAACGTAAAGAGATCTCCCAGTATCCTCAGCAAACTCGCCAAGTAAGTAGAGCGAGTGTTCATAAATAATACTGAAAATCTGAGCGGGATGAAGTAATAAAGCAGGTTAGCTGAGTGACTAGTGAGTGCTTGCCTTACAATCAAAAGGTCGCCGGTTCGATCCTGAGAAAAGGGGTTAGCTTTTTGATGGTTCGTAACCGGACCCGACTGAACCAGACTGATAAAACAGCTGATCTTTGTCAGTAACAAAGCTACTCCAATCTACACTCACCTTGCATTCATTTAGCTTAAAATGCTCACCCCAATTTACGTTGCTGTCCTAAAGAGTTGTTGATAAAACATCTTATAAGTTCCTTGGTACAGAATACAACTGTACGCCAACAACAATGCCTGGCTTTTCCTAGGTGATATATATTGTTTTCAAATACATAATATTAGTTTAGCAGGATAATTTGTGCAAGATACCTTCCAACCCAATTAATTATGATAGGTTTATTAGGTTTGATGAAAAGTTAAAATCAATGTTAGATCTTATATGAACTAAAAAATTCTAAGCGAGAATGGGGAATTCACTTAGTAAAAATAGATATTGAGTTAACCTACCATCCCATCACATTACCTATGAAGTAAGTATTCAGAATAACACATGCAGTGAGTCATCTTTGGCTGTCAATATTTGCTTTATCATCATACTTCTGTTGTGAAATAATAAACCATGAGAATTTACTACTTCTGCATTTATGTTAGACCTTCTTTTTAGTTGTAAGTTTCTTCAGATGCAGGTGTATCTACAAAGAAAAGTCCAAACGGTGTTAATATAATTTCATTGATTAATTCTTCTATCAATCAGGGACAAATATCTTTTCTATCAGGGACAAATTTGAAATTAGTATTATACTTTATCTCATAGAAATTCTATTTGGTATCAAACCAGTAAGAAATATATATTTTTTTATGTTGCTGAATAGCATGATAATTTAGACCTTATGTAGACCTTATGGATGGAGCACTGACTGAATTCCTCAAAAAGATTTCTTAGTATGCTAGATGCATATTAAGAAAGCAAATTTTCAATTTACACTAAGCAGTTATTTGTTGTTTTTGATGAATAACTGTAGTTTCTATTTCTATACAAAAGTACAATTCCTGTATAAAAGAAACAAAATTCAAAATTGTCCAAAAAAAAAACTTCTCATTTCCTTTATAAATAAATCCAATAATTTTTATATTACCTTTACATCAACAGAACTTGTAGTTAACTGTCAAAATACCCTGTCATTATGTTCTACAAATTGCCCAAGTTTTAAATACAGACATATACACTAAGATCACAGTATTTTTGGGTAATTAATTTCCCATAATGTCTGTATCAAAATAATAACACCTAACACATGTTTAATTTAAACAAAAACCAAAACATTTCATCTCTTAGCTGTAAAAACAAAGTAAACTCATGTTTGGAAGAGTTTTTTGTACGTGTTTCGTAGAAGATCCAACAAATTGCTAGTTGAGTTTTATATATTTTTAGATTTCAGAAGAAAGGAATGGACATTGGAGTGCCTGATGAGACTCTTAATGGAGTCGACTACGAGGAGTCTTCTAGCTCTGAGGACGAAGCCCAAGGTCAGTTTGTTTACATTACAAGTTTGGTTAGGTCTAAATATTGTTAACAATAAATTGACAAATAAATACTGTATAATGTACCATAGAAAATACACCTTTTAAAAATTATAGCTGAAAAAAATTAAGGTAGCTTAAGTTTACCATATGTACTTTTGAATGTTCTGTTTTAACTTCCCTTTTTTTATCAGTTAACTTATATTATGTCAGTTAGTTAGTGTACATTACATTATATCATTGGTCAAAGATTTTTAATTTGATTGGAAACAACAGTTTGGAAATATGTTTGACCCATTAATGTACCATGGATTTAAACCTAGTTCTTAACTAATTTACAATGGCAGATTACATATTAGGCTCGATATAGGCAACTGCCTGGGGGCCACAGACAGAAAAATAAAAATAAAATTGTTGTAAAAATAGTTTGAAAGAGCTTAAAAAACGAACAAATTCAAAGCTAGTTTCTTAAAATTTCTTGGGGGGGGACCCCAGACCCCCCGGTAGCTCTTTGTCATCCCAGTTAAAAGTCTGAAATGATGCCCATGGGAAGGGGCCTAAGTTTACATGTGCCAAGGGGCCACTGAGGTCATAATCTGCAACTGCAAATTTACCATCCATATAGATTATTTTAAGGTATGTTTAGGGCCAGTTATACTTTAGTATGTTGATGTTGTATTGTTATTTTACATTATTGAATTAGGTACCTACCTTTAAAATTATCATGACCAAATATAACAATATACAGGGCATATTTTGCTAATTTTAAATTTGTTTTAAAAATATGTGTTTCTCACCCTTTCTTTATGAATACATATTAACAATACCATTCAGTCACCATACTAAGTTGTGTGAGAGATCCCACTTAAGTTAATAATGTATTACACTGTATGCTGTGTTTATTTTAGGTATTAGATAATTTACTTTAATAGACATTTTTACTTGATATTGATATTATATATACAGTGTGTAAATTAAGTATGGAAACAAATCTGTATTTTAAAAACCGAAATAGATAGAAATATTCTATTTGTGGCAATAATAGTTAACAAAGATTCCGCAATTTTTCACATGAAAAATATTTTTTTACCCCCCTAACAGGGTAGGTGGTAGGGGGTGACTTATTTTTTTCAAATAGCAACCCCTATTGAGTGACCCCTCATTTTGAAGGGTTTGTCAAAAGAAACACAATGACGCAAATCCGAGGTGAATATCTCACTCCTAGCTAACATGGCGGATATTCCAAAATGGGTTTTTTTTTACAAAAATTAAATTTTTCATTACCCACCATTTAGGCTAGGGGTGAAATATCTACCTCGGGTTTGCGTCATTCTTTTTCTTTTAACAAACCCTTCAAAATGAGGGGTCACTCAATAGGGGTTGTTGTTGAAAAAAATAAGTCACTCCCACCCCCTACCCTGTTAAAGGGGTTGAAAAAATATTGTTGATTAAAAAAATTGCGGAACCTATGTCAACAATCAATTCCACAAACAGAATATTTCTATCTATTTCGGTTTTAAAAATACAGATTTCTTTCCATTATTTGTGAAATTGGTGCTTTTCACGTACAATAAATCAAATTTTGGAATATCCGCCATTTGGGCTAGGAGTGAGATATTCACCTCGGATTTGCGTCATTGTGTTTCTTTTGACAAACTCTTCAAAATGAGGGGTCACTCAATAGGGGTTGCTATTTGAAAAAAATAAGTCACCCCCTACCACCTACCCTGTTAGGGGGGTAAAAAAATATTTTTCATGTGAAAAATTGCGGAATCTTTGTTAACTATTATTGCCACAAATAGAATATTTCTATCTATTTCGGTTTTAAAAATACAGATTTGTTTCCATACTTAATTTACACACTGTATAGGCCTATGCTATTGTTTAAATCCAAATTAACAATAGTAGGAGTACTAAATTTTTTCACAATTAAAAATCTTATGTAATTCTGAATTTTAATTTGCAGAAGATGGCCAAGTTGTAAAAGGTTCCAAGCTAACAGAGAAACCAATTAGTTTTAATAAAATGGAGGACGTAAAGCGGACGTGGGAGTCAAGCTCTGGATCACAGAAGACCAAAGAAGAACTGAGGGCCGAACACAAGAAGGAAATCAGCCAAATCAGATCCCGGCTGTTCCAGGTTGGTCCTGTGTTTTAACAAAAAAAATTTGTTGAAACTCATTTTATCCTTAGGCTATATTTTTATTCCACAAAGTTATTTTAAATTTCGTAGTAACATTTTTGTTTTGTATTTATTTTAACGGTTATGTTTGTTGGTTG
Organism: Macrosteles quadrilineatus; assembly: GCF_028750875.1. Lineage (NCBI taxonomy): Eukaryota > Metazoa > Arthropoda > Insecta > Hemiptera > Cicadellidae > Macrosteles > Macrosteles quadrilineatus. Next base: position 91,695,549 of record NW_026542598.1, on the reverse strand, counting down.
AATTTGTTACCCTAGTTTAAACATCTTGTGACTAGAGACTCTTGTCCGACGCAAATCAGTCCAAACCAAACCATCAGAAGTTGATACAAAAATGATAGCTACATTTTAAAATGATGGTTGAATTAGCGTCATTATGTAATACAGCACTAAACAATAACAGGAATGAGCATATGTACCCTACAATTGTTAGCGCTGTGTTACTTGTTGGTATTGAACAAGTTGTGATTTGTTTGCTTACCTAATGGACAAAGCTGTGTTTGTTTGCAAATTTGTCAGATTTAAGTGGCCGTTTGAACCAGCCGAAGTACCAAACCGATCTGAATGAGAGGAACTGGAAGTTTTACAAAATTATTAACTCGGTACATTTACAGGTTTTTAAAGGGATGCTGATGCTAGAAGTTTGTAGAATGTTAATATTTTCACCTATTCTCGCCATGACATTCATTCTTTTTTAGAGAGAATTTACATTTTACTAAATCATCTCAACCTTAATTCAGTTTTATATCACCTTTTAACTCTGTAGCCTTGTACTAAAACAATTTTTACATCTTCATTTTTTCTTTCCGCAGGGTAAACAGGGAAAAATGAAAGAGATGTACGAGCAAGCAGTTGCCGAGAGTGAGGGAAAAATAACCACAAAGAAAGACCCCGATATTGTTGCGAGTGAAAAAGCGAGACTTCTGAAAGAGAGGTTTGAACGAGGGGAAGTGATTCACTCAGACTCAGAAGAAGACGAGGAGAAGAAGAGCAAAAATAAGGATGTGGAAGACATGAGCGTTTTTGAAGCTGGTGAGTTACTATAGAAAAATAAAAGTGCAGATAAACTTTGAAGTTAAACTTAATTCGTACATTTTAAAAGAATACCAAGTCGCTGGGTAGGAATTATATTGTAAAGGAAAAGTCCTATGCTTTACTAGGATGAAAAAGATCAGAGTTGTATGTATTGTGGTCTTTTATTTTTGAGTCCATGGACTCAGGTAAGTTAGCTAAATTTTATCTATTCCTTTTGCAAAATAATTCCTGACTACAATCGTTCTACCCAAATCAGCCTTAACTGCAGATTATCTGCGTGACACCATTCAACACATAATACAAGATTGTGTAGAACAATAATGCTGTTTGGCTGGGCATAAAATGTTTAATGGATGTTACAAAGGTACATGCTACTCAATTCAGTCTCTCTGTTGTAACTTGTTATCTAAAATATAAAATTCCTCACTTAAATTTTGATTACTTAATTAATAACGTATTTTGTTTTTAAGCTGTTTTAAGTAAAAACATTATTATCTCGGTAAACTTTAAAGAATAAAAATAAAACATATCACGTCTAAGTGTTTAATCTAGCCTATGTTGGGTGGGAGTTTCATAGCTTACGATTGTTCCAGGTATATCTAAGAAGTCGAGAAGTATATTCCTGGAACTGGATGCGACGGCTGCCAAGACGCAAACATCCCCCATTTCTCCTCCCGTGCACGCTCTTACGCCACGAGTCACGGAACGCCGCACTTCTCAGACGGTAGGGTTATGTTTACGACAGTAGAGCGAGGTTTAGGTGTCGGTGTGTAAAAGTTTAAACCTCATATTTAACACATACAGTATTTAAGCCTTTTGTTATTTTATAGTCTATGTTCCATGTTAATTGTATTGAATTATATGTTAATCTGTAAAATAGAATTTGAGAAAATTATGGATAAATGATACAATTTGCCTTCTAAGGTTTTAAAAAGTAATGTAATCTATATAAGCCCCTGGACTCTAATTTTTTCATGTAAGCTAGTTAAGTTGAACTCTAAACTAAGTTACAAGAAAATTCCTAACTAACTAGCCACTTAGCTTCTCTTAAGAATATAACCTTTTTGTTTAGTTATCCATATATAAATCCCAAAGTACCAATGAACTTTTGAGAAAACTAAAAGTCGCACCCCCATGAACCATATACTTAAAATGTTCGTCAAGACGAGAAACCTTGCGCAAAACTATCCATTACTGTATTTCATAAATTACGTAATACTTTTCCAAAGGGGACTTGCCTAATGTTATAAATATTTCAGCTGTACTTATTTGTTTGTTATTCTTTCAATGTATTACCTTATTAAAATCAGGTGTGATTATGTTTGTATCACTGTATTCTGTTTTGTTTAATTCAGCTTAACTTAACCAACCAATAGTTTTTTATTAATACTTATGAAGTCAAAAAGGGGAGGCCCAGCTAGTTATTTTAAATGTTATTTTCATTTTGAGAAGAAAGGGGGCGTAACCCTTCTCACATACGTTGTTAACCTCACTTCTACAACAGTGCGCATTTGCAAAGACATTCCACCATGACTTTTACCAGGTGTCGAGGCAAGTGTCAGAAGACATTGTGCGAGCCAGCGACTCTGCAGAGGACGTTGTCGTTCCAACGGCCGATATATCAAACAAGTTCAAGTTCTTCGAAACGTACAAACCGCCCGAGAAAGAGCGTAAATCTTTCCGTATAACTCCACCCAGGGACGGACAAGTGAAGGTTAAGCCAGCCAAAACTCCTTTTCACAGATGTGTATTATGTCTTGCTAACAACGGCTACGCTTCCGACCTCTCTGTAAATACCTCCTGTAGTAATGTCGTAACAGGTGTTGCTCCTACTAACAGAATTTTGTAACTCGTCCACCGCCTACAGCTGACTGGTACTGTCAAGCAGTGTTTGTTTTACAGATGGCAGTGTTGCCGCACTTACAGTCTTACATGTTTACTGGTACAAGAGTTTAGTGGAAGTACGAGGGCCCATTAAGTAACTTTTTGTTACCTTTACTGTCGTAAATCCTTACAGTTTTCTAGTGACACAGTTCCAAAGGTGAAGATGCATCATTGTCAAATCTTCCGTTTTCAATTTAAACCAAATTATAACAGTAAATTTTTAATCCTTATGAATCTGATATAACAGTGGATTGTTAAATACCACTAACCTATAAAAGAAGTGGATAAAGACTAGTCATCATTATCTATTCCCTGAAAATTATGTTGTTAAAGTTCTGCTGAAAGTGAAATATTATGCAATGCTACATTACTTAGATTCTGTTCATACACATTTCCATACAATGTGGTTTTTGATTTGTTTGTGTTTGAGTTTGTTTTCAAAATGTGAATTGTTTTTTTAAGGATACCCTAAGGTAGTCTAACTTTTTTGTGAAAACCACTGTTGATATGAATCAGTTTGGTTGTTAATGGTTTTGTCATGAGAAAACTGTATTTTATACACTTATCGTCTTGTGTCCAACATGTATAGGTTGACAGATTACCTTTTATCCGGCATTTCAACATCTGACACACTTTTTTTTAGCAAGATGACATGCTAATATCAGTTAAATTCATTAGAGATCTGACTCTAATCTAAAACTTTTCATTTCACCAGATGTACATGTAAACCCTGAGTCTGATAAATCAAACTTGATTCTTTTAGATGTTCTTATCACACCGCTTACCCATGATAAGGGTTGTTGGCAGGCTAGTGGGTGAGCGTATGTGTCATATTGCTGATACCGTATATTTCCAATTGTGATTTGTTTCCTATAAATTTACCTGACATTACAAAGAATCTATACATTGACACTGTACTAATATTTGTCGAGTACTAATATTTAGTTTTATGTTGTTTGAAGTTTGTGTTTTTTTGTTGTGTTATTTGTTTTGGTTGTTCTAGGAAAAAATTGTATTCAACAGCAATGAATGTAGGCTATAAAAAAATTATTCAAAATCAGAAATATGTACAGGAGACTCTCAGTAATTCAGTAATATTTAGGCCATATCTTAAATACAATTGCTGATGGAAAAAATAGGCTTTCTGAAAATTATTTAAATTTTTAAGTAGACTTTAGATAGTGTTTTTGTTATATTTGTTCTTCTAATATTCTTCTTAATCTTAATGGACCATAGTTATTCAAATAACAATTTCACTCGAATGGTTAATTAAAATTACATTTTTATATTTGTAGTATATTTATTACAAATAAAATTTTCCTTTTTCCATAAATGTTATGACCCCAAGTCTGGCCATTTCCGTAGTGCCTGATTCTGATTCTGAGCCTGATTCTTTGCAGTGTCCGATTAGTTAGAGTCCACTGTTTATAATTTTTTATATAAGCATAAACTACAACTTGAAATAATATTTTACAAATTTATATGTCAATTATGTCCATGTAAATGAAAATCTATTATGTTCTAATTGTATTGGAGTAACTTGTTTGCACAACTCAGTTAAACATATTCAAATTGCATCATGTTGAACTGTGTTTAGTTCAACTGTCGACAACTTGTCCGTAACTGTTGTTAAACCATTGTTGTTCCGTCAGCAGGAGGAGACACCCGATCGCGAGGTGTATCGTGACCCGAGCGTAGTCCGCAGCGAGGACACTACAGAAGACGAGACAATTGTCAAACGCAGCCAGACAGCTTCTCGCATGCTCTCGCTCTTCCGACAAATGGAAGAGCAGAAAGAAGCTTTGCCAGACGGTAAGCAACACAGAATTAATACAAAATGTAGTTGGTGATTTTTAACAAGGTTAAAGCCACTCAAAATTGTATTTTAAAAAACCATTAAATGTATGCTAGAACTGGTGTGTTGTAAAATAAATTATACATCTAAGACCATAAAGAAAACGGGCGGGGGACTATATACAGTAGACGACTTCGCATAAACCGATGATCGGATTATCCGCCCTCTATCCTGAAACAGTTTGTTACAGTTTGTTTTAACCAACCTTGCCTCGAGAGCAGTTTGGTTTAACCGCCACTATCTGGAAATCTCAGCATTTCTGCTCCCACGCCCGGAGATGGAAACCATACGCTTATCTCCACAGGAGTGACTAAGAATAAGTTATTTGGTATTCATCCCAAAAAATATTGCATATTGCCAGTTTGTTATCATCATTCGTAGCGCGAGCACATCTGATTTGTTATCTGTGTGGCAAATTTATAAAATCGTAAAGTGCGTTACAATTTTGATAACTGATTATCTTATCGCTAGAGTAAACAAACAGACAAAATTTGCAGGGTGGGCAGGGGGGTGTTAACAACTTCAAGGTCAAGATAGTTTTTGTGACTCAGGTCTCCAGTGAGAGGCTATAAATAAACATACTGTCTCGTAGCAAAATGGTTTATTGTATTTTTAATTTCATCAAAAAGTTCTGTAGGTACTGTATTACGATAGATTTTGACAGCATCAATTATTATTACAGTACTAAAGCTATTAAAATTTAAAAAAAAAATTGACTCTAGCCTACAACCATAATTTATCCACTGAAAGTAATTTTGATAATGTACATACATAATGTTTGTAATATTCTTCATTCAAATATTGTGTAGGATTTACATCAAATTATTAGTTTCCTAAATATTTTTATAAATAATTTAACCTTTTTTGAGCAGCTTTTTTATGCTAATATAAGTAGAATACTGGTACTCATCAACATTAAAGTGTTTTTGTTTGTGTTTTCAGGCCCCAAACCATTGAAGTGTTTCACTCCGCCACCAGACTACAAGGAGGACCAATCAGGCTCAGCCAGCTCGGAGGAGGAAGAAGAAGAAAGCGAAGAGGAGGCGGAGAGCGGCGATGACGGCATCGTACGATCATCCGACAAGATTGAGGATGAATTCCTGAAACAAGTACGTACTGTCGACTTTCAAGATATTTAGAACAGAACAATCACATCTTTTTAGCGTAGGATTAGAATGTCAGCCCTGAACAGCAAATATAACTACAATGTAGTTTTCTAATAATACCTATAGTATATATTTTTTGTTGTATTTTATAAAAGTTGAATTAGCAGAGTTGTTGGGTGATACAAATGATTGCCTTGTAATACAAAAGTTAGTGTTTCATTTCTAAAAAGTATGAAGCGTTTTTTAAAAGGTTTTAAAGTGAATCCACCAACGCTCTTGATTATTTAGATTTAGGATTTTAGGATCAAGAATGAGATGGTCTCTAAAAAAACTTTGTTTATTCAATGTTAATATTTGCTCCGCCTAATCATTGTGTGCTATTGAAAGGAAGTTTGAAGCACTCTTCAAAGGTGTTTTTGTGCACCCATCTGTTTGCTCACATGTTTAGAATAAAGAATTATCATGTTGTTGAAAACAAAATCTCATTAATTTCAGCCTAAAACATTCTTTGTTAATTGTCTGAAAGCACAATTGCTTTCCTAGGAACATCCTAATCACTCAACTTACATACTAACTCTTTACTTTATGTGTCAATGTCAATGTATCAACTAATGCTAATGCTATCAATAATTTCTAGGCTCAGAACGCTGCTAGAGCCAAAGCTTTGAAAGACAAGTTCGAACACTGGGAGCCGGAGAAGCAGTCCGTAAACAATGCCATCAATATGCTCGAGTCTGAGCAAGAGAGTATTGAATCGACCAAATCTCTGCGAGCGAGATTTGAATCGTTGAAGGCTGAAGTTGACCAACCAAAAGAAAAACCTCGTCCCAAAGTCAACCGATTTGTGGTAGGTATTTTTAAAATTACCATTCTATACCAGCTTTAAAATGGCTGTGAGCATGGTAGAGTCAATGTTTTGCTTAATTTGTTCAATGTGTTTTAGTAAATGTTAAAATTTTGGGTTGTATTTTTTAGTTCACTAAATTTCCAATTATGTAATATTTTTTATGGTATGGTTTGAGTCATTATACTTGATTTGGAGGATGAAATTGCAAACTTGAGTTGTAAGCATAGAGTGGTCATGAAAGGAATGTATTTTGGATTACGTATTTTCTTCAACATTCATCCAGAGTACTATATCTGCTTTTTTTTAAAGACAATTCCAAATGATGGTTTGGTGTTCACTGAACTAGGACAAAATTAATCTAGAAGTCAATCCTTTAAGATAGCGGTTTAAAAAGAAATGAAAATAAAGGTAGTGTGTAACTATAATTCCATTATTGAATTGATTTGTTTCTCAATTCTAAGCCCAGTTCTGATAAATTTACCTTTTAAAAAACTTAATTCATTTGAAACTACTGTCAAAAATATCCAAGGAATTCTTAATTATCACTCAATAAAACACTGATCGTATTCCAAATGATGAAAAAACAGTTCTTTAAAGAAACGCATATTGTTAAAAGTTTGGCCTGAGACTCATGTGAAATCGACAATGGTGATTTCTTTAAACTTTCGCTTGCCATGTTTGTTTTGCTACCCAGCGTGCCATACAGCATTAGTGAACTTTTAATTATTGACTGATGTATAACTGAACTTAACAATAATTATCGTTAACAAGTGCTACTACATTCCAACTACAAATCGTTGTTTCATTAAGTTCATGCGGTTTTATGGGTACTATTGCAAGGAAGCAGAAAATTTTGCCACTCTAGGTAACAAAACAAATGAATTTCCTGCGGTAGTTTATGATTAATCGTCGTTTTGTGCTCTAATTACTTCTGTAGTATGTTTTTGGATGCTGTTTTTATTTTTAATCATTTCACCCACTAACAGTGTGCGTTGTGATGATTGTTGGATTGTTGTTTTTTAAGTTTTTAGCTGTTATTGTTACAAAGGCATGAAGATTTTGTAGCATGCAGCTGTTTTAGCATGACAACTGTTTTACAGGTGAGCATGACTTTTTTGTGCATTTGTTAGTTTTATTTTTAATAACTTTGTTTGGAGTTCAAGTTGTTTTATTAGATATTTTAACATTTTGATTTTAATATTATGTAATTTATAGTTGTAGGTGTTATTTTGTATTACTGCAGGAAGAATGAAACAGTAAACAGCAAACATTTAAATTTTAAAGTAATTATTAATACTAGGACACTTTTAGAGTAGAGATAAAAATAGTTAAATGTTACTCAAATATATTTTAATGAGGTTCGATGCAAACAAGTGCGAGTCCCACAGGACACTTGTGAACTGTATACCAATCAGAATTCACATTAAAAAAGTTAACAATTCTAGCCTGTCCCTACAATCTTAATCCCGTTTTTTAAACTCCTTAAATCAACATCTGAAATTGAAATAGTATATGAAGAGTAACACATTTTGTTATTACACATTAAATATAGGTACTGATTTATACTGTACACAGTGAAGTTATTTACTATTTTATTAGGGTATCTAGTTAATTATTTTTAGATTTAACAATACTTTCCAGTTCACAGTTGACATTGCCTGTCGTAGAAAAATATACAGTTGTCAAGTTGTCCCTCGATAAACGGACAGGTTAGGTACCTGTAGGGTGTGGGATTATCAAGTTTGTTTTTTGTTGATGTTTTTGATCAAGATAAATATGATTACTATTTTTTAATTACTGTTAATGATTTGGGTTTGTAAAAAAGCATGATTGCATTAACAGAAAGTACCAAGGAAGTAACAACAAATAGTCTAGTAGGAGGCAGGGGATTGACCTAATAGACCTAATAGATTGTGTTGAGGCAGGGGGGACCTAATAGACCGCAAGAACTGCTCTAAAACAGGCCATTATTCAAAAGTCTGTAGGTCTTATCTCATGTCGCTGCAGGACTGTTAACGATGCTTCTGGATTACAATGTGTCAAATTATCGAGGGGGGAGGGGGGTATATGCGGAGTAAGTTTATTTACGACTTAATTAAAATGCAATGAAACAAGTGGTATTGGTAGATTTTGATAAATTAGAACCACCAAGAAATGCTATCATTAGCTTTTAGAAAAATAAATGAGTTAAAAAATGATTTTTTTTGGACAAAACCTTGTAGGGAAAATATTTGGTAATGTAGCCAAACTACCAAATACTCCTTTCATAAATAATAATTTATTCCAATTCCTTGGATGGTTAGTTGATGTCAATGAAAATTTTACTCTTAAATAAAACAAAAAGGTTAGTACAAGTAAAAATGTGTTTATCTGATTTTACTAATCCAATGTTTTTCTTCTCTGTTCCAGTGAGGCTAGACTTGGCTCTTTCGTCGTCGTCGATGTTACTACTGTGTTATTTAGAACAAAGTACTTCTTTTTATAAAATTGAAGTGTTAATTTTATTAGGTTTTATAATTTGTTAATTCTTTGTTGTGATTTTGAAAATATATATTTTAGAGAATTTAAAATACTATCAAAGTTTTACTAAGTTTTTAATGATTTTGAAATCTATCTAGAATAAAAGTTTAATATTGAAATTTATTAAAATTATTGTATTTATTGTGTTGATTTTCATTTTCCCTCCTTGTCTGTTTTGTAATACGGCAGAACCTTGATAAAATCCTCTTGGTATTTAAAATTATTATAGGTCTATTTGCAGGTTTGTTAGACGTGTTATCAAGTTGAGTGACGTGATGTATTATTGAGGTCTTTTCAGTAACATGGAATTGAAGGTGTTATATAATTATGTATAGATTTGCAATGACACTTGTTATCAAGGGTGACTTGTTATCAAGGGTCTTGTTATTAAAGTTCCACTGTACAAATGTATATAGCTGAATTAGGCCTATACTCTTGGTTGTTTGGGGGTTGTACATCAACTAAACCCTCCATTGAGCTGTAAGATGATGAAACTACCTTATTCAAACTCCCTACCCTGTTCTAGATGATAGGCTTTCACAGTCACAGCAAATTGTCAAATCTAGGTCTTCGTCTGATGACTGTGTCGTTGAATAAGCTTAAGGCCAATGTTTAGCATAACAGCTATACATTGTCAGGGCCAACTGTTCAACTGGAGAGGGCATTGCCGTGGGTGAAGGTATGTGGGGCGTGGGGTATTGTAGAAAGTTCCAGAAAGTTTTTGCTCATGGGGATAACTGATACCTGTATATTTCCGCTACCTGTAGAACGCTCTGCGCCACATTTACATGGTAATTGACAGCGCAAAAATCATTGCTACCAGCAAAAATGTTCTTATTAGAGCCCATAGAAAATTAGAAATAAACTTCAACTTCAACAGGAATGATGGAAATCAGCCCAATTTAGTAAATTACCATGTCGTCCTTTAGTTAAAGCTTATTCAACAACGTGGTCATCCCCCAGAGAACTAGATAAATCCCTATACAGTGTTTTTTAACTTTCATGTACTCAACTCTATATTCACAAAAAACTGGTATAGTTCGGCCGCTTAGAAAGCGACCTCCTCTAGCATTGGTTTAGCATTAGCGCGCAGGTCGTTTTCTAAGCGGCCTAACTATAGTTGTCAAAATACACAAGACTCAAAGAGTGTAGTGCTTAAAGGGAAAAGGGGAAATCTAGGTTAAAGAGACGTTACTCTATTCACAAAAACTTGGGGAGCGAGCTGGTCTAGTGGCTAGAGTGTGGGACTTCGGTCCCGGGTTCAAATCCCGCCCATGCAGGTGAATGAAAATCCTCAGATGACGCTGCATGTGAAAACCAATGACAATATTTTAGTTGTAAAATCTAAACGTAAAACTGAAGGAATAATCTGGCTCAGGTGTACTCAGGGCCGGTTCTAGGAATTTTTCAGAGTTAAGCGAACACCCGAATCAGCGCCACTTAGGATTCCCCCCACCCCCCCCTCCCAAACCATTAACACAACTTAACCGTATTTGTGAATTTTTCCCAATAATTTTGGGAACAACTTTTTTAGAAGTTTAGTTAGAAGAATACTGTACTTGCAATATAAGATTGTTTATTATTTGCAGAAATTTAACATTTTTACACTTTTACTCATCATATAAACTTTAGCAAAACTAAGGCCACACTAAAAAAACAGGCCGGTATGTTCGTCAAGCATAACGTCACGATAGAAGACGGCAATGACGTAATGTTTGCCGTTTGTGATCAGCTGCTTGTTTTAATCTTTCCTTGGGAAATACATAAATAAATACCTACGTCATTGCCGTCTTCTATCGTGACTTCTTTGGGCTGACTGGACTCGCCACCAGATGATTTCAACAAAAATCTACCTACACATTGATTTGGCTTGTTTTTTATCTTCCTGTTCCAAATTCGCCTTACGATTTCTATAATCAGTGCCAGACGTTTTCTTTTTTTTTGCCATTGTTTTCTTAGTATCGGCTTGCAAGATGTTTTCGTCATTTATTCAGTTTATACTTTCCTCTTATTTAATGCGCTAATTATAAATTAAACTTAAAACACTCGTAATCATTCACTTATCAACAATCATGAATCATCAAAACAACACCAATACGATACCGATACGGTATACGTATAAAACTAAAAGAGTGCAATACAACGTAATGCTCTGCTCTAGGATAAGAGAAAGAAAAGGGATGGAAGGGTGGGGAATGTTTCTTGTTGTGACAAGTGGTGCTGCGCGCTTGCTTATCTCTAGTTAGTATGAGTGAGTCGTGAAATGAAACCCACCAGCGCCGTGCCGTACGCTGCCAAGCGTCAGCTCACTACAAATCGAAACTGCAAATGGCATTGAGTCCTTGAGTTGTAGTGCTGTACAAATATACACATTTTTCAAGTGCTGTTGGTACAAACAGAATAAATGCCTTTATTGTGGTATACTTGGACTCTGAGCAAAAATAAACAAAATTACGTTGTTCCCGTAAAAAAAAAAATTTCCGTTGGCCACCTTGGCGCCATATGCGGCCGCGTAGTTCGCGTTTGGGTAAAACCGGCCCTGGGTGTACTAAAACTAGAACAAGAAGAGTATGATATCGATAAAGTGTAATTTGATCAATCTTTGCATCAACCGTCATTATTCTCATTATTTTTCTTAACTCATATCTAATATTTCAGTATATACAGGGTTTTTGGTACTCAGTGTGAAAAAAAATTTTGTGTAAGTACAAAGTAAATGCAGTGTGATGATGCATATAAAAGGTTCCAAGTCTAAAAATTTGCTTCCCAATGAATTATTTTATGTTTTTCAAAAATAACTAACTATGTTTTTAAACTTAATACAGCTATTTCTCTATTATCTGTAAATGGATTTGAGTAGATAACGTCATTTTCGTGTTCTACATTAAATTTTGAATAAGAATAATAGAAAATGACGGGGAATCAGTTGTAAAAACTCCATTGTAAATAGATTCAAAGATAATGTTTGATAAAAATTTAAAAAACATTGGTCTATTGCGTTTGTTCACACTCTGTATACAATAAAGTGTCCGAATACGGTAAAAACTGCGCCATTTTATAAGCTTTCCAACCATATGCTACAATACATCATTGAGCTTTATGTCTGCGTATGTACGCTTTAGTGGTTTGAAGACTACAAAACATGGTGTCTTTACTTTATCATTAAAAACATAGAAAGCATGTACTAAACAAAAGTTGTATTTTTGTTAAAACTGAAAAAAAAAATGTCACACTGAGTGCCAATCATCCTGTATTTCCTTCACTCTGTTGGGTCTTATTCAAAAAATATTTGATTTCAAAACAGGTACAGGAGACTCCTGCTATCAACAAATCCTGCGTTTCCTGCGTCAAGACCGTCTATCCGTTGGAGGAGATCAGTGTCAATGGAAGAGTCTACCATGCCAATTGCTTCCGATGTCAGCAATGCCATTGCAAATTAAGGTGCACTTTAACACTTAATTGGAGTAGTTTACTACAGTAGAGGGGGAGCGAGCTAGTCTAGGGATTAGAGCGCAGGACTTCAGTCCCGGGTTCAAATCCAGCAAAAACACCAATGTATGTAAAGTGATGCAGTTTCTGAGGCAGTGTAGCCTTGGACAGGTCGCAGAGAGCTTTTGGTGTTTTTTGTGACAAATCACAGATGTAGTCCGTTTTGTGCAAACCAAGTTATCATGGAATCTAAATCTCTGGTTGTAATGTTAGTTCCAGAAAAATGGAAAGTGCTCTTACTAGCATTGTTGTATCATCAGGGAATTGAACAATTTTGGACAAAAGTGAAAAAGACAAGTCATTGATGTAGAGGATAAATAGAAGAGGCACTAATTTAGATCCCTGCGGAACACCATGGGTTACTGAGCTCAATTCAGAAAAATGTTTGACACAGGATTTATCTTTGATGACAACCTGCTGATATTTGTTCGTGATGTAACTAGAAAACCAAAAAAAGATAACCAGATATCCAATATAATAATACAATCTCAATTTCTTCAAGAGAATGTCACATATTTGTCTAATGCCTTTGATTGTGTCAGGCACGACATTCTCCTAGGTAGATTCAAGTAATGTTAACTTTAATCCTAACTACTTGAGATGATGGTCCTTCATAGGTTCTTTATAATTCATCTCTACTGATTACATTAAAACTAAAAGTCATCTAATGGTTTAGCACTTTCAATAATCCTGCATCAGTGTATAAAAGTCTACACACTTTTACTTGAATGCTCTTTTAAACCATATTTGGAAGAGTCGGCGATCTGCAAACGATGGTTAACTCAATATAATTTGGGAGCGTTTTGTTTTATCATTTTAAAATGTCATCACTACTAAAATTAAGTGAAATCACAATTAAACACAGAATAAAGCAATGGATTTCCTTTTGACACTCTAAATTTAGCGGGTTCAGACAATAACAGCTGTTTTTAGAAGAAATTCAGTAATCCGGCATTTTCAATAACCCAGCACCACAATGAACGTGCTGGATTTATGAGTGGTTTTAAGTGTATAGTGGTTTTGGGAGGAATCTTCCATTGCATGTTCTCGGTTAAACTTGCATCCGTCAGATTTATTCAGGTATTGTAATTATTACAATCTATTCAAATACTTGGTTTGCAATTTGTCCAATGCACTTGCTCAAGAGAAATGAAGGTGTGTTTTGCTAGTGTAAAAAAACGGAAGAATCGGTGTTAATGTTAGTTTAGTTGCCTTTACACTTTTGCCTACTAATTTTCAATCTGTTTATTAGAATGGAGACTTACACGCTGAACAACGACACCCTGTATTGCCTGACACACTTCAAACAGCTGTTCATATCCAAGGGTAACTACGACGAAGGGTTCGGCTCCAGCCAACATAAGAGCAAGTGGGAGTCGCAAACCGCACTCAAAGAACCGGAACCAAAGTCGCCTGTAGTAAATGGGCATTAAATTCTTGTACTTACTGTATTTAATGTAATCCTACTTGTTTATATGTATCTCATTTTTTTATCTACTGTAAAGGATATTTTATAAATAATTATATCACTACGATAACATCATTAAATACTTTTAGAACCAACTTGTTAGGAATAAAACCTAAAAGTTTTAGATTTTAGAAAATTTTTAAATTAATTTCCGTTTTTAAATGATGAGTTTCTGCTTTGGGTAAATTTTCTTTCACGATCTAAAGCAGAACTTGAGTGCTTTTATATTACACATTTTTATACCACACAATTGTATAATGTAAAAACAATTTAGTGTTAATAAAACTCTGTGATATTTTAGGCCATTCGTAAATGCTTTTAATCGGCATCTGCCGTCTTATAATGTGTAAAACTGTTTTCTGAATGAGTATGAACCTACAAAACCTTGCGATCGAATATGATTTCTTGGGAAACTTAAAGCAGATAACTTATACAATAAATTTATTTGGCGAGTTCCATTCTGTTTTGACATTTAAGCTTTTTAAGATTATAACACAGTAAAAGCCATTGGTTGGACCATAAAGCTATCAATCGAGAAGACCAAAAGCCTTTAGAATCATAAACTTTGTTTAGAAGTTTTCTATTTTTGTATCTAGTATAAAAATGCCAAATAATGAAATGTTATCTATTACAGTCAGTGTTTCTAAGCATGTAATGTTAATATTTGAGGATGTTGATAATTGTACGATCACCCATTAATGTATATATATAATCATGATGTAATGTAAGGTAAAGCTCATTATATTATTTTATTAAAGGAAAAAAAATAAATTATTAAATAGTTATAATATCACATTTACTTAACTTCCTTATACCCCCAATGCATTCAGTATAGTAATACTAGCTTACCCCATCGTGACTTTGCTCACAAAAATTTAAGTTAGCCATTGTTGACTCAACCAGTAAGATTTTATATTTCCAGACACATTGATTGGCTCAAAAAAGCAAATGGTGAATTTCGTTATCAGGAGGGTGGAAATCCACTTGCAGCCCAATGCTGTCTTAACCAGTAAGAATTCTAATATATCCACCTTCTTGATTGGCCCAAAAAGCAAATGGCGGATTTTGGTGTTGTCTCAACCAGTAAGAATAATTTTAATATATCCACCCTCCTGATTGGTTCAAAAAAGCAAATGGCGGATTTTGGTGAATAGAAATTAATTGTTGACTTGACTAGTAATGTTCCTACCAAGTTCTGCCACCCTGGTAGCTTCAAAACATAATTTGGTGAAAAGTGGCCAATTTCGTATCCGGAGGCCAGAATAGAGTAGGAGCCATTATTGCTGACTCGACCAGCAAGGTTCCTACCAAGTTCTGCCACCCTGGTAGTCCCAAAACATAAATTGCCATATTTTTGGTGAAAAGTGGCCAATTTCGTATCCGGAGGCCAGAATAGAGTAGGAGCCATTATTGTTGACTCACTAGTAGGGTTCCTACCAAGTTCTGCCAGCCTGATACTTTTTGGTCAAAAGTGGTCAATTTCGTATCCGGAGGCCAGGATAGAGTAGGAGCCATTATTGTTGACTCAGGTTACTACATAAAAAAAATAAGTGCCCGATTTTTGTATGGATAGCGCTGGGTTCACAACGATATGGTAGGCATTCGGTTAAATATCGAGCTTGTTTTCTACCGGATGACAGACATCGACTTTTAGTATCGGCATCGGCTCTCTGGCTCACCGCACCGGCTGTCTCATACTCATCATGGTGGAATAGTAATAGTAAACTATTGCCTTGGTGCCTTCTGCTGCAGCTGCTCCTATAGCTCCTATGTCTGTCGTCAAACGTCATAATGTGGCCTTGACGACGGAAGGCCATAATTTTATTCACAATATTACAGTGAGAGTGAATGCAAATAAATAAGTACAACATAATATCTGAACCTGGCATAAAATTTGCCAATGAAAATGTTTATTATCCAATTACAGTAAGGCTGATAACCAGCATGATAAATATATAAGAACTTAAATTACGGAGGAATTTTAAAATTAATATTCCAGTAACTTGCGCAATTAACGCCAGATAAATTACCACCCCCTTACTTTTAAAAGCGTTTAGATGACCTTTGCATATTTCCTCCATAATAATGCACTATGCACCATGAAACTGATCAAAAGGAACAATGTTGGAATAAATTTAATCAAATATTTTCCTCTCCTTTTAGGCTAGTGCTAGTAGTTTTTGTAATCTCTTGTCTTCTCTCTTCTGTCTGTCGAGTGTCGGTGTTGGTTGGTTTGGTTTTTTTTTAACAAAGTTTATTTACAATCTGTTTTACATTAAACAATTAATAATTAAATACGATTACATTTTTATTAATAAAATAAAAATTGGAAAACATGAGTTAGCAGCTAAACTGGTTTGTTTACGTTTTGGTTGGTTGGTTGGCGCTATGGAAGCCAATCGATTTACGATATTCGATAGTAGCTGTTTTCATACTACGACGATCGATACTTAACCGTATGCCTACCATATCGTTGTGAACCCAGCGCTATCCTTTTTGTATCAGAATGCTATAATAGAGTAGCAGCCATTAATTGTTGACTCAACCAATAAGATTTCTATTATTTTCTGCCACCTTGATTGGCTTAAAAGAGCAAATGGCAGATTTTGGTATCAGGAGGCTAGAATGGAATAGCAGCCATCATTGTTGACTCGACCAATAAGATTTCTAATATTTTCTGCCTTCTTGATTGGCTTAAAAGAGCAAATGGCAGATTGTGGTATCAGGAGGCTAGAATAGAATAGCATCCATCATTGTTGACTTAACCAATAAGATTTCTTTCAGCATGATAGGCTCAAAAAAGCAAATGGTAGATTTTTGTATTAAGAGGTTGGAATAGAGTTAAAGTCACCATTGCTGACTTGTTTAGTATTGTTAGATGACCAATGTCCAATTTTTTGTGAAGCCTAGAAGAAGTATGATGAATTTGATTGGTTAGCCTACTGAAGTACTTACCATTTTCTGCCTGGAGGAAGGGAGATTTTACAACATATCTAAATTGGTTTCATGCTAGGTGAAATGATGTATACACTTTTTTCTGAAAATAACTTTATTTGACATTTTTAGATTCATAGAATTTATATATTGTACCATCACTTAAATACAATAAATGTGTATAATAAGTTCTCTTTAAAACATACAAAGTAAAAAACAAGCAGCTCTCAAGCAACCATGATAATCAAGTACAATAATAATATCACAGTGTCATAGTAAGAAATTTGAATTTTACTGCAGTGATACAATAGAAAACAATAATACAAGAGGAGCATTTCCTTATAAATAACCAAGATTATTTTGTATACAGGATACTTCTTAATATGTAACTTCGGTACTTACGTATTATACAGAGGCCACTTATTTTACAGCGCGCTGCGGCGGTTAGGTTAGGTTGGGTTATCATAAGTTTTTATGACTCATCTCGTATAGTTCGATTCATAACGAAACTAGGAAAGTTCTACAAACATATTTATGATAACCCAACTTAACCCAACCGCCGCAGCGCGCTGTAAAATAAGTGGCCTCCGTATAATACGTAAGTACCGTAACTTCTGACACTGACATATTTAAATGAACAGAGTTATTCTAAATACTCTAAGAAATAATGTAATATACAAGATCAATATATATACTTTAATCAATATCGTCATCGTCATCTTCGTCTTCTTCTGCTTCTTCCAACCACCGGATAAAAGGAGCCACCTGGAAATGGAATAAGGACAGTAAATTAGATAAATAAATACGATCATGTGGAGAAAAGAAAAACTGTCCAAGGCAGAAAATTGCAATTATTGTAAGTGTTTGGATTGATCTAAAGGTGCAGGAGCTTGAATTAAAAATGTCACAATAAATCAATATTGGAGGCAAAAAGTTAGTTTTTTTTATTTTCAAACACTTCTAATGACGAAGGACTTTCTACCTAGTCAAGAATGCAACATATAATATTAATAATTGGTAGTAGACTAAACAAGTTTGCCTTTTTCGACTTTACTTTAGTATACTTTTTTACTTAAATATTACAGTATAACAACTAACAAAACAAAGCCTTATACTGTGTTTTTGATGTTTTGTTCATTACTAAAAGATATCATCTGAGGATAATGTTATAAAACTTTATCTAAGAAATAAGGTGTGTATGGTAATTTAGTACAATTTTAGTTTTTTAGAGGCTCAAAGGAAAAAACATTTAGAAAGGAATACAACAGGACAGAAGGGACGGATATGCAAATGATGCATCTAAAAAGAGTTCCATGCAGTTGATAGTAGACAAATTTCACAATACAGAAATAATAAGTAATTCACCTCAAACACATCATATTTTTGCCTCTGTTCTACTAATTCTGTTTCAGGGAATTGTGAAATTTTGAGGTGCCTGTAACTCTTTACTCACATGAGATATAGTTTTTACCTACTTCTCTCAATGTCTTGATTTATTTACCTATTAGTAAGTATTTACCTGTTGTCGCACTCTCTTACTGTTCTCGGGGTCTGCATCAACACTCGGATTCTTGTACCAGTTCAAAATATTATCCTCGGATAGAATATCCTGCTCATACAGCCAGTGGATTATCTTCACAAGGACCGCAAATATTTCCGGATTACTACCAGCAACATCCTAAACATTGCAGTAAAGCCACATTACTGAGAGAAACATTACGATGAGGACATGCTTTTATTTGTTTTTTATTGAGGAGAAATTGAAAGAAACGTATTTGAATTCCGTTCTGCCGCAAATCAAGCACTGCTCAAAACTAACCTCAATAGCAAGCAGGCAGTCTTTCTGTGCAGTTTGTGATCGGATGTAGTTGGTCAAGATGGGCATGAAATAGGTGAGTCGAGTGACAAGGTGTTGCCACGAATGTCCGTCAGGTGCAGGAAGCGTCAGCAACGCTCGGACTACATGGAAGTTCACCTGAAAACGTTGGCAGCCTCAGAGAATAGTAAATTTCATCACTAGGGCCTAAAGTGACTCTTTTTGACCCCAGGTCCAGTTGTACGCCGAGGCCAGAAAATGAGTGAGGGTTAAAAAGTCACTTTTTGCCCGTGTGGTGTACTACATTTTTCGTCATACTGCATAATTAATTAACAAAAACAAAGCTAGAAAAGAAAATAATTGTTATGTAAAGATACCCTCTCAAAACAACTTCCAGCTTGTTTTCAATTCTGCTAATGCAAATTAGTAGCTGTTTAGTAAGTGATTCAATTATTTTACCTATTATGGTTTTGTTATACAATCGATATGTCGAGCAGTCAACAACAATAGGCTAAAACCTTACCTAATAAATCAATTGTTAAATAATTTTGATGGATAAGATTGCCACAATCGAAATTTAAATCTGTTTACAACAGCTGATTTTTACTACCTAGAGAGTAAGAATACCACTACCGGTACATACAACGTATGCATTGAAAACGGCTGTTTTTGCTGCAGTATGACGAAAAAATATTGAAATTGAGACATTTTCTGTTTATTTACTACCACTGCATTTATCCAGATTAAATGTAATAATTATTTACAAATCCTGTTCGGAAATAGGTTATTAAAATGTTTTTATTAGCTCGCTTTCTTGTCTGTTTGGTAAAAATTTTGCAATCCATTATTAACTAACTTCCCAATGAGCTAGAGACTTGAAACTTGAATCATAGCTCACAAGTGGATGACAATATAATATTAAATCATTTTATTTTCATATTTCCCTTGGGCTACGCCCCATGGGCTGCCAAAGTTTCAATGTTTACATTTTTAAAGAATGTAAATATATCAATTGAAGTCAGCTGTAAATACTAATTTGATAGTTTGTTCGAAAAGCAGAGGTTGAGGTACAGGTTCAGCTCCCGAAAGATTCTAAAGTGATTACAGTTAAAAAGGTTTTGGTTATGATCCCAATCATCGATCTCTATTATTCTCCCAATAATTATGTGTTGTTTAAAATACAACTAAAAAATTAACAGCTGTTTCATTGAAAAGTATTATCCGCATGGCAATATGTAAACAAATCTGTGGAGGGATCTTTAAAGGATTCTGGGGCAGAGCCCTAAGGGAATTTACTTAGTTTTTCTTTTGAAAACTCATCTACAGACCAAGAAATTTCTTTGGACACCACTACCAAGTTTCTACGCCCAGCCGTTCTCTCAAATTAGTGGAGACAAAGTTTCCAATTAAATATTTAGATCCGCCCATGTTAATCTTATGGGAGAAAACCCAACTTTGATGGAAAATCCTGCCCTAACTAATAAAGATTTCACAAAATGAAAAACACTTTGCAAAACTAAACTACAGATTAGAGCAATTTTTTTACACTTTAATCATTAAAATCGGTCCAAAAATGAGGGAGGAGTTATGTTTACAAAAATCGGCTTAACGTATTATATATATATCCTACTAATATTATAAATAAGAAAGTTTGGATGGATGGATGTATGGATGTATGTTTGTGACAAGTGAACGCGAAAAATACTGGTCGGATTGGGCTGAAATTTGGCATGATGATAGCTCACATTCCCGATTAACATATAGGCATATTCTTATTTCAAAAATCCTTTCGGGCTCCGCCCCAGTGGCTCTGGAGTTTCCCATGTTAACCTTATGAGAAATGAAATTATTGAATCTTAACAGCTGTTTCAATTAAACAAGTTGGTTCTGTTCTGTGATGTTCAATAGCATTAAAGTTACAAAAATTACCAACAGGGTGCAGCACTATTATTTCTTTTACATTTATGACAACAGCTAATTTGCAACCAAAAGGTGAGTGAGCGTAGCGAACGAACTTCAACCTGGAGGCGAGTTAGCGTAGCGAACGAGCTAACCTGAAGGCAAGTGAGCGTAGCGAACGAGCTCCAACCTAAAGGTGAGTGAGCGTAGCGAACGAGCTCCAACCTAAAGGTGAGTGAGCGTAGCGAACGCGCTCCAACCTAAAGGTGAGTGAGCGTAGCGAACAAACTTCAACCAGGATGTGATTGAGCCATGCGAACGAGATAATCTTGAAAATTAAGAAGTTAAACGGGGCAAAGCCCGCGGGTTACAGCTAGTTATATATAGATGAGAAAGTTTGGATGTATGGATGTATGTTTGTGACAAGTAAACGCGAAAAATACTGGTCGGATTGGGCTGAAATTTGGCATCATGATAGTTCACATTCCCGATTAACATATAGGCATATTTTTAGCTCAAAAATCCTTTCGGGCTCCGCCCCAGTGGCTCTGCAGTTTCCCATGTTAACCTTATGAATATTCATATTTAAAGGGAATTAAATAATTTAGCCAGCTGTTTCAACTAAAAGAGTTGGTTCTAAGATATGCAAAAGCATTAAAAATTTACAAGATTTACCAACAGGGTGCAGCACATTATTTTTTTCATTATTTTCATAAAAACAGCTAATTTGAACTAAGCAGCAACAAAAAACTGTGATACGCAATGAGAACTGTCAATGTAGGATTGTTTACAGTTGTGTTTATGTTTTTAATTTCAGGAATAGTTTGTGATATTTTGCGAATTTTTAATAATCTATCTCTCACAATAGGTGAAGTGGTAGAACATTATGGCTATGGTAGATGTGTAATACTATAGCATACCGTAAATTTGATGAAGACAATTTTCTCAAACCGTGTCTTCTCACATTGCAAACGCAAAGATCGAGTATAACTGCAATAAGCATTTTATACTTATTTGCCAACCCCGTATGAAGGACGGGTACTCTGCTAGTAATTTATGAATAAAACTGTGTAAAAGACTACGATTTTATACACACTAAAAAGTAGAAAATAATTCATAAATATGTGGAGAGAATGAATTCTTGTAAGATTTAAAACAAAAAACGTAGGGCGCATTCCATGGTTGATAATAGTTCAACAGGTTTAATATAATTGTAAATTAGCTATTGCATACGCCCCACGTTTTTCGTTTAAAATCTTACAAGATACAAGTATTTATTCTCTTCACATATTTATGAAGTATTATCTACTTTTTAGTGCATTTAAAAATGTGGTATTTTAAAAAGATTTTTATTTATAAACTAGCTGTGTGCCCGTTCTACGTACGGGGATCTTATAGTAGTCAGTTGAATCGTTGAATGTGACAAAAATCACACAATGTTGGGTTTTGGACAGTTGTAATTTTATTTCTTAAAGTAGGTAGGCCATGTATTCTATGGAAAAGTACTGGTATCAAAGGATCGTCGTCGAAAAGGTTGTTAGATGAATAAATAGGTAGGCGTACGTACCCAAGAGATGGGCTTTCGGCCTATTTGCTGTATGATCCAGCGATTGCATTACACGGTGAGTAGGAACAGAAAGTGACAAATTGGAAAAGCGAGTTTAGCATCATCCGTAAACCTCCGTTACAATCATCCACTGCATTTGTGATTTTTTTACTTTACACTTTACACAATCGCCATTGAAGCGCCGTCAATGAGTGGAAACCTTGTTTGTAAGCTATTGGCAACGATCATTAAGTGTCCCAGCCAAATACAACACTGATTCAAGGTCTTTTTTCTGGTTCTCAAAACTCAAGAACAATTTTATACACAAAGAATTTCTGGTTCCTGACCTGGATGATGCCTAGTTACCTATTTAGATTTTGCCTCAATTTGGATGACTACTGACATTATGTTCGTAAAAAAATCAACAAATATGTTACAATTATTCCAAATAAATATATAGTTAACTACTTTTACCTCACTCATGGTGACATTGTAGGCATATCTAGAAGAGTTTATCTCCAGCACAAGATTATCACATAACAATTTGTCCTCGAATCCTCGGACTAGCGAGTCCACCACCTCTGTGTAGAACACTGCAAACATTACACAAAGTTAGAACCGTCTAGATCACAATATATTGGCAATAGATCACAAAAATATATACCTACAAACTGTTTGAATAAAAGTTTAAGAAAATGTATTTATGCTAGCCAATGATTATAAAGGAGCTCAAACTTTGAAAGTATCTAAAATCAAAAGCTAAGGAGCATGCAGTTATAATGGTAGAGCGTTAAATTTGGTCCCCGAGACGCTAGGTTCAAATCCAATCACCTATGGATTTTATCTAAGTGGTAATGCTGTAACTGGTACATTCTTTGCCTAAAGTGATGTAAAAAACAATACCGGTCAAGACGGGAGTAAAAAATCAAGAAAAAAACAAACAGCAAATAGGTACCTTTCACCTTCTGTTTCCCATTGCAAAAAAAGCATGCAACACGTTTTTCCGAAAACATGCAGAACTCTTCGACCATTCTTTCACTATAGCAGAGAAAGTCCTTGACCAACATTTCGCTCATGAGTAGCCAATATTTGGCTGAATATAGTTCCGTTTCAATTTCACATTTTCCTCGAGCAAAAGCATTGTCCATCTGCCCGACGAACCCTTGCAAAACACAATCAGCGTTTGCAAACACCTGATCAGCCCTGTACTCTATCATCCATTTAGTATCGTCAAAAAATTCTTGGAAGTCCAGGAAAAATCCATCCAACATTTCTCCTACGTTACATTCAATCTGGTTTATTTCGTCTTTGAGATCATCAAAAATGTTCTCAAACTGTTGAACGAAAAAGGCTTTATT
This sequence comes from Macrosteles quadrilineatus, assembly GCF_028750875.1. Lineage (NCBI taxonomy): Eukaryota > Metazoa > Arthropoda > Insecta > Hemiptera > Cicadellidae > Macrosteles > Macrosteles quadrilineatus. Next base: position 91,672,035 of record NW_026542598.1, on the reverse strand, counting down.
TTCATTGGAGTAGCCCATCAAATTATTTTCAACACAATTCAAGTTTGCGTTGAAATTTTGGACAAGATCTTCAAAGTCACCGACCACTTCTTCTTTGATACAATCCAATTTGTTTCTAACGTTTCCTGTTGTTTGACAACCAAAACTATTCATTCTGGCTATCAAATCTTCAAAACTATCGATGATTTCCTCTTTTACGCAACCTGCTTTCGTTACTTGATCATTTGCTCTTTGCACAATGGTTTCCCCAAAATATCTCATCTTATCGACCAGTTCTCTAAAATCATCAATGATGTTTGCTTTATTTTCTTCTGTAATTGTTTTGACATTATCTTCCAAATTCACAATAGTTTCCCTCATACTCTGCATCAAATCTTCAAACCTACCAACAAAACCCTCTTTGATATTATCTGTGTAGCACATAAAGTCTTCTACGTCTTGTGTTTTCGAGTTTAACTTGTGTATCATATTTTCAAAACCGTCAATCATCTTTTCCTTCAAAGAATCCAGTTTTTCAATTTGATATGCAGTCTGCTGGCCCATTTGTTTACTTTTTTCTACAAACCGCTCAAAACTATCAACAGCCCCATCCCTCAAATTTTCTCGTCTTGATTTTACCTTTCTAAACTTGTTTGATGTTACTAAACCAAGCCTTTTAAATTTTTCTACAAATTCTTCAAAGTTGTCTATGGCATTTTCCCTAAATTCTCTAATTTTAATTTTCCGTCTGGCAAATGAACTAATTTTTTTAAAATTATCGACAATATTTTCAAAATTATCGACTATATTATCTTTGACATTATAACTGTAAAATTCATTTGCAGGCTTAGCACCTCTATTTTGTATATCATGGATTAATGCTTCAAACCCATCAATAATTGTTTCTTTCGTCTGCTCTTCATAATAACCTAACTTTTCAACAAATGATTCAAAACCATCCAATATTGCGTCTTTAAATTTTATTCTATCATCACCAACGGTTCGTGGTAAAGCACAATTTACGTTTCGTCTTTGGTTAGAGCTGAATTCGTCAGAATTGTACCATCTATTGGTAAAACTGTCACTTTGATAATGCATATTTTATTGTACCTTATACTGCAATAAAGAAGCACCTAATTGTCTCTTTAGAAATCTTACTTAATTTTTTTTTAATCTGAGCACCAAAGGTAATACCAATTTAGTAACCAAACAAACTGCAATATTCTAGACAAAAGAAGACAAACTAAAAGTTACAATCAAAACACAAGCAATTTTTTCTATCAATTTTGGAACTGTAAGTTAATATTTTTATTTTACCACAATAAACTTAACCAGCTGACAAAAAATGCAGGAACATATTCTTTTACATTAACCTAAAAAAAAAAACATGTCAGGTTTGCTATGGCACTTATAAGCATAGATTAAAAACTTACTTGTTAATAATTATTAAAAGATTAACTAAAATATCAACTGAAATTGTGTTTTTTCAATTTTTTCTATTTATACTAAACATATTGGCAACACTGTCTCAGCAACTCACTGGCCAACCATATTGGGACCTAATGAAAACTCTCTCTTCCTGAGTTGAAAATGCTGTCAGTACCAGTGAAATATTCTAACTTTTGTGTATATAGTGAAGTTTTGTGTTTCTTGAGCCAGTTTCGACTCTTTCCCATTCAGGTAAGCCTGCTATCCTCTCAAAGTATCCTAAAACCCTAGGCCCTTGAGCTCTATCTTACATCTTTTACTTTTTAATAAATGTATTATTCTCATGGATCAGCCAATTTAAAGAAGACAATTAGCAACTGACAATTTAGGACAATGCGGAAAATTTTATGGTTGGCTCTGGTTAGTTCATTTTTAAAGCGTTTTATTGTTTAAGATTAGTTTCTTATTATTTTACCACCTTTAAACAATTTTCAGTTAGTATCCTCAGGTACAGACAAGCTGTGTGTCATCTCATCATCACTGACGGATGACTCGTGTAGTCTCTCTGGTAGTGTCTCTCAAGCACTCAACACCATGTACTGTTGTGTCATACCATAGACAAAATGAATTAAATATACACCGACAGCAGTGCTGCGGTTAGGATATGTTCTGGCGTCCACCGCTAGGAGTGCCGTGTAGTTACGGCGACACCGCTGCAGCGTCTGCTAGTAGCACATGGCGAAGAGCCGATGACGGCAACGAATCTAACATCGAGCACGCTCTAGCGGCATATTGCGGAACCTTCCTTTGACAGTCTATATTTATTCTACTAGTCTATGGTCATACTCACAGTTAGTATCCTCAGGTACAGACAAGCTGTGAGTCATCTCATCATCACTGTCAGATGACTCAGTGTAGTCACTCTCGTAGTGTGTCTCTCCTCTCCCCACTCTCAGTCCAGCAACTGCCTCCCGAGTGTCAGAGTCGGAATCTGAGTCGTCGTCTGCTGAGTCGTCACACAAGAAGGCCTTGGATCCCACCTGACCGCATGCTGCAATCATAAACAGGGATTACTGATAGTTCAATGCCCTTAGTTCTTTTTTACTTGTAAAACAATGATGATCTTTTTGTGACAGCAGGAGACGATGATGATGTCGACTAGACCGTAAGTGAGATTGTGAATTTTGACGTAATCACGACTTGTGTCTTCTTTAGAAATGAGCCTTATTAATGTGGTTTAAGAATGTTTAAATTATTTCTGTTAGCAATTTGGATAATTGGTGATTCGGATTGTTGGAGTTGAATGATTAGAGTTCTATAGTATTATTAAAACTTTTATGACACATTAAAAAGAGTTATGTAAACAAAAGGTTGTTTAGATCTTTAATGAGCTTTAAAAAATCTACTGTCATGTAGAAGTAGCTAACTAATTTTGAAAGTAGGTTATAGAGATTTAATAACAGTTAATATTTACAAAACTTTAAACGAATTTTAGGGAAAAAATAACAAAATGAAAACAGCATAAAATAGTTAAGTGTTAACAAATTAAAATAAAATCCCATTGTTATATCTTTTACTTCAGCTTCAGACTTTATTTTTATCCAACCTTCAACTAGGTGCATCACTTAGCTTACAATCTGAAGGGTAGGACTGCAGCTTGAGAGCACAAATCTGTTTGTTGCTGTCGATGATGACCTCCGACCCAAGAACACTTCCGTTGGTAACACTGGCTCCTGATTGGAGCTCACATCGCGGACCAACAACCGAGTAACTCACACTAACATTGTCCTGCAAACAGATTAAACGTCAATTAAATATTTTCTCCAATCAACATTATTAATCTTAATTGGCTTAGTCTATTAAGGTTCAGCACCTGAAGAACCTAAGTCACATTAACAAATTCAAAATAAGTTTGAATAGGCCTAGGCCTATAGGATTTTTTGTGAGGAAACCAGGTTTTATTGTGTGGGGGGAGTTTGGGTAATTGTATCCCTAGCTACTTCGGCCTTTTGACTTTTGTAGTACCCCTCTGGTCAGACTGACATTTGTCATCTCTTCAGGTTCCAGTTGCTTCAGTCCCATAGATTTCAACATTTTTTGGGCCAAAGCCGGACAGTCCAGCCTTAAGTGTTTAGATTTCGACAATGTTTTCACAAAATCTGCATTGATCTGTCTGTGACCTTCCCATGGTTCTAAAGTATAGCTTATTTGAATGGGGAAAAAGTCCAAACCGACACACGATATGAAAAACATTACAATATTTCAACTGTCACTAACATCATTTTTAACTAAGGAAGAAGTTATCAACATTTTCAACCTTCCTCAGATGACACAAAATCTGATGTGTCGAGCTTAAAAAAGCGTAACCAAGTACTAACTAAGGATTTGAGTTTATAATAACTCTTAGCTCATGAACCACTTACAAACGCTCAAAATTAATGATGACTAGATTGGCTGTAACATTAGTATCGCTGTAACAATGCTTTGCTTTGATGCAATCATCTCAGGTGAATTTCACATGTAGGGAATATATGGCAAATTTACCGTGCAGAGAATAAGCTATTCGGACTCGGGACCGATTAACTTTTTAGTTTTAAGGTCCACCATTAGTTCAAGTATAGTACATTATTGTTATATATTTTACTTGTGCTGTACTTGATGTAAACTTCCATTTGAACTTACTTGAATCTTAACATGATCCATGATGTAAGAGCTCTCGATTACAACGTTGTTCCCAATTTTGCAGTTTTTCCCAATTACTGATCGAGCGATGATGGCATTTTGTCCAACTGATGATTCGCTTCCGATCACAACATCTTCCTCTAACTTACAACCTCTAGAAAAGATTTTAAAAAGTTTCATTTACAGTAATTTGTATGTAATTACATCAGCTTTCATACCTTTTTTTCTAATGTGCTTCGAAACTGGGCCCAGTTGTTTTTAATCATTTTTAATAATGATCTTGACTGATGAAACAGCTGGTTTTAGTCAGTAACAAAGCTCCACGAATCTTCTCACAACTCTACACTCACATTGTATTCATATTCAGATGAAAGTATGAACCCAAGAGTGTGTTGCTGCCTCAAATAATTGATAAATTATCAAATCATATTTTACCTTTTTGATTGTTTGAACTGTCGGGTTTTTCACCAGAGAGTAGGTTGATTTGTTTAACCATTATTTAAACTACATATTATTTAAACACTTACTGAGACAGCGTTATATCTCGTTGGATGTAAATATTATTTCTTCTGAAGAAGTACGGATCGTCAGTTAACATATCAGGCACGAGAGGGTAAACCCATCTATGGATCACATCATGCCTGTAAAATATCAATAGAATTAGTGTGGTAAGTTAAACCATATGCACTCTTAACAACATTTTACCGTATTAGCTATATAAGCTGGTAGAAGACCTTTCATGGTAAAATTTAGCAAAAGCCTCAGAAATCGTTGATAAATAGTTTTAGATTGCTATGGACAACTTTGTTAAAATTCATTCTCCATGGCCTGGATACAATAAAAATTATCAGAGGGATTTCTTTTAATGATGTTGGCGGGATATTTTAACTTTGACCATCCTCATGGGCCTTCAGAGGGAACTCTGGTGATGAGCTTAGTGCGGAACTAAGTCATCCCATATGTCGCATTTAGCATAGTAATCATACAGTCGGCTTGTTTGGATAGAAGATGTTTTCCAAAAGTTAAGTTACAAAGTTTAATGCAAACAAGATATAACGTTGAAAAAAAAATCAAACAAATAAACCATTTTAACTCTCAGAACATTATATATTTTTAAAAAAACTAACAATTTAGCTAGAAGTATTTTAAGACTGTAAATATTTTATGGATTAAGTTAAAAATTTCATTCCAATAAAAAAAATGTTCTTATATAAGTAGGCCTATAACTGTTTATTACAGTAATTACAACAACCCAAACTGAGAAGCCAGATGGTTGAGTGGTACAGCTGAGGCCCCTGGTTAAAATTTCCACACCACCAATGGATTTGTCAAGGGATAATGCCACAACTCTCTAGGCCTAGACTGAAGTAATGTGAAAACAGACTAGAACATAGCCACCTGGTTGGGAAGGCGGAAATAAAATTATAACTGAAATCAATTGTTGATACTAACGTGATGTCCTGGTAGTGAGCCCAGGAGTTGACAGTTGCAGCGTACTGACTGCCCGGCAGAATGTAAGCGTAGATAGAACTGGCGAGGATTTCCTCATTGACAAGCAGACCACGCACAAAGTCATCCTTGGACTGAAAGTCAAAGTTGTCCGAGAACAACGGAGGAACTGCGACTGAGCAGACACACACCTGGGTGTCCAACAAGTCACTTCGTAGCGTCATCTCTGACGTCTCCAGCACTGTCTCCTGCAGGACGGATCTTACTCAATAAAAATGCATGTGACATATAGGCTACAGAATTTAATACAGGGGTTTTAACTACTGATGAATACGGCTGCGGAATTGTGAATGTCGTGGGTATCTACCTAATGCGTTTTTTGGCAAAAGTAATTTCCTAGAACTGCAATATTCAACTGCGATGTTGGTTTATATGTCAGTATAGTGTCCTGAATTTGCCTCTTTTTCGGACATAAGTAAAATATTAATGGGCAACATACACAAACTCATGTCCTACAACTAGTTCCAGTTTCATTGTTCTAGAACCATTGACTGTTGGATACTGAAGTAGACTTCCCATCTATATGGACCAGCTATATAGCCAATTTTTTATTAAAAAAGAACAGAGTTGTGTGGGCCAGTCATAGAATGCGCTAATGTCTAAAATTCTATTTCATTCCTTAGTTCTTGTTGCTGACCAGGTTGATGGGTCATAACAGTTGCAATAACTCAATATAAGTCACAACTACCGGACACTTGTGTTTGATTTGGTGATACAGCCATATTCAGCAACCAAACTTGGCAGCAAGGAAACTGGGCCTTTACTGTTCAAATAGGCTGTATTGGCTATTTATGTAGGAGAAACCACAGTCAAAACTAGTGACAACTGGACTACCTTTATCAAACATTGGAAAATCATAAATATCAGTTGCCCCTTGGACACCTACAGAGCTTAAAGAGCTTCAATTTATGCACCGGTAAAAAGATGGTTTTTATTTAAAATAATACAAACCTTTGCAGGTGTGATGACTGTATAACTGCAGAATAAGTACAGAAAAGAGTCCATCTTGCGTCATGTAGTATGCGTAAAGCCTACTGAGAATGATGAAAGGAGGGTGAAAAGACAATGCACAATAGAAAAATGTTAGAAGTAATAAATAAGTTTTACTAACCATTGGGATTTCTATTTTTCTTGGGTTTCTGCTTTTCTTGCTGTATAACAAAACTCGGTTTGTTTTGGTGTTCAGAGCAACGGTGAAATCGTCTTCTGTAGCTGTACTTCTATGGCCGTGTTCTTTGAAAATGAGAGTCATGACGGATCCTTTGTCCACCTTTTGAATACGTCTGAAAGATTGTACGGTATTTACAATAATATTTATCTAAGCCTACCGGTATTTCTTATGCATAAATTCTATGCTATTAACAAAAAGATATACGCAGAATATATATGCTATCATGATATATGTTATCATACTATTTGATACACATTCATAAAAACATTGATGTAGCAATTTGTAACTACCATTTTCACTCGCAGAGGGAGAAAATATTTAGTTTATCTTAATTTAAAATATAACACCAACGCAATAATTCTTACTTGTGTGTTTCAAGGATTGGGAGGAGTTGCAAATTCCCAACCATATTCCCGGTGAGAAGTATAAAATCACTGCGAATCAAAGCCTTAGCATCAAGATCCCTCATGACATCTCCAAAGGTTCGACAACCTTCTGAAACAACGACACTGACTGACAGGCCAGGCCATTTGTCTTCCCTGAGAAAAGAAAATAATAGTAGGTCAATGCATTGAAAATAATTAGTACTGTACTTTGTAGCATGTTGTCGTAGTTTAACAAATATCTACATTATTTCATTTATTCTAACATTCAAAGTCTTATGCCTACCTTACAAAGTCCCGAACTTGATCTGCAAATGATGAACAGAATAATATTACTTCCTGCACTCCTGAAGACATGAGACATTCCAAAGTGTAATCTAAGAGCGGACGATTAGTCAGTGGGACGAGACTCTGCAAAGTACAAAAGGGATGATTAGTATTTTTTACACAGAATATTTTATGTAGCCTACTGACAAACACCACCGTTATTTTATTTGTGCTAAGATCCAAAACAAACTGTAACCGGCATTACGGCATTACTTAACTTAAATATGTTGGATATTTTTTAATGTAGGCCTATTTTAAAACCTTTTTTTAAAATTTATTCAAGCTACTGTATTTAGATATTAGATACTGTTTAATTTAAGACTTATTCATTCTTTGCAAATTTCCTCTTCTAACTTACTCGTTTATGAGCTACAGGGTGCAGAATGTATTCAAAAATTAACGGTTTTGAATCGCTCTTAGGCCTACTGTACTAAAACAATCATAACATGCAGAGTGATAAGAAATATTGAAGTTGTTGGCCATATTAAAAAAAGGGAATCATAAAAAAATTGAAGCCATCCCGCCATTCAAACAAATCTGACAAAATAAAGGGAATTGCCCCATTTTCATGAGAAGTTAACTGACCTTCTATTAATCAAAAAGTTAGCTAAGATATATTGATTCACTTTAGGTCATATGAACAGCTGAGGTATGTTAATGAACAATGCTTGCCTATTAAATATTACTAGAGGTCGTCCAGTGGTCGAAACTCGACCAAAAATATTTAATGTACAGACTTCTTTATTTTCATTCCACACTTTGAATAGAACATGTGATTGGAGTTTCTTCCATTTGTTTTGATTTTCTGTTTATATTTCGTTGTTATTTCGTCACCAGCATGGCAACTCATAATATCCATGTTAAATTTTTAAAAAATTTAAATTCATTTTTTGTGCTTATTTTTGAGCCTATTTTAATTTATAAATGGATTCTGCACACCTACAGGAAAATAGCTTTCTAACAGTATGCGTAGATTTTCCCTACGATGCACACGAGCTGAGAAAAAAGGTTTTAAAGAAACATGCTTGCCTATTAATATATAGATAGATTAGTGAATACAATAACTTCTGAAGGCCTTAGGCCTATAGTAACTTGCATTTAGATTATGTATCAATAATACAAATCACTGTGTAACTTAACCTACAGAGAAGTATGGTATGGTAAGTTACCTACAGAGGAAACAAGCTTATGGGACAAACTTGCGCTTTCAGCTCTGGTACGTTGGGGTGGAAATATACTTTTCCTACAGTCACCCGACAAAGTTGGCTTTCCTGTACTGTTTATAGTACAGAAAGCTGCTAATTGCTGCATATTTATACTTTGCCGTACGGTTTATACTTTGCCGCACGGTTTATACTTTGCCGCACGGTTTATACTTTGCCGCACATCAGGATTCCAACCAAACGACACAAAACAGCGTGGTTTTATTATGCACGTAATCCGTGTACGCTTGGAAATAGGTTGGCAACACTTAAAGATAATAATACTATGAACAGCTGATTGACTATTATAACTACGATTTAACCTGTCATTTCGTGTTTATAGTTTTGGTATTTCTGAACTTTCTGGACTTTTCTTTTAAACGTTTTTAAAACATTCCTACGGTCTTAATAAACAAGAAAATACCTTTAAAGCATTTTTTTTAGGCGCGGAAACCACTTCAAATTACAAAAACATACGGAACTATATTCTCAAAAGACGGAGCACATTTCTTGCCGAGGAAAAATAGCGGAGTGATACGGACCACGGGTACTACTTTCTCCAGGGCACCATTTGTGTAATTGTGTTGCTAGCTGAACCTAAAAACGTGTTGTATAGTGTTTGAAAGACTAATTATTTATGTTTTATAGTGACTGTAGGAAAAATATAATGTGTAACACGAGTGAAAAAGGCCTTTGCTGCACTCGAGATCATTCCGCACTCGCCTGCGGCTCGTGCGTAAACATTGCTCTCGTGTGCAGCAAAGTGCCACTTTCACCACTAGTTACACAAATAACTATTTGATGACTGACGAGCAAGGAAGAGCCTGAGCAACGAGCACTGTGCGGAAATTTCTATCGCACATGGCACAGAGTCTTACTCCAAGCCATGAGCGTTGTAACTAAGCACATGAGGGCAAGAGGATGTATAATCCGGTAATAAAATTGCAGGTTCCGTGCAGAACTGTAGTCTTATTTTACAGGTATATCATTTAGGGCCTATCGTGTATATGACCCATAAGTTACAATTTATTTGTTATTATCTGAGGCTTACCTTACGATCCAATTGATTTATTGTGGAGACCTAGGTTTCTACGCCGGAGCGTTATCGTCAGTCCTAGGCTAAGCTAAACTTTTTTTTTATCTCTTACTTGATATATTGTTGGTTGAATAAAATTTATACAAATACAAACACTGAATATACATAAATATTTACAAAGATATAGTGGAGAATTTAGATGCATGGCCATGATCTTTTCGATCCTAACCTCCAAAGTTAAGGCGAGATAGCTTTGGAGGTTAGGATCAAAAAGATCATGGCCATGCATATCTTTGTAAGTTAAATATTTATGTATATATTCAGTGTTTGTATTTGTATAAATTCTATTCAACCAACAATATCTCAAAAGATGAAAAACAAGTTTAGCTTAGCCTAGGACTGACGATAACGCTCCGGCGTAGAAACTTAGGTCTTCACAATGAATCAATTGGATCGTAAGGTAAGCCTTAGATTATAACAATGTTTAATTACCAAGGATCCAGAGGCTAGGCTACTTCTCCAAATGAAAACAATTTATTTGTATAATAAATAGGTAAATATAACATTTTTAAGATAGGACTAATAATTTTTATCATAAGTTACTGTCCGAAAAAAGCTGTTTCAAATTTTCTAAAGTTCGTCCACAGAATCATCCTTTTCAGATAACTTCAAATAAGTATTAGTCGGGTTTCAAATGTTTGTAAACAACAGAAATGTAAACATTGATGATGGCTTTGTATAACCTCAAATTATGTGATCTAATTTTGTAACGATTAGTAGGTACAGTATGCCTATGATGAAAATAGTGTTGTTCATCACACAGAACTTATGTGTCTTATTGGTAGACTACTTAATTCTACTTGGTAAAACGTGATTTCATACCAAAAAGAGCCACTCGCTCCTAGTGATAAAAACAACGATTTTATTAATTTTGGAAATTAACTAAGCTCCCTCGGCTATAACTGCATATTAACCGGCTGACGTTATGGTGAATTTAACTGGCAATTCCAGAGTTTAACTTGGAAGTAAGAAGATAGGCCTAACTTAGTCAACAACTTACAGTTGGCATGTAGTTACAAAACGGAGTCAAGTTTCTGGAATACGTATCCACTATGACGACAGCTTGCAAGACGTTCTCATTATTTAGAGAATCCAACGCGTTCTTTCCCCTAGATTTACTCATTTTCTATTCTTGATTGATTTAAAACTTGCTGACAAAGTGACACAGATTTTTTAGGTTAGCTTAGCTGTTAGATGTTAGATGATTTGTTGTTTTAGGTTAGGTTCAATCGTCATTACCTTACACTCCAGCTGATCAGCTCAAGCTTCCATCAGTTTGGTTCGGCACGCATCACATTCCGTCTACCCGTGTTGTCTAGCTCAATTTTACCATAGATTAAGCATTATGTTGCTCTTGATGATGGTGATGTATATGGAAATCAAGCTACAGGTTCTTGTCCAATGTAGGACTATACCATGTACTATACATGGTTTGGTTTTGGTTAGTAGAGGAGTATGTTTTATCTATAGTATTGCTTTAGTTTTCACCACACTAGCTTTTACAGATATTATTATTTAGCTCCCTCAGGTGAGGCGGAAGTGTGTTGAACATTTATATAGCAATCATTAGTCATTATCGTTATCATTATATTGTTGTTTTGTTGTTATTTTGTATCCCTGTGTCATTGACTGTTTCTTGTTTCTCAATGTAGTCAGGCTTCATACATAATCAAGTGTCCTACAATTTATTTTTTTCATTTCTTCATTGTTTTGTTGGTCAATATCATCCATGTTTGTAACGTCAAGCACTTACACTTACTTGTACTTGTATCTAGTCAAAATTGTAGATATTATTATTGTTAAATGTACAATAGCTATTTACATTACAAGTGTAGTAAGAGCGTTTTTACATCACGCAGGTAAATGTTGTGCAACGAGCGGAAGCGAGTTGCATAATTCACTTAAGTGATGTAAACACGCTCTTGCGTAACGTGTAACGTACAAGATTTTACCTGACCCGACTATATACATAGGGTTACGTACAATATTTTTTCATTATCAATTTCACTCATCTTCTAACAGTAACGTTCTTTTACAAACAAAAGCTAGGTTAGGAAAATACTTTAAAGTATAACAATAACATTCAAGCGCACAGCTGATTTCTAGCGTTGAACGTCGTTGGCTCCATAGAGGTATTTTTTTAAGTTAAGCACTCAATGTTATTTAAATGGGTTTCTTTACATCACCGAGTGAGTTTTTGATACATTACATCACTCGAGAAGTAAGGAAGTTGTATACATCACGCTTGGGATAGGGAAGTTTAATATGGTGGGTTAGGTAAATCTCTTTACCTAACCCGCCATGTTAAACTTCCCTATCCCAAGCGTGACATACAACTTCCTTACTTCTCGAGTGATGTAAAGTATCAAAAACTCACTCGGTGATGTAATGAAACCCATTTAAATAACATTGAGTGATTAACTTAAAAAATATACCTCTATGGAGCCAACGACGTACAACGCTAGAAATCAGCTGTGCTCTTGAATTTTATTGTTATGTTTTGAAGAATTTTCCTAACCTAGCTTTTGTTTGTAAATGAACGTTACTGTTAGAAGATGAGTGAAATGGATAATGATTAATATTGTTCGTAACCTCCTGTATATTGTCGGGTCAGGTAAAATCTTGTACGTTACACGTTACACGCAAGAGCGTGTTTAGGTAAATTATGCAACTCGCTTCCGCTCGTTGCACAACCTTCACCTGCGTGATGTAAAAACGCTCTTACTACACTTGTAAGGTAAATAGCTATTACGCTTTTGTTATTGTTATATTATTTGTTATTTATTGTTAGAGTAGTTACTGTTGCTTAATATTTTGTGGACTATTTGATACAACATGTAACAAATCATGTATTTGCTGTAAAATGGTGTGACCGTTGAGAGGATATAAATAAATAAATAAATTACAAAGTTATTACACACTGACCTTGGCTATACTGTGTTAAACACGGCCTGGAGTTAAAGGCGGCCGTGGCCACTCGCTAAACGAAATTTAACCATTTAACTTAGTTGTGGTGCCACTTCCTCCCAAGTTGCGTCGATATCGACTGTCGATTCAGCTGCACGGGCAGACTGAAAACGCAAATCGAACCATTATAATAAACGCTTCTGGCTATTACCGTAGGTGGGCATGGTAAGACCTAGGCCCGGGACCGATTTACTTTTTCATTTTGATGTCCCCAGAGGCCAAAAACACCATTCGTTTAAATTATATATTTGTCCGTGAACACGATAGCTTGAGTAATTTTTTCCGATTTTAAATATAAATAGCGGGAATAATAATATTGATTGGTCATTATAACTATTTTCTTCCTAAAACTAGTAAAAAATTAAATTTTCAACAGCACTTACTCATTACTAAATAACTACAGTATATCACCACTGAGCTATAATTCTAACTGGAGGTAGCACTGAATGTCAAAGATGCGTGTCGCCAGCCGCCATGTTTGCGTGAGGCGGGTGTCATAAGAAGCCATGTTATTGATATGACAAGAAAACTCACTGCTATACCAACCTAGTTATAAGAAGCCATGTTATTGCTTGATAAGAAAACCAACTGCTATACCAACCTAACAAAATCAGCGACACGCTTTTGACAGACTTCTGCCATGGCAGTGCTACCTCCAGTTATAATTTTAGCTCAGTGTATATCACATAGGCTACCATTAAAAAACCAAATCATTGTAGGCTTAAGTACTGTAGGTAATTAATTTTTTAAGGTCAGTAAGAATGAAAATTTCATTTATGAAGGTCAATAATTACAAGTCTCAAGTCCTATATTTAGTTCTTTACATCTTCATTTGTGGGATTACTGGATTACTCAAAACTAATTTATCAGGGTTTGTATTCGTTACTTTTAGAGACAGGCAAGACTGTTAAAAGGGAATTTTTGGTTTGTTGAGGGTATTTTTGAGGAAAACAGGTAATTCTTTGCTCTGGAGGGGGTAATTGGGCCATATTGGATTGGCAACACTGGTTGAAGGCATTGTTGTTAGTTCAGTTGTATGTAGTTGTTAAGTTGTTAGTTGTTACTAAAAATTGATGCTTACAGCAACATGATGGCTCAGGATTTGTTCGTATTTTCAATGAGTTTCCAGGAAAGGTTGGATGAATATAACTGTATTTTAACTAGTGATTTGAAAGCCATTGATGTGAAAAGGGAATGGAGCATTTTTTTGAAATATCATATAGAACCAGCAGGTTGGAGAGCGATTTGCATGTCCCACGATGTGTGTACTAGGTTAAAGATCAACTATCCATGTACTGGAGTAGTTGTGACTGTAAGTAGTTTGTGTGGGCTTTCTAACCTAGGTTATTGCTCAGTATTTTTCTAATTTGAACTACAGGGTGATTGATATAAGTGTTCCAGCCTTTTTATTCGAAAACTATAAGAGATATCAAAAAAAGGTTATATGGTAAGTGCCATGGATATTTTATTAAAAAAATTGTAGTCAAGTAAAAAAAAATTATTTTAGCAGCCATTTTTCCAATATGGCCGCCAACATTGATTTTTCTTATGGAACATCCTGTATTTTATGATGTATTTCGGTAGAAAATGTAATTTTAAGACGATTTTATTCTTGTGATTTTTTTCATAAACCTAACCGTTTCAAAGATATTTGAATAACATTTCCTTGTTTTTTGACCAACTGATGTATAATCATTTTTGTAGAATGCATTTTTCTGCACAGTCGGACATGTATCGCAATAGTTTTATTCTACAGAAATATTATTTCCCTATTATATACAACTCTTCAAAATTGTGGTTCTAAATAACAACAAAAATCATAATTTCTAATTAAACTTGTCGTAAATTCAAAAAATGTAATTTTCACTAACATCTCATAGTTTTTCGTCATACTAATACATAATATTTTTGTTTTTTAGAAAGCATTTTTCTGTACAGTTTGACATGTCTAACGAATTCATATGACGTTTGGTTCTCGAAATATTAGCTATTTTGTACGCCCCCCCCCAACTTCACTCCCTCCCCCTTATGTTATTAACCTAGGAATGTTACAACATCGATTTTCTTCATCTACTAGGTATGCACAGCAACAATCAAAAGTCAAATTTCGTTACACTTTTATGCATGCTCAAACCCGTTCAGCGCCTCGACTAATGCATTGTTTTAGTTAAAGAAAAGTAAATATTCTTATTCCATGCCGGTACCGGAAATGGGATTTCCATTGCATGAGATGCCACTCTGGTTGGATGTGTTCATCTTCATTAAACATAAATCAGGAAAAATTTAAGTGAATGAATTGAAATCATCAGTTCTATGGGTTAGCTTGTGACACACAATAGTGTTTGTTTCTGGTCTAAGTTGTAACATACCAAGCTGCCTTTAACATTAAGCCATAGCTGACTGTCAAAGGCAAAGATTTTTATTGTCTTTAAACACATGTGTGCAATTGACAAAGTCACAAGCATATAATGTATGTAAATAGCCTATTCTAAGTAAAAGGTACATTGAAAAATAGAATATTTATAGATAAAAACAATAACAAAATACAAAAACACCAGAAAATTACATAACAAACAATCTATCTATCTATCTATATATTAATAGGCAAGCATGTTTCTTTAAAACCTTTTTTCTCAGTGAATCAATTAATAAATTTTCTTGCTTAGTGACCTTACAATTTGACTCAGTTTTTATTAAAGCCCACACAGCTTTACATTTATTTGAGGAATTTAAAATGTACTTTTCATTTGCAACTTTTTTGCAATAGTTAACTTTGTGTTTGTACCTTTTTTTGTATGTATATATTTTTGTTTGAAGATATTTTAATTTTCTGTGCCCAAGCTATTTTTATATCTGTCATAAAAAGCATTTACATACACTTTAAAGCTCTTCAATTCTGGTGTATACCATTTTAAGTCAGGCTTTTTTCTAGTTTTCACCTTAACTTCCTTAACTCTACAGCATTCATTATATGAATTTGTCAACAATAAATTAAAATGATTGAAAGCTATATTTACATCTCTTATACTACATAACTGCGTCCAGTCAATTTGTGACAATTTACTTTTTAAATTGAAAAGTGCTTCAGGTGTCAGTTCTCTGCCTTCTTAGTCAAAACATTGTTATGCATCACACTTTCCACAGAACTTTCTTTAAATTGAGCATATACCCCCGCATGATCCGATAAATGAGGTTCTATTACACAACAAATTGTTTTCTTTCTATCAAAATTACTTACAATATTATCTATGCATTTCCCCCCCCCCCCTTGGCCGGTTCCTCATTCAACCAATACATGTCAAAGGATCGCAATAAATTCAAAAATGATCCTCTTTCATGTGATTTTGACAAAATGTCTATATTAAAATCAGCTGAAACATTTGCCATTCATTTGTTCATTTATTTCATTCTATTAAATTGTCATCCACTTTTAAAATATCAGTATGTTTAAAAAAAAAACCCTCAACAATAATTTCAAAAAATAACGTCTCAAATCTTAAATCATTTAAGGTTGGTCTTCTATCTAACAATTACATTTTGCCAATAACCCTTCCTTATAAGAGACTAAAGCCCACCTTGTTTAAAAATGTTGGCGTATATTTTCATTTTATATTTTCATTTTAGTAGTAATTTTACCTTGATGAAAGGAATGTGGTAAGGATGTGTCTTTAGATAAGACTAAGATAAAATTATAATTATCGGAAATATTATTTTTTGTGATTTTCCAATCTCCTTGGCATTGTAGGATTTAAATGTTAATTAAATATGTGTGTATATGAGTGTATTTATAGCAGAACATTCCTATATGAATAATAATTAATATTTAGGTTCGTAATAAACAAAAAGGAACACGACTTTGGATCTGTTAAATTAATTAATAAGGCTGGATGGTTTTGCAATAGGGACCGGGTATGGACATGTTAAACGAGGAAGATTATAACGAATTTCCAACTAAAGAATGTAATGTTTACTCCGATATAAGTACTCTTAATTCTTGTTTTGATTTATCTCAAAGTAATTTCGGGTTAAGGTTTAGAATAATCCATCAGAATATAAGGAGCTACAATAAAAATTTTGACGAATTTTGTGCGTTTCTCCAAGGAATAAAAACACATTTTAATTGCATAGTACTAACAGAGGCATGGTTAAAAACAGATTCTTTTTTAGAAAGTATTCCGGGTAGTTGTACAAAGCAATGGTGTAGTTGTATATCTAGATAACTCTTTATCTGCAACCTTTAATCAGCTGTTGATCGGGCGGCGTGGCCACTGCCTTATCTCTGACCTTCGACTGGGACGGACAACCTTGTGAATTACTAGCCTTACAGGAGCCCTAATTCTAACCTTCAATTGTTTTTTGAATGTGTTTATATTATAATTCCACTTCCCATCCAGAGTATGTTCGTATTTTCTCTGGTGATATAAATTGCAATATTTTAAACCCATCACTTAACTTAGCTGAAGAAAAATATGTTGACATCCTTAGTGATTTTGATTTAATACAATGCATTGACAAAGTAACTTTTGCAAAATAAATTAACATTGACTCAAGACAAACATGAAATTAGTTAGTGAATTTGAACCACGGGTTTCTGCTACCATCTTATCTTATCTTATCTGACAGGGGCAGGTAGAGACCTTAAAGCACTTCATCCGAAATCGAATTATTGCGCACCCCAGATACTTAATTGCTTTCTTGTTGACCTACAAGTTGAGGCGCCCAATGAATGCCTGTAGCTTCCCAATTAGTTCATCCTCAGGAAGAAATCTACCTCTAGCCATATTTCCAAGAGTTATCGATCTAGCGTCAGAGAGCTCAATACAATCAAAGAGTAAGTGATCAGCTGTCTCTTCTGACCTATCACAGTACCTACAGATCGGTTCACCATCATATAAGCCCATCCGTTGTAGATGTTTCCTGAATCTTCCATGACCAGTTATCAGTTCAACAATTAATTTAATTCTTCGTCTGTCTAGTCTCAAGAGGTCACAGGCAACCTTTTTGGAAGGCCTAAACAGAGTAAGCTTGCTGACCCTAAGAAGGGGAACATCGACCCAGCGTTTGCGATGCTTTTCCTTGGCCCATGACGCAATCGCAGAACATACACTGTTTCGTGAGATGCCACAGAAGGGTTGCGGGCCTAACAATGATGTCGCAGAGGCAGTATTTGCCAATCTGTCTGCAGCTTCATTTCCTTCAATGCCTGAGTGTCCTGGTACCCAGCAAAGCGTAAGGTCATTTCTCCTACCCAACTCAGACACAGAAGCAAGACAATCCCACACGAGCCTGGAGTTGAATTCGTAAGAGTTTAATGCTTTTAAGGTCGCTTGACTATCAGTAAAGATATTGATTGTTTTGTCTCTGATATCTTTGTTAAGATGTTCTTGAGCACAAACTAGAATGGCAGTGACCTCCGCTTGAAAGACAGTTGGGTACACCCCCATTGGAAGACAAATACCAGTGCCTCCATTCATCCAATGCACACCTGCTCCAGTGCCCCCATTTTTGATCTTAGAACCATCAGTATAGCATTCTAAGTCACCTGTGGGTATGGGTCCTTTTCCGCCAGACCAATCCTTCCTATCTGGTATTAGTACTTTGAAAGGCTTTCCAAAGGAGTATTTTTTGGACATTTCTGCTACCATGTTGAATATTCCGACAATCTACAAATTATCACTAACTAGAAAACTATAAAAAGTTATTTTAACAAAAACCTGAATGATGTTGTTTATTCAAATTCAACTTAAAGACTCACAAATCATCTGTTACTAAAACATTAATTAATATTAATCACAGACTTAGAAACATGATTAGAGATATATTACTAAATCTCAACATCATTGACCGGACATTACAGTGATAAAAACTAAAGTTTGTTGGTGAGAGTTCTATGGTTGACGGTCTAGTGTTGGTAGTTTTTGTTTGGGGATTTTGATCATGAGTAGTGTAAAATATCCCAACAAAGACTTGGTGCCAGGTGGGAGAGGTTGTTCTTCATTTGGATTTGCTGGATGATTTTCCGTCTTCCTTGCCGTCAGAGCCTCAGATATCTTTTCAGAGAGCCATTTTTTCCCTAAATGGACCTATCCAATTTGTATTTTTTAGTATTGGTCATTTCAACCCTGTAGAATCTATTTGGAGTCAAGGTAGGCCTCATTATCGCTGGGTTAGTTGATCCCATTAAATAACAGTAATCTTTAAGAGCGAAAACATTTTTCAGAACAGTTATTCCTGTAACTGTACGTAGTGTATACCACTCCACCAAGTTTAGTGTTAAGCTTGAGATTTCTATCTACTTTTGTTTGAATCATCCTACACTCACCCTTCACTCATATTTGGGTTAAAATACGCACATAGTGGCGTCCCCATCTTAAATAATTGAATTGAATTGAATTGAATCCTTTCTTAACATTAGGTCTACATTAGTGATTTTATCCATTAAAACTGTTTTTGAAATCCAACATTTTTGCAGGTCGATCTTATTAACTTTAAAGAATTGTCGTGTACTGTCCAAATCAATCAAGTTGAAGATGGAGTTGCTTGCCTTCCTTTAAGGATGACTGATATTCCTTTGATAGAATTATATCCGACAATTGAACAGGATAAAAATAATGTGGTTGAAAAACTTTTCGACACAGCCAAGGCTATTGATAGTCTCAGGTAAGATTGACCTTGTTTGTCAATTCTATCAATGTTCAAATCAATGTTGTCCTATTCTAGATAAAACATGGTCAGTGGCGGTCCCAGAGGGGGATTGGAGGCATATATCCCCCCCGAAATATTTTATATTTTATTAGCTAAACATTTTTTTTTTTTTTTTTTCTTAGGGAGAGGAGGGAAAATGCTTTTACACACACAGGTAGCCAGCCTGTAGTGTGAGACTCCTGAAAATTATCAGACTACTCACTAAAAAACCCCCTCTACTCTGTTGGACACAGACCTGGAATTGTTTGTCACATTACTTCAAGACAGGCCAACATGTGACCTAAGCCCTCAGGGCTCGCACCGTTTCTGGCATTTAGATTCTTAATGACCTACACCGCATCCCGGTCAAGGTCGATCTTCTTGGCGCGGAGAATACCCTGGATATAATGTGACACACAGGTCCAATTGTCCTCACCCTCCGTCATTAGCTAAACATAAATATACTATTAGTTTGAGCATATTTCTAGAGCTCAAATGTGTATAGAAATATGTTTTTAGGCTTTCAATGCCACATTTTTCTGGAGGGAAGGACCCCCCCCCCTGACTCCCCTTTTTTGGGGGGATATTCCAGACCCTCTGTGGTCATCCCCCCCCAAATGAAATCCAGGGACCGCCACTAAACATGGTTGTGATCCTAAATATTTGTAAAGATCTTTTAATTGGAAATAAATTTTGTTTTTACATTCTGAATTGTTACTTGTAATCTTTGACTTTTAAGTAGACATTCCATCCCCATGTTAAATTTCTAGCCAGGTTTTTTATCAAAATTACAGTTGATGTGAGCCACCTTCAGATTGTGCTGATCTAAATTAATATATTATGTCGAGTACACAAACTTTTTTAACAAGTTGAACTTAGGGAATGACTTATAAGTGAGCTATAGCAACTGACCCATCAACCTGGTCAGCAACAAAAAATAAGGTATAAAATAGAATTTTAGGCTTTGAACATTTTGTGACTGGCTCACACAACAACGTTCTTTTTTAGTAAAATATTTGCTACAGCTGGTCCATATCGATGGGATGTCTACTTCAATATCTAAAATTCAATGCTTGTAATAAATCAAGATTTTTGTTAAAATTTCAGATTTTTTTACAACCACTTATGGATGCCTTGGGATGAGAATTATGACGATTCCGACTCATGGGTCACTTCTCACTTAGAGGGAAGACTCTACTTGTAAGTTGACCAAAAGTTAAAACTTAGAGTTTACAAAGCTTAGAAAATGTGTAGTAACATCACAGTTGCAATCACTTGATGCAGGAGCAAGCGGTTTATCTTTAACTTATTAAAAAATTGAAGGCATAAGCTACGCAATTGAAAACTGGCTGATTTTGTAAACATAGCTCATAAAATGAAGGACGGCAATAATTTTCAATGGTATTGGAAAGATGTAATAAAAAATGTAATGCATTTCAAAACTACAATTAAATTAAGACAAATCGTAAACATTTTTATGAAAAAAATGGGCTATAATCACCGAGATTTTTAGTTGATTAGCCTTTGCAAGAATGCATGTAACAGTATGCTGGTTTTAAAGCATGTATATACAGTGTAACCTCGATAACAAGACCCTCGATAACAAGTCACCCTTGATTACAAGTGTCATCTTTAAGTCCCCTAGAATTTATTTTACCCCTAATCACATGTTATTGCAAACCTTGATAAGAAGACAACCTTGAAAACAAGTATTATTTTATAATCCCCATGAGAGTCTTGTTATTAAGGTTCTACTGTATCTAACTTGTACTCACTGTGGTTCCTATGTTGTGTTAACATCTATCAACAATTATCTAAGCGGTCTTACGTAGGGCTGTCATGTTAAATAAATTTACTATCCATCTAAGTACAGTATAATTCTCCCTTTCTCGATGTAAAAGTGCAAGACTTTGTTAGTATGGTCTCAGAAAAAATGAATCAATGAAGAGTAGGAAAAGTCTGGCTCAAAATAGAAGCGTTGGAAGACCAATAAGTAAATCATCAATCATTTTAGCCTCTGGATTGCTTACATACAAGAGTAAAAATTTTGAAGCTTACGTTTTAATGTCCCTGGCTTTTTACTTTGAATATACTGTATTTGTGTATATTATTATTATGTGTTTAAATATTTTTTTCAGAAATACCAAAAGCTTAGAGAGCTGTTTATTGCAAAATGGCCCTAAAACTAAACCTATTTATAGCAAAACATATTTATATAAATACCATTAACTATTGTCAATATTCATTTTTACGTTTGTTATGGTCATGACAGAATTTTTGTGTTTTTCCGTCAAATATGCTGTATTAATAAAAAACCACCAAAGATTGCATTACCATAGACATTTTATGAAACTTCAAATGGCATTGAAATAAATAAACGTCATCAGCATTCTGAACCTTTATCATCATGGGTAAGCGGTGATAGTATATAGTTAAAAATCACAATAGCTGCAATTACTTTTGAACCATAACTGTTACAGAAATGGGGTGTTGTACATTTTTTTTTTAATTATAAGGACCATAACATATCAATTTTCATCAAAACTAGTTTTTCTCCAAAAATCCAATTATTTTGTTATTTTATGGTTTGTATGGGAAGATAACATACCTAAGTTACAGTAAATTTTGAACCGTAAATTTTACGGAAATGGAATTTGCACCATTTTGTTCAGAATTTAAAGGAATGTAACATACTAAATTTTTAAGAAAATCGTTCAGGCTATTTTCGAGAAAATCAGATTTTTTGTAATTTTATGGGGTTTTATGGGAAAATCCCCATTAAAATCAAATTTCAAAAAATTAAAAAAAACTTTCAAAGTTTTAAGGACCATAACATAGGTACTAATTTAAAACAAAACCGGCTTTTTTTCTAAATTCCTTTTTTTATGGGGGTTTTTATGGAAAAATAACAAAATTTACTTTAAATATTGAATTGTAATTTTTACAGACATGGAAGTCGTATCATTTTGTTCGGAATTTAAAGGGCTACAACATACAACATTTTTATCAAAATCGTTCGAGCTTTTTTTTAGAAAATCAGATTTTTCCTTTATTTTATGGGTTTTTATGGGAAAATGAAAATTAAAAATAAAAAAAATGAAAAAAAAACTCCTGGAGATAACATAAAATTATAACTAGTGAAGGTACATCTTAAATTGAAGTAAGAATTAGAGAAATAAATCAAATGATGTGTTTTGGTCAAGTAATACAGTAGATAAATATTTTCCGATGCTTTATGTGAAAACTTGGCGTGCATGCCTTCAATTCGAGACCTCAATCATGAAAATCAGCCGGGTAGAAGAGACAAAAGAACTTGAAAAAAAACTCAAATTTATCTCCCATAAGAAATACATGGGGAGCAAATTTCATTTACGTATACACCGAGTGGAATTATTGATAAATATATGCCGATACTTGATGGCAAATTTGTGTGTGCATACCTTCAATTCGAGACCTCAATCATGAAACTCGGTCGGGTAGAAGAGCCAAACGAACTTGGCAAAGAAAACCCAAATTTAACTCCCATAAGAAATACATGGGT
This sequence comes from Macrosteles quadrilineatus, assembly GCF_028750875.1. Classification (NCBI taxonomy): domain Eukaryota; kingdom Metazoa; phylum Arthropoda; class Insecta; order Hemiptera; family Cicadellidae; genus Macrosteles; species Macrosteles quadrilineatus. The sequence continues at coordinate 91,649,066 of NW_026542598.1, read as the reverse complement.
AGCAAATTTCGTTTACGTATACACCGAGTGGGATTATAGATAAATATATGCCGATGCTTGATGGCAAATCTGTGCGTGCATACCTACAATTCGAGACCTCAATCATGAAACTCGGTCGGGTAGAAGAACCAAACAAACTCCCAAAAGAAAAACCAATTTTTTTAAATATATAAGATTCCTAAAAGTTGAGGGTCACATTCCACTGTGCCCCCCCCCCCCCACACGTCTACGTCAGTCGGGATGTAGGTTGATCAATTTTCAAAAAATTGTATCCACCCAAAGGGTTTGTATAATTTGATATAATACAAATATGCAAAGCAAAGTGGGGTTAACCCATATTTAAAAAAACTATGGTTTTTGTAATTTATGGGTCAATTTCGCGTCTACTGTAATTGTAAGGTACTCAGTGTCATCTCATATTCTACAAAACCCTTCACGTGGATGCAATTTTTCAATTTGGTCACCCTAGATCCCGACTGACGATGAACCTTCGGGTTTGAAATCGATTTCATTGTATCACAACAGGATTGCTAAGGTAAGACTTCATAATATCAAATAAATGAATGGTCATAAATGGTCTCAAAAGAGGACTAAATGCTGACAGAAAATTATCATGTAAGCAAGTGAAAAGAAGAGATTTTTTACTTAGGGAGACAAGGCTGTTATAGGCTCGTTTACTCGCCTGGGAAACTTGGGCTGCCTAATCGAAGATTATGGTTGTAAGATGTGCATGCTAATAGTGGATGTTTAAGGAAACCAATGTTCTAACTGATTTCAGACAGTTTGAGTTGATGGAATGTAAGGTTCCTAACGAGGTGGCTTACAATGTGCTCACACTGATATCAAAGGGCCGCAACGTCCTCAGAGAGATAGAAGACATTCAGGAGCAATTGTCAGATGAAAAAGAATGTTTGCTTCTACTAGTGCTCACTGAGCTACACAATGAGATGACTCATTTGCAAAACCAGTTCAGCGTATTTGAAAAACCTGGATTGCTGTAAGTATATATATGCAACAGGACGATATGTGATTCGCAACAATGCACGGTTAACCAGCTTAGCTGACCTTACAATGTTAGGTGTACAATATGTAGTGAACACAATATCAGTATTCAAGAGGACAGTGTGATCCGCAACACTGCACGGTTAACCAGCTTAGCTGACCTTACAATGTTAGGTGTACAATATGTAGTGAACACAATATCAGTATTCAAGAGGACAGTGTGATCCGCAACACTGCACGGTTAACCAGCTTAGCTGACCTTACAATGTTAGGTGTACAATATGTAGTGAACACAATATCAGTATTCAAGAGGACAGTGTGATCCACAACACTGCACGGTTAACCAGCTTAGCTGACCTTACAATGTTAGGTGTACAATATGTAGTGAACACAATATCAGTATTCAAGAGGACAGTGTGATCCGCAACACTGCACGGTTAACCAGCTTAGCTGACCTTACAATGTTAGGTGTACAATATGTAGTGAACACAATATCAGTATTCAAGAGGACAGTGTGATCCGCAACACTGCACGGTTAACCAGCTTAGCTGACCTTACAATGTTAGGTGTACAATATGTAGTGAACACAATATCAGTATTCAAGAGGACAGTGTGATCCGCAACACTGCACGGTTAACCAGCTTAGCTGACCTTACAATGTTAGGTGTACAATATGTAGTGAACACAATATCAGTATTCAAGAGGACAGTGTGATCCGCAACACTGCACGGTTAACCAGCTTAGCTGACCTTACAATGTTAGGTGTACAATATGTAGTGAACACAATATCAGTATTCAAGAGGACAGTGTGATCCACAACACTGCACGGTTAACCAGCTTAGCTGACCTTACAATGTTAGGTGTACAATATGTAGTGAACACAATATCAGTATTCAAGAGGACAGTGTGATCCGCAACACTGCACGGTTAACCAGCTTAGTAGTCCGGCAGAATTGACCCGAACCTGGTTTTGTCCTATTAAGTTTTTTTTATTGTTGATATGTGATATCTAGAGTTAGTAGACTCTAAAACCACCGGGTACTTTTTTGGTACCCTTGGGCAACAGCTGCCATCTTGGAAAATGGCGGAAAACGTAAATTACAGTGTAAGCTTTTACTTAAACCAATGTAATTAAAAAACTATTTAATCTAGAGCAATGCAAGTTGTTTTTAAACGTTTATGGTTAAATTTGGTACTCAGAAATACCATATATTAAATATATATAATTTGATTCAAGGTCAGTATTACTTTTCAAAGTTTATAATTTATAAAAACATAATGACATATTTCTTTTTATTTCAATTTTGCGCCTTAATTACTCAAAATGTGACTATAATATGCATTATAAAAATTGTAGACTTTTAAATTTGGCATCGAATACATCTATCGGACGCTTTGTTGGATCAAGGGTAACGTCAGAACAAAGCGTTAGAAAATAAATTATTTGTTGATTTTCAATGAAAAATACGGATATTTTATATGTTCAATAAAATTGTAACATCTTTCCTGGGACCATCCGGTACTTCTCACTGGCTGTTTTATGTATTAAAATGTTTGTAAAATTACCAAATTTCATTTTAACTATTACCTATTTATATTTAAGGACTTTAAGGCTGATCTATTCTTCTCCACTGCAAAGTAACTATATTTTTTCATAAAGGAAAGTTCAAATTTTGACCAACCCATTGAGTTATTATTATTAGATGTTGTTTATATTGCGATAAAACACTCAGTAAACAACTAGCTTCCATTTGATATGAAGATCATTGAAACTGAACGAGTCTGAGGTGAATTACAGGATTTCAACCAACAAAGATTTTAATGTTTGTATAATTTTCTTTGAATAAAAGATTGTTACTTCGAGTACTAATTGTGAGATGTTATATTTTTCGATAATAATATACTCAGCAAACTACTGGCTTTCATTTGAGGCATTGGTCATTCAAATCTATCGGGTTTGAGGGGATTTATAGAACTTTAACCAACTAACATTTGAGTTTTTCCAGGATTTGTCTTTAATTAAAGATCTTATCTCCGGTTGTAATTATGTTACATGAAATGTTATGTATTAGAAATACTCAGCGAGTTACTGGCTTTAATTGAAGCCATTGACTATTAAAATCGGTTGAGTTGAGTATGAGTTGTGGACCCCCAAACAACCAAAAAAATAGATTTTTTTACAATTTATCTTTAGTTAATGATTGTGTCTTGAGTTATTTTTATGTAATATTGTATGTTTTGGCATGAGAATACTCAGTGAATTAATTTAGTTCTTTTGAGCCATTATTTATTGAAATCTGACGTTTTTGGGGCGAGTTATAAGCTTAAACGTAGAATAAGAGTTGGTTTTCTTAACTTTCTTCTGTATTTAAAGACATACAGCTCAGCTGCTATGTATACTATGTTTTTCGTTCTGATCTAAAAACACTATGTCAACTTAAAACTTTCATTTGAGACAATTTTCTTTTAAATATATAAAGTCTAAGGTGAGATGTAGAACTCTAACTAGCATCAGGTTTTCAATTTTTAAGGACTGTCTTTGATTTAAGATCTACTAGTGTCCCTGTTGCTCGAATTCGAGCAATTGCTAAGTAAATATTTGTAGCAAACTGTTATAATACTATATTAGCAAACTTATTGACGGTTTAGGATTAACCTATGCTCTTCTTCTCACTTTTGATTTCTGACAACAGCTGGAGTTTCATAACAATTTTTGTTTCCAATGTTAATCTTATGGAGAAATACGAAACTTTAAAGGGCTCCAGGGCCTCACTCTCTCATTATTTCCCTAAAAAGAAAGTTTCCTGCACAACTTCACGCTACGCTCTTTCCAGCTTTAAATGAGCTGTGTTGTTCATTTTGGTGAAGAAAACCTCAGTAAACTATGGGTAAACTCAGATATGAACCTAATCTGGTTTATTCCTATCAAGTTGTTTTTTGTTGCGTTTGATATACACCAGTGAACAGAATTAAAAAGATGTAGTTGTGTGAGCTCAGGCTTACCTTGCACAATAATTTGCCATTGTGGGTATAATACCTGTTTAAATGGAAAAAGACAAACTCAAGACGACAGTGAAGACTACGACAATGTAGAATAATGAGTTAATAGCCCCGCTGCAGCAAACCTGCCGTCTACATTTTCCATTTCCCTGGATAGATTTTCAAATAATTTATTAAATTAACATTTATGTTTAACGAGTACCTAGGTTTGATGCTACAGGGAAACTAGTCAAGTGTGTTTTTATTAAAATATTTATAGCTTAGTATAAAATAAATAAATCTCTCAAGTTTGATCAAAATATATCCAAAAACAAGCCAACTACAAATTTTGCAATATTCTTCATAAAAACAACATGGGAATTTAAAAGGAACTTTTTTTTTAATTTTCTCCGTAATAACCGTACAAAAACACTTGGTAAAAAAGTCTAGAGAAAAATTTATACATTTTGTATTTTATGGGTAAACAATTAGAAACCCCCATTTTTACCCCATCAAACCCCCCGCCCCTAAACCCCGTTCCCAGGGTCCGATCATGCTGGTTCGCGGAATCATTTAATTTTATCCCATCTTACACCTTCAAACCAAATGTTATCGAAATCAGACAAAAATTACTCAAGTTATCGTCTTTACGGACATCATGGCCTCTGGGGTATCAAAATGAAAAAGTTAATCAGTCCCGGGCCCAGTCCTTACCATGAGACCTACGGTAATAGTTACTTTTCTATAGAGAAATTCGCTAATAGTCACTAAGGTTACTGAAACGTTATTAACAAGTTTTTACATATAAGCCTATTATGTAAGTTACAATTTTATGTGAATTAAATATTTATGTTACAATACAAAATAATAAAAGTCAACTATGTTGAAATCGATTTTTTTTTACATATTGTCTTTTTCAATTTATCGCAAATACTAACAAGCATAGCCACAAGTGCAACGGGAATTCAGCAAACTTGAAAGTTAAGTATTATTATTACATTCCATAACAATGATGTAAAGAATGTGTCTTGCTAGTTAACTCAAAGAAGGTAACACTAAAACAAGGTCGTATGCCAACTTCTTTTTCAATTGGACAAAAAATGAAATTTTTAAGATAAAAACCACGTTTTCCGCCGACATTTTGAAAAATCTTGAATGATATGGCTAATATCTGGTAAATTAATGAGTAACATTATGACGAGGTTTCATACTAAATTTCATGATATTCGAACTAAAAATGCATAGTTTATAGCTTAATTACCATGTTTTAAAATCGAATTACTTTTAAATATAGACAATTATTATCTCGAGTTCTAGAAGTTTCCCAAAGGTACTTTGTAAGTGCCCGCTATTTGATGCATCTAAATACTACCAAAATTAAATATCAACAATAAAAAAGCGTGATCCAAATGTGTATCAATATATTCCATGAAAGCCAGTACGTTACTGACTGTTTTTATAAGAAAACATAAAACATAACATAATACTGTAATCACTAAAAATATAGGGCTTTGATGAGACTTTTTTATAACTAAAATTACTTTTTTTTGGGGGGGGTCCATAACTAGCTTATAAAACATCCTAAGATTTGAGCGTAAATGAAAGCCGTTTGTTTATCGAGCATTTTGATACAAAAAAACCGTAGAAAAGAACTACAGAATAGTCTTAAGAAGAATTATATAAATTATTCTCATTTATTAGATAACCCTCTTTATAATAGAAAAAAATATATATTTTACGCTTTGTTGTGACGTTATCCTTGATCCAACAAAGATCCCTGTCGGTGCATTAGATGCACAATTTCAATATCTACAACTGTTGTAACATGTATCATGGCCTTTTTTAAGAGACTTTGGCACAAAGTTGAAAAAAGTGGGGATAGAACATATTTTTTATCTAAATTGTTAACTTTAAAAAGATATACTGACTTTAAAACACACAATATATAATTAAAATGTGATATTTTCCTGCATGGAATTTCACTGTTAGTATTTTAAAAGCGTTCGCACTGCTGTAGATAGCATGGTATTTTCATTACATAGTTTTAAGTAAAAGCTTACATGTAAAATTACGTTTTCCGCCATTTTCCAAGATGGCGGCTATTGCCCAAGGGTACCAAAAAAGTACCCGGTGGTTTTATGGTCTACATACCCTATATAACTCAAATCAAGAATAAAATAAACTTAATAGAACAAAACCAGGTTAGGGACAAAATCCTCATTTAGCTGCCGGACTATAGCTGACCTTACAATGTTAGGTGTACAATATGTAGTGAACACAATATCAGTATTCAAGAGGACAGTGTGATCCGCAACACTGCACGGTTAACCAGCTTAGCTGACCTTACAATGTTAGGTGTACAATATGTAGTGAACACAATATCAGTTACTTTCTCCCCCTACAATGGAGAAAGTATTGTTTTCGTCAACATTTTTGAGTTTAAGTTTTGAGTGGATAGGCCTATATATGTTTTGGGCCCCCCTCAACCCAAAAAATGGTTTTCGAAGTGATGTCCGTGTGTGTATGTGTGTCTGACTGTCTGTATGTGTGGTTGTGTACACAGAGCTATAGACCACACCTGCAGTCCGATTTTGATGATTTTTGGTATATGTAGGTACTAATCAATGGTCTCTCCTGGCGTTTTATTATTTTTTTAAATTTTGATTTTTATGATTTTTAATTGTGATATTCGCATAAAAACCCAAAAAATTAATCGGAAAAATTTAATTTTCTCAAAAATGGCCTGAGCAATTTTCATAAAATTTTTGTGAAGTTTGATCCCTTTAAATTCTGAACAAAACGTTACAATACCCATTGCTGTAAAAGTTAGGGTTAAAAAGTTTTTGTAACTCATGATATTTTCCCATAAAAACCTATAGAGTAACAAACAATTGGATTAAAAAAAGCCAGTTTTAAACACTATGTTATGGTTATTATACTGTAATTCTAATCAAAATAGTATAGCCCTCAATTGCTGTAAAAATTACAGTTCAAAAGTTACTGCAACTTTTGTGATTCTTCCCAATAAAATATAGTTGCTCCCACCTTACCCATGACAAAAGATGTTAGTCCAGTCAAAAAAAAGTTTAACCTCCGAAAAAATCCGAAAGTTTTTAAATTTTGGACACTTATTTCTAGGTACCTCGGGAAGATTATACCAAAAGTAAAGTTCCCATAAATATGAAGCGAGCTCTAGCAGCAATTAGCGAAAACAGGACCCCTTTTTTTATTTTTGGCTAAAACCTTGAGAACCGTTGGTCGAAGTTGACTAAAAGTGACTATTTACCAAATGAAAGGTCATTAAATTTACAAAAAAAAAATTATATTTTCACTTTTATTTTATTCCTAATGGTTACCGAGTTATATGATGCTAAAATATAGGGTTTATTCTTCAATAACTGTCGAGGGAGCGAACAATGGTGCAAACTAAAGTAGGTATTTTGTTGAGAAAAAAAAACGCCATATTTTAGCGCCCAATTACTTGGTAACCATTAGGAATAAAATAAAAGTGTAGGTATCATTTTTGTTGAAAATTTAATGATCTTTCATTTTGGTATACAGTCACTTTTAATTCCGACCAATGGTTCTCGATATTTAAGCCAAAAACTAAAAAAGGTGCCCTGTTTTCACTAATTGCCGCTAGAGCTTGCCTCATATTTATAGGGACTTTTGGTATAATATCCCCTATACCTTCCGCAAACATTCGTGGCGGCTGAGGGATTAGGACGGTCGGGTGGTGTCCCAGCCCCTAAATTAGCCCTGGCTCGGCTGCTCTGGGTTTTGACCATGAGCACCGACTGGGCTCAATGCATAGTTGGTACAATTTTTGTATATCACCATAAAGTGTATTAAATAACATCATTTTTGTAATCCGCATCAAATAACAATAGTATTGAGCCTAAAAAACAAATAATTGCAATGATATTAGGTACTGTATACATTTGGTATTAAAATAATAGACAGTTTTAGAACAAGGTATATATTTAAGGTTAATGTATTTACAAACTATTTACGCTACTGTTTACAATTTCAAACTATTTAGTACAGTATTTATAGTTATGTTCAGAGAATGTTGTCCAAATTCATTGTGGTATTATTAAGTACAGACCTACACTTTGTTTGAGAATAAAACATAGTTTTTAGATGAAATATATATTTACGATTACTTACACTGGTTTCAGTTTTTCATAAGCTGAAGTCGGCTTAACAAAAACACTTATGATTTGATATTATCAATAACTAGCTGTGAGCCCGTTTGGACGGTTATCTTTTGGTCAGTTATATCGTAAATAATGAAAGAAAAAACATCACAAACCTACCCAACGTTCAGACCAAACTTTAGTTGTATTCATTCATACAGATTAGAATGACAACGGCATGGTGCTAATCGAATTTTCTTTTCAGGGAAATGGTATCACCTCCAGCTCTTATGAGAACCAACAGTTTTATGTATATAATTGTAAATAGTCAGTGAACAGCAGTTTAAATAATTTGTAAATACTCTTAGATATATATCTTGATCTGAAAACTGTAAATTACTCTAGAACAAAAAGTAGGCCTGTACCAAGGCCACACTAAAAAAACAGGCTGTAATGCTCGTCAAGCATGACGTCACGATAGAAGACGGCAATGACGTAATTAAGGTTATATTTTTGTTTTCGATGAAAAGATTAAAACATGCAGCTGATCACAAACGGCAAACATTACGTCATTGCCATCTTCTATCGTGACGTCATGCTAGACGAGCATTACAGCATGTTTTTTTTAGTGTGGCCTTGCCTGTACTTGTTAACATAACAAATTTGTGGAACATTCATTCAGCTCATGTGTGAATCTGGAGAACATAGTACCTAGCAAATTGTAAATAGTTTTTGAACAGTATTGTGAATAGTTTTTAAATAAACTTAAATATACATAATTTATTCTAAGCTATTTATTTATTCTATTTATTTATGCTTCCAATGGTACATGCCACTTTACAAAAAAATATTTGAGAGAAAAAGAAAATACAACAATTAACAATTGAAGTATAACTAAACAATAATAACAATATATATATATATCAAGCTTAAGTAACAATAATATCGGACTCTCTGTGAAGATTATACTCTATTGAGTACTATTATACTCAAACAAAGTGTAGGCCTGTACTTAATAATACAGTATCACAATTATTTTAGGTTTGATATTCATCTCCAGCGTGAGTTGGACAACATTATCTGAACATAATTGTAAATAGTAAATAGTTTGTGAACAGTTTGTAAACATTTTGTAAATGCAGAAACCTATATTTGTTGTTTTATCAACTGTTTCAATTTTCAACAACTAAAGTAAATATTAACTTTTAATTGAAGGCATAACGGCATAACCTAAAAAAATGCTATGAGTTTTGTAATGAAGAAAATAATTATTCTTTGAAGTGTAGCGAAAAGTAATGTTCAAAACACAAGTGAAAGTGGGTCCATACATATTCTTGACCAATTAAAGTGCTCGATAAATCTCGAACTTCAAACATGGTCTCAGATATGTAATGACTCACTTTCTACTCTTATTATGAAATATACTATTTGTCCATGTGGTGAACTATATACTTTTCATATTGCATCAGTAATTAACAAACTAAGCTAGAAAACAAAATAATGTTAAAGATTTTTATTTGCAACTGTTTAAAAAAAAAAAAAAAACAGCAAATGCGCTAACGAGTTACAACAACAATAATAATGACATAAAATATATAAAAAGAGTAGGCTCAACAACCGTCCTTCAGCTGGCTATTCATGATCATCAGGGCTCACATCATGAGTAGGTCATGTGTTTTTTGTACAATAATTGAATGTCTGTCGTAGTCTCGTAAGTCTAGAAATCAACAATAGCTTTAAAATATATGATGAAAAATGGCAACTAGGTCCAGGATAAATTCTTAACATTTAGGCCTATTGAGATTTCTCTAAGGGTCAACTTGATGGCTCGTTATGTGTGAGTAAATATATTGTTAGTATTTTTTAATTAACACTTGTTTCCTATTACAGATTCCATGACATGGGGAAAGCACTGGACATTGAGCATTTGCCCCTATTAGTTCTAGATGCACTTGTTCCTTTTCTCTCTGAAAAAGATTTAAGCAATTGCATGGGCGTTTGTAGAATATGGTACAGTATTTTTAGTGATAATTTATTTTGGAAAAGACATTGTATAACTAGCTCAAATCACTATTTTTCAAAAACTAAGTGCCTTGTTGAACCTGCTTTTCAACTAACAAACGACACACTTATGCCCATTGAAGAAAACCGGCTTCAGTTCTTGCAGGAGCAACACTTATTTCAAAATGTTAGATGTGGTCGCTTCAGGAAGGAAGTAATTGAACATGAAGATGAGCGCTGCCGCTTTCTGTTTCCTTATGTATTATTTTTGGACAATGACCATATATGTGAAAACAGATATACCCATGATGAAGGTCGAACATATGAGACTCGAGTTTGGAATTTAGCTGAGACTCCAGTCCTAGTATTGACTATACCCCACTGTTTGAGTGGATTGCGGGAAGCTAAAATTTATAAAATAGTCAATAGCGATCTGATAGTTGTCATTCAGTGTAATGTAGTACAAGTTAACAAAATCAGCTTGGATTCCAAAAGCTGGGTTCGGAAACATCTCTTCTTTTTTGATAAACCGGAAGAGTTCTCTCGTAGTTTAACAGCTGATTGTGATATTGAAAGTATCGTGGTCTCAACAATTAGTGAATTTCCAGAGGTTGAGTTTCATTGTAAGTTTGTTTTTAGTGGGCAATACATGATTGGAACCTATGAACATGGGGAATCTGCTCTCTTGCACATTTGGGACGTCAATACGGGGAAAAAGGTTAAAGAAGACAGATACGAAATCGGACCAATAGAAAGTATAACTTTACAGTCTACTCAGCAAGTCACTGAAAAGGTCCTCGTAACCTACTGTTTAAAACATGTCGCTAACATAGGAAATGATGTGGGAAAGTGTTGCTCAATTATTTATGATACTTCACTGTTACAGTTTATCCTGCCCAGTCGGTTTGTTCACGATTCTTATATGCATGATAAACGTGTGTTGTTTTTTGATGGCCATTTGAGTGTCATAGATGACTATCATCCCCTCGAGATAGTACATCATCATGATGCAATGAACCAGTATAAAACTGGACCAAGCACATCTTTACTACCTGATTATATAAAAACATGTCCTGAAACCACTGTTCATCCCCTAGGCAGTAACCTACTGATAACTACCGAGCAAGAAATATACCTTGTAAATCCTGTCAATTTAGTAACCAGTTGCCTATTGAGGGTCGATTTTCAACTTCTTTTTACTGAAATGTTGGCTGGAAGATTTATTTTGTTGCATGGATACAATGATCAACGCTTTCAAGAGGTATGGGAGATTGGCAATGGCAAAACAGAATGCAGAAAAGTTATGTCCATCGCAGAATCCATCACACCAAATGAAGAACTTTGTATTACCGGGACGTCAAATAGTGTCTGTTCTAAACTTGTTTTAGAGCATGAATACACAACTATTGTATTGAATTTCTGGTAGAAAGTAAAATATGTGGTCAGTGTTGTGGCATGACCTTGTCATTTTCAGTCATACTATGATCAGGTTTAAATTAATTATTGAAGACCCACTGTTAGTTGATACAGGATCACACTTTTTTGTAATTTACCTATTTAGAGTTATTAAGTTTATAAAATATCTTGAATGTTATTATTATTGTTATTTGGTTTATATAAAGTTTATGCAATGTTTATTAGCAAATTTCCCATATAGGGAGAATAAGCTATTACCGTAGTACTCATGGTAAGACCTGGACCAAGGAGTGATATACTTTTTCGTTTTGAGGTCCCCAGAGGTTGGCCTCTGTTCGAATATATAATATAATTTTGAATATGATTTAGTTTGAAAATATATAAACTGATTTAAAAGTGTAAACCTACTTACTTTCAAACCCCTACTTTTGATGTTAATAGATCCATAAGAATATGACAACATACCTTAGTGTAGCAATAGCATCAATTGCTTCATATTGATGCTTCATGAATGAGATGTTTTACTATAATTCTTTAATTTTAGTCAAGCCCCCTCACATGTAGCTTACTATATCAATAAAAAAATTAAACTTTAAGCAATATTTTACAAAACGTATACAACCTCACTTTAAAACCAAACATAACCCTCCTCAATCTACATAAAGGTCACAAACATCTTAGGCATCCATCTTGACAACAGACTAAGCTGGGATAACCACATTACACAACTTTGTAAAAGATTGGCTAGAATAACCTGTCTCTTGAGAAAACTTAAATCATGTGTGAGTTTTAACACTTTGGTAATGACTTACTACGGTTTGTTTCACTTACAGCTGCTTTATGGTTTGCGTCTCTGGGGTGGTTCACATTTGGCTCAGAAAGCATTTGTTTGGCAAAAGAAAGCTCTTAGAGCCATGCTAGGATTGCAAGATCATGAATCCTGTAGGGATCACTTTTCCAATTTAAATTTGCTTACACTGCCATCTATGAACATTCTTTATAATTTAATTAAAAAAAAAACAACCCCTTACAATTTTCTAGCTATTCTCATCCATACAACACGAGGCACAAAAACAACCTAGTCACACCTCAAATCAGACTTTCAAAAACTTTAAAAAGCCATTTTTACATCCAACATATTTTCTTCAACAAGCTACCCACTTGTTTTCGTGGACTACCTTACAAATATATTGCTAACTATTTTTAAAGTTGTAACTATTATACAATTTATGGTTTATCATTTATAATTGTTATTAGCTTTCAAATTATAAGAGTAGAATAATACAAATATTTCACGAATGATGTTATAAAAAAATACAACAGATTATTTTTGGTACATAAATCGTCACTAGTTTAGTTTTCTTGTAAATCTACAACTACTGAAATATTTTGAACTGAATTAGCAAAATTATATAAGAAACAATCTGTGAAACCACCTGAAACAGACAAAATGTATATTATGCATCATCGGTTTTCATAAAAACAAAAAGATGTTCCATTACTATGACCAAGATAATCAATGTAGTATGAATTCTTTGGGAAACCGTAAAACCCTATCAATCTATGACTACCTACTCTGTTCTCGATAATCATAGGAGCATTTGATGATCTATTGATTTAACATGGAGTTATATATTAAATTTCTGCCATTGTTTTTACACTTAGATTTAAAGAATTAATCTACTAGGTTTGAACTTTGCACACTCTTGTGAAGCAAAGGGTACAAGTTCGATCTACTAGTTCTGAGATAAATATACTACCTACTCAATTCGAACTACGTATTGAGACTTGAATCAGGAATATCTGTTGGTTTGTCATTTGGCTTATAATATTGATTTTATATTAATCATAATTTTGATCCATATTACTCATTAATATATATAGTTATATTGTTAAACAATATAAACTACATTACTACTGAATTTCCAATAAATGAGTATTTTTAATTTCTTCTTTGTGAATTGATTAAGTAAATAATCAGTTTATATTGTATGCTTACTCCGTAAAATATGGCTTTGGAAACGTAGAAAAAGTCCCAACCATTCAACGTAATGTTCCTGGATCTGATGTTGACCAGAAACTTACGAATCTGTAACAGAACAAAATCTTAAACTTGATCATTTAAATACAAGATGCTTAAATAATGCAAAACTTGATAAATATTTGTAATAAATTTAACCTTGATTTGATGTTACGGTATCTTCAACACTGATCTGGCTAAGCAATCATTTGCTATGCTTGGAAACGAATCAAATCAGCAACCTTCACATGTTAAGGTAAGGATTATAATCACCTAAGTAACTAAACAGAATTTTTGAATACTCTGTCTCTTGTGATATCCTTAAATTAATAGTGCTGCACCCTGTTGGTAATCCTTGTAACTTTTATGCTGTTGAACATCATAGAACAGAACCAACTTGTTTAATTGAGACAGCTGTTAAGATTCATTAATTCCTTTTAAATATGAAAAATTATAAGATTAACATGGGGAACTACAGAGCCACTGGGGCGGAGCCCGAAAGGGTTTTTGAGATAAGAATATGCTTTAATGTTAATCGGGAATGTGAGCTATCAGCATGCCAAATTTCAGCCCAATCCGTCCAGTAGTTTATGCGTGATTGAGCAACACACACACAAACATACACACAAACTCACAAACTTTCAGATTTATAATATTAGTAAGATAAGATACCTACTTCTAGGATTGTGCTGTTTTCTGAAGTATCAGACCTTTTCCTCAAAATACGGTATAAATTCACTGGCGTTTTATTTCCCTGCAAAATAAATACAATCATCAACCTATAAAGTAAATAGGCTGGTATGTTTCAGTTTGTTACGATAAAAAAATCATTCCATAAAATTAAACTATCAATAAAGTTGTGGAACTCCTTATCCAATCTTGTAATGTGAAATCGCCTAAAACCTTGTTTTAAACAACCACAAGAACTTATGGTTCTGAAATGTGGTTTGAAAATAAATTATCTATATATATAAAATCCAATGTATGTTTGTTTGTCCTTTATGGACTCCGAAACCGCTTGACAGATTGTAATGAAACTTTCAGGTATTTTTAAGCATTATTCAAGGATGGTTTGTGTGAAGTTTGGTGCAGATCCCTTAAAAGGGGTCAGCCCCAGTGGCTCTGGGATTCCCATGTTAACCTTATGAGTAATCATATTTAAATGGAATTAACACGTTCGCTACTGCAATAGTACGAAATTTTCCATTCACATGGACCAGCGACGCACATATGCGACGGCCGGTTTCCACCCATAGACTGCCGTCGCATATATGCGGCAGCTAGTCACATTAAAATAGACTGCCGACGCATATTTGCGTCGGGGTTCTAATGTTATTAAAATGCTTATATCTTTGTAGTAGTCTATTTGAAGGCACTGAATTCCCTGCAGTGGTCTACAGAGATGTCTGACGCACAACTGCGTCGCTTGGTCTGTGGATATGATGATTGGTGACGTCATATAATAGTTGGAAAAACTGGTCTTTACTTTTCTGCATCACTGTATGTATGTATGCAGTATGTATGCTGCATTATCCTATGTAGCTTTTATATTTGTTCAGTTATAAACTGTTCTTGAATAATCTGTTTATTTTTTTACTTTCTTTCACCTTAAAACACAAAAAAATGAACTGTCGCATATATGCGACGTTTAGTCTATTTCAAGAAAACTATGATAATTTTCACTATTGTCTTCGCTGTAGACCGGGCGTCGCAAATATGCGACATTACAAAAGGTTATGAAAAATACAAAAAACCAAGAATAATTTATTTACAAACACGATTGTAGCGTATTACAATGTAAATGATCACTGTTTTACAGGTTTTCGCCCGTGGTCTGTGTGTACTGTTATCCAAGTGACAGCCGGTCTATGTGTAAGATTCAAATGTATACCTCGGTCTGTGGCAATGACCGCGGCGTCGCATATATGCGACGCTCAGTAGCGAACGTGTTAAAGAATCTTAACAGGTGGTTCAACTAAACAATTTGATTCTGTGATGTTCAATAGCATTAAAAATTTAATAGGTTTACCAACAGGGTGCAGCACTATTATTTTTTGTTTATGACAACAGCTAAGTTGCAACTAAAAGGTGAGTGAGCGTATAGCAAACGAACTTCAACCCAGAGGTGGGCTAGCAAAGCGAACAAGCTAACCTGAAGCCGAGTGAGCGCAGCGAACGAACTTTAATCAGGACGTGATTGAGCCATGCGAACGAGCTCATCTTGAAAATGAACGAGCATTTGACATAAAACCACATTAGGACAGGACGAAATTTGTCAGGCCAGCTAGTTGGATATAATAGAAACATTAATTTTCTTCATTACATTGGTTTATCCAGCAAATGTACCATATAAATCAAACCACCGACTTTGACTTGAGCAACAGTTCTATTGTCAAAACTGAAGATTACTAGGTTGAGTACACTGAATACCGATAAAATTAATGTTTTCTCTTATTTTAGGGCGGATTTTATAATATGTTTACTCTTTGGGTTTTTTAGCACAGAGAAATAAGAAACGGAGGAATCATTCAGTGGTGCACTTCAGGGGCCAACCTCTAGTCACTGGTGTCTACAAATAGTTTTGGTGTCCAACCCCAGTCGCTGGTGTCTAGCCCCTACCACCACTGTTGGATCGCTTCTCCTAACCCCTTTAGCACTCCTTTCCCCCTTGCCATCGTACTACAACGCTCATGCTGGACAAAGACCTTGTAGCACAATGACACCACTCAAGCTCTTACTTGCCCTCACTATGTTGTTGTGAGCCTTAGCGCTTATGTACGCATACAAGTTACAAGAGCCGAAAGCACACTTCTCTACTTCTCTGTGGCTTTTAGAACTAGAGGACAAGCATTTGAAAAGTATAAAATTGTTTGCCTAGCTCTTTTGTCCTAAAGATCTTTATGAGCTAGTGTTCTTGTACATCAAATTGTTCACATCTATATAGAACGTATGTAGCCAATTTTTCATTCAAATAGAACATAACAGAGTGTGCTACAGTAAATTTAATTTCCTGTCGAAGGCTCAATTTAGCTGTGTTAATTTTCATTCCAGAATTGGCTACAATTTAAACAAGAGTGTGGAATGACTACTTCTCTCTACAGTTTAATCTAAAATGTAGCAAAAGTAGTATAGTCTAAGTAAATTATACTTTAAAAACCAACCTCATCAAGTATTTGCTGACAAGCAGAGCACAGAATGACAAAATCAATCAATAAACCACAAATAGAGTAAAGTGTCAGTTGTAAAGCGATGAAAGTTTTAGGATTTTCAGCAAACTTGGAGCTCCAGATTTCAGGGGTCACACACAGGAGGTACACAAGGAAAGTCATTTTAACGAATGTTGTGCTGCAGAATAGAAAAACGTTAAAAGAAAATGCACGGGAAGCTTGAACAAGCAAGTTGCCAGTTTTCCAATGTTTCCTCCGCAGATTTTCTATTTTTTCACTTTTCACATCTTTTTCCAACTTCCCATTTGACAATTTTGATAATCTTTGGTTGATTTGGTTGTAGGACATCGAGGCGATGCTCAAAACTGTTAGAAATGTGTAGTTAACTGTGGTTGACACGATAAAGCAATTGCATATTTCCAATGCCAGTAGAGCAGTTTGGTATTTCGATCTGAAAAGTTGATTTACAATTGAATAAAGTGAAGATATCTAGACCAAACGAGTAACGACTATTTAACACAGTTTACATTAAAGGACTCTTCAGGTGATAAGTAGAAAAGCAGCTGCCCAACACAATGTGCTCAAGCAGACAGTAATATCTCATAGCATATTTCTATGACATAGTCTGTTCAAAATTTTTTTATGGTCACACTTCTATGGGTATTTTTGACTTAGGGCTAATGATGGTGGTATTAATTGAATAGGTAGTTTAGTTTATGGGGCTTGCATTCAAATATGAAGGTCGCTATGGTTTGATTCCTAGTGAGATTGTTTCTGGGCCCAGAACCCTTTGCTGATCAATTAAATTATGATGCATCAAGCAAAAGGTCTGTTTGACAGTAACAAGACTAGGATTTAGGCAGTTTCCTTACAAAACAGCCAATAACATAGACGGACACAAAATATAAAAAACATTTGGTGGGATGAAGAACTGGAGTGAGATGATTATACACTTATATTTTCCATAATAGGTTAAAGGTACCTGGTGGTGTTAATGAGTGCAATTCACTCCAAAAGCTTTACAACTTTAATTTTGTTTAAGTTTACAATAACAGGGTTGTCTGTAAATTAAAATCCCCACCAAGCAGCCAAAAGTGAGCTAACTAAAGTCAGATATTATCAAATCAACGTCATGTCTTTTACTTCATTCTCTACTATTATAGTTGGTCCCCACCCCTATGGAAAAAGTCTTGTCATGGTAGGTATTATAAATCGTTGTGAAAGAAAATTTATGCCCCCGCTAAGTATGAATCGTATTCTGTGATTAGGTGTCTGTTTCATTATATAATTATTTACAAGGATCACAGAATTGGTTTAACGTACGCAGGTTTGCTGGGATGAATTCTGGACACCTGGCCAATTAAAATTCAGGTTGAGGACCACCTTATGGGACTAAATGGGTGCTCTCGAAAATGTTAGGCATGGTGTCTTTAACTGTTAGATTTTCTTCGATACAACAAAGATACAAAAAACATCTCACTCCCTTGTAAACTCATTTTTGTATATTAAAATACCAGCATTTGGTCTCTGTCTCAATAGTGATACAATGATTGTGATAATGGTTTACATAAGATAAAGACTACACTATAATATCTACTGTACTGTATTTAAAAAATCAACATTTGCTAACACTACCCTACCTAGGTGACATTCAAATTAATTTAGATTTGTAATCAATCCTTAAATTGTAATAGTTACCTGTGAATCCCCAAACGTGTTAATAGGAAGTTGAATTGTGCTATGATTAAAATACACTGTATGTTCTGGAACAAGAAATTTAAGAAAGCACGTGAACATTTCGGCAAACGACCACCACTCGAGGCCATAACCTTCCTCCCTAGTTGGATACATTTATGGAAATGTTTCATGTTGATCAGAGGTAGAAGCATGGTAACTGTGTCGGAGAGTTGGTAAAACCCGGTTATGACCATGGTCAAAACCATGTCTGGAGGGGCTGCAGACATCATGAGGACGATTCTGTTAAGTCTAGAAGCTGTCAGAGCAAACTGACCAATAGTGCAACATATGAGCAGCTTTCTCAGCCGTGGCTGTGATCCTGAAATTAATTACATTTAATTAATATTGTATAACATGACTTGCTTGAAAGCCGTGTCCTTGCCCCTTAGTTTTTGTGATGTCATTGAATTTGTTTAAGAAATCACAATAAAATATAGTTGTCTGTGTATTGTCAGTAGAACCATAGACAAGAGAAGTTTTCAGGGTATACTTCAACAAAAATCAACTTAAAACTCAGCATCTACCTAGTAACCATCTATTTATAGGCAATTAACCTTATATAGACACAATAAACCTTTATTTATATATCGGTAAGTATATGTACCTACTTCAAAAACTTTAACAACAATATCTACTTTGACAACATAATCTACTTTAGTACATCAAAAACAACATAATTATATTTTTCAACAACATCAGCTAATGTACTTCAAATCAACAGCACCATTTTATCTAAGACAAAAGATTGTTAAATTTTTTTTTATTTATTGAGTGTACAGTATTCACTCCTTTTCAGTCTATTTTTTCTGTCAATTTAGCATCTTAGTTCGGATTTACAAAACAAAATCTAGCCTGGAATTCGTCATAGAGCTATCATAAATATACCTATTTAAGGCATTTTATTGTGTTTAATTCACCAACTCTAAATGTATTTTGACGTGTTACATTAGGTACACTCCTAGTATTAAAAATGTATAACTTATTATTCGTGTGGTACAGTGGACTTCCAAAATACTTACGATTTTTGGCAAAAAATATATTCTTCTCCAATACAACTGGAAAAACTCCGAGAAATTGTAACAATGTGAAAGTAGTTTCAAGTTTCATAATTTATAACGATTAATTTTTATTAAAATTCGATGCTATTAATGAAAATAAATTAAGTAAGTAAATTATTGTGTTATTTTTATAAGCCGTCAATGAATTTGAGGCATCTATACTCTTTTTACCCAGAAATATTTTGTGCAAAGTAATAGAAATTAACTTTGATAAAAGGCAAAAACACTTAAGATACGACAACAGAGTAACAATAGGAATTTGCTGTTTCAAGCTGAAAGCTTGTTTTGACAATATGCCACTTTTACCACTATTGTGTTTTGTGTATGATCAATATCTTCATAACAATACGACATTTTGAATTTTATAAAAAAAAAATAGAAATACAGTTTAAAAATGGACAACATTTAATGTTGAATACATTTGAGTTATTGAAATATTTTAAAATAATTAATTGAGGAAAAACATACATCTCAAAATGTCCATTCTTAAAAAAAAGACATAGCGATTAAGATTAGCGAAATTTACAGACAGTTTCAATGTAGATTTATTTTAAATAATCCATGGTTAACATTGGTCAATAATCATACCTCTTGTGTGCGCCTTCACACATGCTGATGCAAGTTGTTCATCAGATCTGTAGAACATGGACTGTCTGACTGGTCATTCACAGGCTTACACGTTTATCCATGTGTTCAATATGTATCTCTTGGTTCACTTGTATTTGAATGCATTTGATTTGAACAATCTCAAACGAGCTTTCTCATTTTCATCCTTATTATTATGTTTTCAATTATCTTAAATTTTTTAATAAAAGTTATGTTAATATACCGGGTGTCCACAAAGTCTTGACAACATTTGAAATCGTTGTTGTTTGTAGAATTGATGGGGGTTTACATGTTTTATATATGTTGTTTAACAGCTGATTTTATGAAGTTTTGTTTGTATATGTTGGTAACCCATAATTTCATTGTTGAGTGTAATACCAAACAAAAGTTACAATTCTTGTGTCTGTCGTAAAAATGGCTACTAAGGAAGAAAAAGCTCATATCTTCTTTTGCTAATGACATTTTAGATCTCATTCATGTAGAAAACAACTATCTTGGACATCACACCTTTAGACTTCTTCTTTTGGGGCTTTGTGAAAGACAAGGTTTATGCTACACCTCAGATGTGGCCGTGTTGAAGACCAGGATCAGAGAAGCAATTTCAACAGCGATTGGTTGGCAACAATGTTGGCAAGTACTTGGGAGGAGATTGAATTCAGACTGGAAATTCTACGGGACACAAATGGGTCACATGTGGAAGTGTACTAATGTTATATGAATTGTATATAAAACTTTTTTTCATGATCTTTCTAAAAAATAAAATCTCACTTTTGTATGTCTAATGGTTTTCAATTTATTACAAAACAAAATGTTGTCAGGACTTTATGGACACCCGGTACACGTTTTTTGCTCAATGCTTTGGCATAAATGTTATATTAACTTAATTAAAAATACAACTCCATACTAAACTATAGTCATGGCTCACTTAAACCAGTTTTGAACATCTGAATCATCAGAAATAATTTTGTAATTAATTATTTAAAATCATACATATTCTAGAAGTGTATTATACTACCGCAACATCACTTTTCTGACCGCCCCATTTAATATATTTGTTCGCGGTCAGAGAAGTGATTGAAGTGGTTGAGCACAGAACAATTCTGTGGATTGAGAAGTCATTTTCAAGTTTATCATTTATCGGAGGGACGAATAATAATTATGAATAAAATTTACGTAGGGCTTCTTTTCCCTAGCCTTTTTATTTCTAGAAGGGACTTTTAAAAGTCAGTGTTTCTGAACAGCTATCTTTACAACGGTTTTAAACGTGAAAAGTAATTGAACAGCTGATTACCTTCTGTCGATTGTTTAACCGTAGTCAGATAAAAAACAGGAGTCGGAACAGTTGATGAAAATTAATTTTAAATGTACAACTGTACGGCAGTCGAATTTTGAACCTATTATAACGCACAATTTGCGCACGGGCCCCTTCGTACAATGAATATTTTAGGATTTAAAACAAATCTAATATCTTTTGTCTCAAAGTGTTTTTTTCTTCAATAAAACGCGGAATAACGACATGCGGTGTATTTGTATTGACACTCATGCATTGCATTGCTGTCGTTCTCTGTTCTCTTCTTCGCCTTGTTGCGAAGCACGAATCTCGTAGATATTTGTATGTATTTAATTCCTATAGCTCCACATCCAACAGATTGTCGTTAAACGCTGTCAAAACTTATCATCCTTACCGATCGTCTGTTTTAAAACGTTAGTTCCACCCGGTATATTAAGAGGACGTTCCGTCGTTTCGTTATTTACTATTAGTTTCTTGTTATTCAAAAGTGTAATCTATATTATAACTCACTAAAGTAAAAATGTTACCAACATTCTCTATAGCCAAGGGGTTAAGACTTGTTTAACGCCATATAGATGTTGGCACTCACCGATATGGTCTTTATCACCATGCAAAATTTGAAAACGATTGATTCAGCCGTCTAGGAGTATTACGAAATGCATAAGAGTCGGCGTATAAGAGCTTCGCTCGCTCCGCTCAAAAATAATTATTTCATAATACAGTGCTATATTATTTTTTGAAACTTTTAATTTTCTCCAGTGCGTTCAGCAAAATAACTCAGACTCAAGCAAAACTTGTCCAGGTTCACGTTCTGTGTAGGTTTCAACATTAACACACAACAAACGGATATCCAAACATGCTCATGTCTGCACACCTCAACCATAACTGTGTCTGAAAGAGTATACAAAACATCTAAAAATATTATATTTAAAATTGTTCTTTTAACATTCAATGAAGAAAAACTATATTTCCCCTCAATAGAAACAAAGAAAAAGTCGTATAAAAAATATTTTAAATTAAAATTTGAAGTAAATACAGTTTATATAGTAAGAATAGTTTATTTTGCTCTTTGCTGTCTCTGAAGCAATATTTTATTACAAAGCATTCAACAGCTGATGCAAGTTTTTGTTGTTTATTCTCAATTTGATGAAAAACTACCCAAAACTTGTTATCTCTAAAACGAATTTGTTCAATAATAATAAGAAATTAGAATCAAGGAATAGTAAAAGCAGAGTAATGAGTAAGACTCTGACTAGTGAGAAGAAGGGAGCAGCACCGGAGAAGAAGATAGCAGCACCGACTTTACCAATACCAAATAATGGTAAATCAAAGGTCGCAAGTTCAACTGATTCCAAATTACCCGTTTTTTGCAAAGAAAGAAAGGCTCATAATTGCTGCATTGATACACCATGGCACTCATCTCTTGGAAGAAAGTCTCTCTCCCTTGTGGATCTAACGCCAAAGACGCAGAGAACGACAGCCAAGTCTCGAAAGATTAAGGCTCATAATTGCTGTATTGATACACCATCTTCTGGATTAAAGATGCCTCACTCCTATCTTGGAAGAAAGTCTCTCTCCCTTGTGGATCTAACACCAAAGACGCAGAGAACGACAGCCAAGTCTCGAAAGATTACCACCTTGGACACAAATATGCAAATGGAATCAAAACTGCAGGTTTCATTCTTAACCAATAAGGAGTCAGAGTTGGCAAGAACAGTTTGCAAGATGTTCATTCTGAATGCTTGGAGACGTCGTATCACGCAAACAACCTCTCTACAAACTCAACTGACGATAATGGTCAAAGAGGTAGAAAATCTAAAACTTCAACGGATTGTTTTAAATGAGCTGTTGAAATCCGAACAAGATAGAGTAACAAGCTCTATGGGAGAAACAGTTTGTCTAAAAACTTGTCTTGAGAATTGCCAGATAGAAAATGCCCTCTTGCAAAACGAAAATAATTATCTGAAAACAGAGAAAAAACTTTTGCAAAACGATATAGCTTGAAAAAGTAGTTCGATATGATGGGTCACAACACCCCTTTCATATTTAAAATAATTTATCACATTTCAAAATGGCGGATCCAAGATGGCGGCCGAAAAAAATACATCAGTCATAACCAAGTGAAAATAGGTTGACAATTACTGGTAGTGTATACTTATCTTTATCTGGCACTATTTTGAGATTATGGTCTTAGTTTGTAAATGCGCAATGTTAAAAGGGGCTAATAATAAAGTTTTAAAAAGCCCTCATAACTTTAGAATGAATCAAGATTTTTAAAAACAGTTTGTGGCATTGTAATCAGGGTAAAAATCTAGTTCGAAATAATGGGTCACAACCCCACCTTTACATTTGAAAAAAAAACTTTGCATCCAATATGGCGGATCCAAGATGGCGGCCGGAAATGACCACCTTGTCAAAATGAAGTACTTACTACCCAACAATGTTTGGAAGTGGTCTGGGATTGATATTTGAAAAAATGTAGAAAAAAGTTGGGGGGGGGTCCAATTAAAACTCACCCTGTATATTAATAGGCAAGCATGTTTCTTTAAAACCTTTTTACTCAGCTCGTGTGCATCGTAGGGAAAATCTACGCATACTGTTAGAAAGCTATTTTCCTGTAGGTGTGCAGAATCCCTTTATAAATTAAAATAGGCTCAAATATAAGCTCGAAAAATTAATTTGAAATTTTAATAAATTTAACATGGGCTTTATGGGTTGTCATGCTGACGAAATAACAACGAAATATAAACAGACAATCAAAACAAATGGAAGAAATTCCAATCACATGTTTTATTTACAGCGTGGGGTGAAAATAGAGAAGCCTGAACCTTTTTAATCCCCATGTTAAAGTTGTCAACAGATTTTAATTAAATTCGTTGTAGTTGGTGTGAGCCACCTACAGATTGCGCTGATCTAAATGACTAAATTTATGTCTAATACACGATGTTTTTTACCAAGTCAAACTTTTTGAATTAGTTGTATGGGAACAAATGACTGGTACGGGTGGCGTCGTCCTGTAATCCAGCTACTAGGAGGTCACGGATTGTGGATATTTATAGGTATGCACTGTGGATGGGATACTCCCTGGTGTGGATTAACGTCCGCACTAGTGAGTATTACGACTATCCGTAGTACTAGTGATGATTAGACCTATTCGTATATACCAAGGAAAAAATGTGGTTCGGATTCCACTATAAACTGTAGGTCCCTTAGTTGCCATTAGCAGTTTGGGGATATTAATTAACAGCTGTGTCTAAGGAATGTCGGCCTTAGTCACTAACAAGACTACAAGATCGCGCCACTCATCCTACACTCATCTCCATTCATACTTGGCTTAAAATACCTACATTGTATGGACGCCATTTCATAAGAAAGTATTAAAAAGTATTAAAGTATTAAGTTATAGCAACTGTTATGACCTATCAACTTTGTCAGTAACAAAAAATAAGGTATGTAATAGAATTTAAGACACGCTTTCGGTGTCTTAAAAACACAACTAGGCCCCTACATGTTTTTAATTTAAAAAATTGTGATAGCTGGTCCATATAAATGGGATGTCTACTTCAGTACCCAATAGTCAATACGTATACATTACATGTTTTTGGTCGAATCTTCGACCACTGGACGACCACGTGACAATTACTCCTCCGAAACTACTGAACCGATTGACATGTTCTTGGTGTCATTGGAAAGAGCGTAACGTGAAGCTGTGCAGGAAACTTTCTTTTATCGAAATAATTAGAGGGTGAGGCCTGAGGACCCTTTAAAGTTTCGTATTTCTCCTCAGATTTTACAAGATGTGAAGTCTACATACACTAGCCAAAGTCAACTCTGCGAAACATCGAGTAAACATGATTGACTGCTTCAAAACCAACCGATTTAAAATTTACAACCCGTTTCCGTCCCGCCATGGCGCCCGAAGACCCACGTAGGCGTTAAACACTGGATGTCAAAATAGAGCAGAAGTAGCCATGTTTAATGTGTTTGTTACATATTTATATGTGTATTTTAACATCGTGTTTGGGTTCTTTGCAATATATTCGGCGCAAATTTGAATTTTCAACAGTTTTGACGCGCGGCACCCGAAACCAGTCCGCCCCCGCTTTCCGGTGCAGCATTGTATCATAACTCAATTTCCGATCGGCGTCGGTCGCTCGCGGCAAAACTGCTACCAAGTGGGTGACTGACCGGGAGCCAGCTTCTGATTGTTATGGAGTCAGTAGCCATGGATATGGGACGAGTCTTCAGCTTCTGGGTAGTTCTGGAGTAAGTAGCCATGGAGACTGGATGAGTCTTCATCTTCTGATAGTTATGGAGTCAGTAGCCATAGATACAGGATGAGTCCTCAGCTTCTGATAGTTATGGAGTCAGTAGCCATGGATACTGTATGAGTCTTCAGCTTCTGATAGTTATGGAGTCAGTAGCCATGGTTACTGGATTAGTCTTCAGCTTCTGATAGTTATGGAGTCAGTAGCCATGGATACTGGATGAGTCTTCATCTTCTGATAGTTATGTAGTCAGTAGCCATAGATATGGGACGAGTCTTCAGCTACTGGATAGTTATGGAGTCAGTAGCCATGGATACTGGATGAGTCTTCAGCTTCTTATAGTTATGGAGTCTGCCTAGGTATAGACACCGGTTTTGACTTTCAAAGGGAGTCTTTATCAGGTGATAAGAGTGTCAATTTTCGTTAATTTAGAACATGTCAGTTTTTTGTCAAAGAATAACACACGAAAATACCCAAACAAACTCGTAAACACAGATTTGGTCAAGGTCAATTAGTTTACAATGTAAAAAGTGCGCATAAGAACACGGCGCACGGTAGAGCGCTCCCTTAACTTAACTCAAAGTTAATGTAAGAGCCAATTTGAGTTGCGTTCCGGAATTTAAACAATCCAAGTCCTAGATACCCGCAAGTTGAGAAACTGGGAAGATCGAACCCGGATAGTTGGCAATCCTGAATGTACACAGAACAGCTGATCACATCGTTAATTGCAGCTACAATCAGCTGTTCAGCTCTATAACTCAGCTGTTCCTGTCATCTTCAGATAGTATCTACAACAATCGTCCAAGGAGAAACAGAGAATCCCCGGTGGCTATCTCAACATGACCTTGAACAAGGATCTGAGAAGACAATTAGGCACAGATTGCATATTTATTTCAGGATGAGTACCTAGCTATTAGTTTATTTCAGCTATTGATACAACATTATTCATATTATCACACAAGTCTGTGTTTAAAGCTTAGTA
Source organism: Macrosteles quadrilineatus (assembly GCF_028750875.1). Taxonomy (NCBI): domain Eukaryota; kingdom Metazoa; phylum Arthropoda; class Insecta; order Hemiptera; family Cicadellidae; genus Macrosteles; species Macrosteles quadrilineatus. The sequence continues at coordinate 91,622,400 of NW_026542598.1, read as the reverse complement.
TAAGGAACACGAACTTTTGAGAAAGCCGTAAGCAGCACGCCTACGAACCCCATACTGGAATTATATGTCTCGATGAGAAATATCCCTTACGGATTGTCGACAAACCCTCACTTAAGGACATGAACCTAATTTAAAGGGTTGTATTTTTGTATTTAATCACATTTAAATATTTATGGCTGTAATGTTTTTGCTTATAATTGTTAGTTTACTTTACTCAGGAGTTAAACTAATTCTAATTATTGTTTATTAAATGACTCACAACAAATGTTTGTTAAAGTAAGCGAATTGCGATTTTGTTCTGCATCTATAATCAAATATAGATATTTTTAATATATATTATTAGTGGGTCTTGAATAAGTTATTATGTGCCTCCTATTAAGATTGTTTTCATTTGATCCATGCGTGATAAATCCATAAGAGAGTATGTACAATCTTTGGTTCAATATTGGAAAATACTCTCGAATCAATGAATTACAGTTCCAATTGAGAAATAATATGGCCACGGCCAGTCTTTGCAGTAGATCGTGGAAGTTGTTAAATTGCTAATAGGTAACGATTTATGTGTTCTAGTTTGGATTATGTTTGCTGATATAAATCTGAAACTGGAACATTCTGAATCTCAATCACTTCGTTTAAGGAATAATCTAATTTGAATCGCATCACGTTGAGCACGAATGTATCGGATGAATTATGATTGTTCAGAATTGCAAGAATTGATTGTGAAAACTATCGATATTTCATCGAGAGAAATCTAAATGTTAATACCACACAGGTTTTCATACTGCACGAATTCAAAAGTGGATTTGCAAACTTTTTATGGATGATTCAAAATTTCGTGTTAGTCAATTAGATTGTAAAAAGGAAATCGCATTAACGATTAAATAATCCGAAGACAAATAGTTTGTCTTTATGAGAAGGCTGTAGTTATGTTGTATTAAGTCACTGGTTGGTTCTTTATGGGCTGATACGCGTAAATGAGATATTCTTAGATACTTTCCTAATTCATTGGTTTTCATTATATTTCTTTTAATAAGTAGTTCAGTAGGGATTATATGAACATTGTTGAATAAATGTGTAATTTGTGGTTAAAATAGGAATGTGTACTTTTCCCTCACTACAGACTCGCTGTTTTTTTGGCCAGTATGTCTACGATTTAATCGCACAACCCCAGTTTCAAACAGTAGGTTTTGAAGCGTCAAAATGACGAAAATCTCCCATTATCATACAGTTGACAGATTTGTATGGGCATACGACTATTGTGTCCTTCTAGAATGTGATTTGCCTTATTTTATCAAAATTGGATCTCTATTGTCAAAGGCCACAATAGACGGTTACCAACTCCAAATCTCTTGTATTCACTCCTGATACAGTATACGATGGACTAAATTGACTGGCTTATCTTAGACCAAGCAGATCTAAGTTAGACCAAAAAGATCTTGTTTAGATGTGGCAATTTAGGTAGTCTATTTCGGTGAAAAGGCATTGTGTGTAATATTTAGATGACGGCTAAATTACTTTGGATACTAAAAGTAGATTTCTCATTAATACGGATTAGCTGAATGAATTTAAAAACCAGGAAAAGGAAACAAAAGTGTTATACCATCCAAATTCTTTTTTCTCATTTTTTCGCTCTGTGTCTATGTTTATTGGCTTTCACTTCATTATAGTCTGTATGATGGAACCTGACTGTTCATCTACCTGGGAACTCGCCAATGGTTTAAAGCCCGGACTGAAAGACGGAGTGTCAGGAATAGGATACATGTTCCATCATACAGAATACACAGAAATTTTAAAACATAGAAAATTGTCCGGTGCGCCCTCCGAAAGACCAGCTTATTTCATCAATGTGCTATGTTTGAGGTTTAATTCGACGACAAGTAAATAACAGGGTATGGCTGATCCACTAGATGGGATTTCAGTACATCAATTTAATGGTACAATCCATCCATAATGAAAATAACTTTTTTTATGGACACAAATCGTTTGAACTTTTCCTGTACAATTTTGGGCTCAAACCAATGACCAATTTGATCAAAACGATATTACATCAATGCGTAAACCAACTCATCTGATTCCCAACGTGGATCCGAGGGAAAATATTTCCACAAACAAGATATTCAAATCGAGACAATAGACTCGAAGGTAAACCAGCCGAGCTAACAAGGCGTTTGATCTAGTGGTTTGTTTAATAATATTCATACAACCGTATTACCCCATCTGAATAATTTCATTAGAGGGCTCGGCTGTGCGTGCGTCCGCGTAATATCATTGGACGTATCGGACTTAGACTGTAATTGTGTTGGCAACACTAGCCCCCTATGCCCCCCCCTAGCCCCCTATAGCCCCCCTAGCCCCCTATAACCCCCCCTAGCCCCCTGGGGACGCGTGGGAGGCAGAGATACGCTTGTTAGACGTCTTGTTTTGTACGATTGATCAATGAATACATCACGGTTAATTGGTGTCCATATAAGGTTTGGGACAGGCGCGACAGGAAGTCGACTAATTGGAGATTTGAAATTTCAATATGAAAATATGAAATGATAGAGTTCTGGTGAAATCGATACTCCTTGAGAGGAGGTATTGCAGACAGAATATAGAATAGGTTGTTATATTTAGCACACGACTTCAGTCTTTAGGGGTATTGATTGAAAGTTCAAAGAGAGCAGTTAAAAATGAAGATGGGCGAAGAAAAAGTGTAAATTTTTACTTTTTAGGTGGTTAGCGGAATTTTTTACTTGAATTTCTGTTCCACATAAGCCTAAGGCAAGAGCATGAAACCTTCTCATACATTCGCGGACGACACCGAAACACACCATCGCCACACAACAGTCACCCCACCGACTCACCAATGCACGAATAACATGCTACCTTCTTAGCTATGCATCACCTGGTTATTTAACCCCAGAAGAACAATCATACACAAAACGCTGATGGACGTAAGAACTTGAGTTACTATTCGGTCAATCGAGAAGATAAGTCGTTCTGACGCCACAAAGCACCGCAGCTGACCGCAGGTGGTGACTGGAGGTCGGAGGTCAAGGGTCAAAGGCAAGCCGCGGGCACCAAGGTGGCAACATCACAATAACACTGATGGGTCATCATAGGCGCATCTCATCCAATGTGGTGATCGTTGGCCACTTTCGACATATCGACAGTAAGAAGTGAGGGTGAACATTTGAACACGTGAAAGGTGTTGCAGAGTTGTATGTATTGACGTCACGTAATTCCACTTGAAAGACGAAATTGAATGTATTTAGCATGTATTTTGGTTGCACGTTTGCAGAGGTCTAGGAGATGTCATAATAAGATTTGCGGAATTGATTTGGAAGATGATATTGAGAGTCAATAGGAACATTGTTCTGACTAAATAAATAACGTATCACTTAATTATTTCACTATAAGCTTCATTACCTAAACGTAAATGCTATAAGATCGAGACGTTGTTTGAATCTGAATATGAACGCATTAATTATGAACGAGAGGTCGTCCAGTGGTCGAAACTCGACCAAAAATATGTAATGTACTCACTTCTCTATTTTCACCCCACACTGTAAATAAAACATGTGATTGGAGTTTCTTCCATTTGTTTTGATTTCCTGTTTATATTTCGTTGTTATTTCGTCACCAGCATGGCAACGCACAAGATCCATGTTAATTTTTTCTAATCTTTAAACTCATTTTTTGTGCTTATCTTTGAGCCTATTTAAATTTATAAAGGTATTCTGCACACCTACATGAAAATAGCTTTCTAACGGTATGCGTATATTTTCCCTACGATGCACACGAGCTGAGAAAAAAGGTTTTAAAGAAACATGCTTGCCTATTAATATATAGATAGATAGAAGATAGATACCGTATGGACTGGGATGATAATGTCTTGCTTATTTGCTGAATAAGATCAGCTGTTTGTGTGTTTGTTTAGCTATTACCATTTACTAAAAGCCTAACTAGCAAGTAGAGCTGGGTTCACATTAGAACCATCAAAATCTACTTACTGTAACCAGAATCGAACCAGCGACCTCCTAACTGTCGGGCGAGCACTGCAACCACTCAACAACCCAGCTTCAGAACCTAATTGCTGGTGATCACATTTTACAAAATGAAGTTAAGTTTTCTTACACTAAAGACAATGACTAAATTGATCGTGAATATTTTGAATATCACACACAGACACACACACACACACACACACACCAGGCCAGAAGAAGTAGAGCATACGTGTGGAAACGTGACGCAAGCTAATATATTCGCCCTAAAGTCAGTCACATTGTTCTCGGCGGTGAACTAATTGATAATATGTGAAGCGAGGTCACAGAATGCCAAGCTGCCCTCATATGTGTGACGTCAGTTATTGGTCACATGTGATGTCACATAGACGAAAGTGTGAGAAATGAATCAGGACTCAGGATACCCTTAGCGTTATAAGAAGCTGAACGTTGTGCGGCTCTGTTTTTTTATACACAAGGGACAATTTTAAAATGAAGTTATCTGAAACTCTTTCAAAGAAATGTGATCAAAGCCCCTGAAATTGTTGTGGTTAAGCCGGCAATTGGACTGTTTTGGAGTTATAGTGTTGTATGTATAGTTTTGTAAATGTTAACTTTTGTGTGAACAGTTACTCAACGGTTTGTAAATTCCCAACACTTCAAGAGACGAATCAATTTTGTCACCACTGAGGAACCGTTCCAATAATGTGAGTTGTTCTGTCGGCGACTCTTTGACACTGACCAATCAAGTCAGTGACCGTGACCTCTGAAAATTGCTCAATACCACCGGAATCGAAATTGGTGTGACTCAAATTGATTCGTCAATTCAATTGATTTGAAAGATACGTCTTGAACCCTTGAAGATCTACTAAATACGTAGCTGAGAATGTTTCAATGCAGGTTAATGCTATCAATTATAATTAAATCAATTGGAACCCTTGTAAAACCTGTGAGCAGTGTTTGTCTAGGTGATAACACAGGTACCATTACCACAACAGCCAATCAACAATCTCCACAGGTTACCATGGTAGCACGCGAGTTAATGAAGAGACTCATGCATATTTATACCCGAGTGGACCATAACCGCTGTTGGTGCGGATAAAGCCATTATGACGTCACAAACACATTCGAGTTAATTTTGCCAACTGGTTACAAAAGTCAATTTACTTTTATGTCTACATTCCCCCAAAACCCACTAAGAGGCGTTGTGTTTCAAGATTGGGACAGTGAGAACAAATACATGAAGAGTCGAAATGTTTTTACCAAAGACAAAATATGGACACCATCATGTTTGGATGCAGCAAGCTATCGTGCATAATCATAGAATCGTAATACGTCGTATACTATCAAACCTAACTCCTGTGACTTATTACACACGACCATACCCAGATTCTATAAGCAAACACACACGATTAGTTTGTCTGCCATCGTACACAATCCTGTCCAGATCTTCGTAAGACATCGTACACTATTATATCGCAGATTCAGTAAAGTATCTTACAAAATAATGTCCAGACTCTGAAGCTGCGTACACAATGATAAAAAAAATCCTGTAGTATAATATACACGATCATCCCCAGACTCTATAGCTTATCATTCACTATCATAACCACACTCTGTACCCTATTGTTCACGATCCTGATAGCAATTCCACACGACCATATCCAGATTCTGTAAGCTATTCCACACGATCATACCCAGATCCTGTATTCTATTCCACACGATCATACCCAGATCCTGTAATCTATTCCACACGATCATACCCAGATCCTGTAAGTCATTCCATACGATTATACCTAAATCCTGTAAGTTATTCCACACGATCATACCCAGATCCTGTAATCTATTCCACACGATCATACCCAGATTCTGTAATCTATTCCACACGATCACACCCAGAACATGTATGCCATCCTGAACGATCATAACCAGACTCTGTAGCTTATCATACACGATCATACCCAAATCCTGTAAGGTATTCCACACAATCATACCTAAATCCTGTATCCTATCATGTACTATCATACCCAGATGCTAATGTGTAGTAAGCAATCTTACATGATCTTGTGACCCATCGTACACAATCAAAACCTCTCGTGCGCCAGCCAAGTATACAATCGTACAAGTCGGTCTCTGCAGGCATATATCAGCCTCTCTGTATCCTATATCTCAGATACTTGTCCGTTACTTTCACTGTTAGATATCGCACGTATGCTGGAGGTCGTTAGAGCATTTTATTGAAGCGAGTGTTAGCTTTGTACTAATTGTAAAATTGTTTATGGTATACCACGGCTATCCTGTTAGTCTCCAAGGCAACTTTGTAGCTTGGGGTTACATCATTGATGAAACATACCCCTTTGGTTGTCTAGTCCTAGTCTATGGCTACATAGTGGATTTAGCTGTTGTTTGAGATAATATTAGTTAGGTTAATAGTGGATAATGGTGGTGTAGGTGAAATTAAGATAGTCAGTGACATGTATTCATTTGGTCCATTCGACAATCCAATTTTTGAGTTGAAACTACCTTTGGTCCCCATAAAAACTGCACATTTAAGTGAAATGTTAAACATGTTCCCTATCAGTTTGTAAACCTACTTGGCTATAAGAATTGTGGTTGTTGAGGAATAGATACCTGAATATAATTTAAAATAATTTAGAAATGTATCCCGTTGATCCCGTCCGTATAGAAAGAACCTAAACGTAGCAAGATTAGTATACAAACCCAGGTAAAGCTGGTAAACCGTCGTGAAAATACGGGTTTTAGGATATCCAACAATTATCTTGTTGATTCGAAATATTGGTGAAGTTTTTATTTTAAATTTGAATGCACTTGTGTTTGGTAACCCCTAATGCTAATGGTAACCTATTGCGTAGTTTACGTAGTTTTCAATTCTCATCTGCTTTCACAGAAGAGTTTAATACTTTCCCATTTTCCAGACAAGCTAGCTTATTTGTGCCTAGGTCTACACTACAGTGTATACAGCCTAGTAGTCTGGTAGCTGTTTCTCTACCCACAATCCCTTGCCTAGGTCTACACTACAGTGTATATACAGCCTAGTAGTCTGGTAGCTGTTTCTCTACCCACAATCCCCTGTCTCTCCACGGGTGTCTGAATCTAACACCTCCGCTGTATAACTTATAACACCGACACATTCTAAATCTCCACCACTGGCTGTTTTATGCGTCTTTAGAGTGGCAGAATCGACCTTTATTAAGTCAGAAAGCGTTATTGTTGCATTTAAATAATTCATGTCGGAGATGAGTGAATAAATAGGATGATTTCTTTGTTACTAACTAAGATCAATAAATTTTAAATAATTCAGTAAAACCCTTATCTTTATGGACCACTGTCACCATTTTTTGTCAAGAACTTAGTTGAAGGAGGCAGTCACAGAGCTAATGTCTAAAATGTATTTTCCATCTTATTCTTTGTTAGACCATCGTATCAGTTTGACTTGGTCAAAAAGCTCTCATATTTGATAGAAATTAGTAATTTACATCAGCGCAATCTGTTGGTGGCTTAACTCAACAACGTCAATGTTGTGCAAAAGAATAACGTCAACTAAAATGGGGATGTATTCTCTATTAAAAGCCAAAGTTAAGATCAGCAGGTTCCTCTTAACCAGGACATTTATGAAAAGCTCAATGATCCGCTATAGCGATATAACTGAACTCTTGAACTCTTAAGCCTGTGACTTTACCCAGTACCAGGTATTGTACCGGAAATTTTCTTATTACTAGGTAAGAACCACATCCACTTAGGTACATTTTGTATTTTTCATCAACCGTGACCACAGCAGACATGAAAGATGAGTCACCAGCCATCACAGCTGTTTGTTGTACACCTTTACGTGACGCAATAATGACTCAATCCCTACATTATTGGTCCATTAATTAGTACCAGATTAAACGCTGCCACATGCATATTGATGGCTCAATTATGACAACAACTTCCACTTAACTCATGAGCTTTTTTAGCGTTTGTAATGCGCCGTGATGAAATATAGTTCATTGTGTACCCGGTAACTTTCTAGTTGCTTTTAATAAAGTTTGTCTTGAATGGTTGCTAGAAAAAAGATATCTAGGTGAACGTGCTATCATAAATAGCTTGGCTGGCTGGTTAGTTGAAGGTTGTAACGCTCAAACTGACTGAAGACCGTCGGTTTAATCCTGAGAAAAGCTAGAAGCTTGGTGGGTCAAACTGGACCCGACTGTCGTGTATCATTTTGTTTTTAATGGTCCTGGGTAAAGAAAAAGCTGATCTTAGTCTGTAACAAGCTACATTAGGCACCTCACGCATCATTTTATTGACATTTAGCTTAAAATTCTCCTTAGTTACGTAGTATAAACAAATTTGCGAAGATGAAGAATGTTGAATGAATGAAAATGAGATGAGATGATAGTTTTCAAAGGTCTTGTGGCCATCACTTATTCAAAGATCAATTTCAAAGATTTTCAAGGTTCGTTTTCAACCATAAAAAGCTATTGACTTTTCTCACGACCAATCAAACAACTCTATATGACCAATCCAACAAACCCAACTGAGCTATCTAGATCACCTTCTATGATCCTGGAACTGTGTGAAACGTGAGATTATAAAGTAAAATGCATACCGATATACAACTGTATTAACAGCTGTTTCTTGCCCAGTCGTTGTGATTTCTAGACCGTGTTGGCCATAACTCCGGACCGACGCGGGACAAGATGTCCCGTGGTGCAACAGTAACACCGCAAGACTATGTGCCAGGTTTATGGGGTGGAATTTGCATGCTTAATTCGCTCTGGCTTCCGTTCCCACAAATATACCTGATCAACTGGGTCTGCTTTGTGGGAGTTTGGGTTTTTGGACGATTAAGGGTGTGTAGTTTGGGGGTTGCTAATATTTTGAGGATTGTCAATAGTTTGGGAATTGCAAATACTGTCTAGGTTTTTTCAATAGTTTCACAGTTAGCCAAAGGTGTGAGGTTTGACAATAGTTTGGAGGTTGCCAAAGTTTGAGGATTGTGTTTAGGAATTGTCAACATGTTGAGGATTTTCAATAGTTTAAGGGGTTAACGACAGTTGGTGAATTTTCAATAGTTTTAGATTTGTCACTTTGGGCTTTGTCAATAGTTTGAGGATTATCACAATTATGAGCATTTTCAATAGTTTGGGTTTTGTGAATAGCTTGGGCATTTTTAATAGTTTGAGGGATGATCAGAAGTTTTGAAAGTTTTTTTTTGGGGGGGGGGGGGTTCAATAGTTTGGTTTTTGTCATTAGCTAGAGCATTTTCAATAGTTTGGAGTTAGTCGATAGTTCAGAAATAAGTAATTATTTGAGCCTCACATAGTTTTATAAACATCTATGGTTAAAAAATTATATAAAGTCATTCTGTGGGAAGCAGAATGTATTGGATGCGTAACTAAACACACTGAGTGCCATTCACTTTACATTGTTTAATCTCCGTCACTTAAACATTTGATTTGTCGCTTTATCCTCTGGTCTTGTGACATGAATTTTCCCAATCCCACAACGAAATACTCTGTTTTGTCCGAAGATCTTTAACAGTCCCGCTAACGACTTGCAGACTAACCGAAACCAACCTCAGTAAACATCTGACCAGAGCAGCGTTGTAGATACTATCAGTCTCATTAACATGGTGATTAGCCTAAAATATTCATTAACCCAGCTAAAACCCGTATAAATTACAACACTGGCCGGGCGCTTCTTTAAATAGTCTCACACGATTTATTCGACTCAATATCCTCTGGTGATTGAGTTAGTGAGTGGGATGGAGAATAGATGCTACAAAGTGATAGGGGTAATGTTCACTGTTTCGTAGGAAGGACTATATTGCAATCTCAACAATCAAGAACTGGACACAGTTTTAAACGATTAAACAGCTGACTTTTCTCAGGCTTGATTGCTTGAACCAGCGAACTTCTGAGTACCTATAAACTCCTTCTTACTCGTGCTGACAACGGCACGTGTTATATTAGATTGCAACACGTTACTCAACTACTTAGACTGAATCCTCCCCCAGGCTGAGTGAGGAGATGAGGAGGTACGCCCAGCTGTCAACATAGAAGGGCGGAGCGCGCCACGTGTCGCTCCATCCCCTTACATTAGTCAAGGATCATTGGAAACACATTCAAAAATATCTCAGTACACTAGCTTACATTAAATTTAGGATTCACCATACTACAAATATAAATTAAAGTTTTGAAATCAGTGTATCGAAATAATTACTATCCTAACTTTGTAATACTTGTGAACACTTTTTCTTTGAAATGGCGACCATAAAAAGGTTGGTCTGTATTTTAAGCCAAGTATGAATGGATATGAGTGTAGGATGAGTGCCGTGATCTTGTAGTCTTGTTAGTTAACCTAACCTAATATGGCCTAAGTCGAATTGAAACCCATGGAAAAGCAATTGGATTTACTAAATTTAGTTAGGTTAAATAGAGTAATTTGACTGCAAAATGTTTCTCCTTTGTATTCTGTCGATATTGTTGCAGGAATATAGTTTCTGATTTTTTTACATTATAAATTCTAGTGTCAAAAATCGTGAAGTACTTTATAAGTATTGTAATTTAAAATCCATTCAATGAATTGCACTGTCGTCATAGCATAAACAAAGGTGGACTTCAAGTTGGTTTAACGTATGGATTTAGCTAAAACATTTGTACATACATTAACTCAAGTACGCTGTGCTGCACTTATTTTACAACTATAATTGTTATCTTTGCTTAAAGTTGTGTATTATGAAGCATCTAGTCAATGGCCACCACTCGACAGCTTATATGCTGGATTCCTTAATCTTCTTTGTATGAGTTAAATCGCTCAGAACTTTGGATATATCGTTGTGAGGGAGCCATTTTCTTTTTTGTGTCTTAACTTTTATTTAATAATCCGTCATAACAATTAAACTCGTTTTTACAATCAAACTATTGTTGTATGTTTGCTGGAACTCTAAGACTATTAGCCACTTAGTTCATAATTGTCCTTTGATTAGTCTTCCTATTCGACTTTCCAGTTGCCATAGAAGCTGCACTTCCATGTCTTCGCATTGTACATTCATTTTCGTCAATGGGGGATCTTCTTTATGTTTATTTTACAAAAGATATCGCAAATGTATTGTATTCAAAGTGATTTTAGTAATTGAATCCATCTGTTGGAATACAATTCAATCCAATTATCAATCAATTATCAGTTATTTAAGAGGGGGACGCCACTATGTGCGTATTTTAACCCAAATATAAGTGAAGGATGAGTGTAGGATGAGTGGCGCGATATTGTAGTCTTTTTAGTGACTAAAGTCGACATATTCCTTTGACACAGCCGTTAATTAATAGCCCAAACACCTAATGGCAACTAAGGGACCTACAGTTTATAGTGGAATCCGAACCACGGTGTCAAGTGTTTCGTCAGGGCTATGTCAACATTTTATCAAGACACCAACGTAATCCTACACTCTTTTAAACGTATCAAACATAGCAAATCCCCGACAATGGGATATTAATTGCTCCGTTAATAGTAGAGTATTAAAGTACAATTGTACACTTGAGACGACCAACGCAGTCTTTCTCGCATTGTCTTGTAAAGTATCGATATCCAACTGGGTCCAATCACCCCCTTGACCTCCAACAGGCTTGCTGCAACAGGGGTACTGACTGTTTAATTGAGGACCAATAGACGCCTGCTACTTCACCAGCACGTGGGTCGAGTAATTACTGCTGGGTGTAATTATGTTGAGAAATTACAAAAGTTTTAAGGTGATATTTAGCTGATGTAATTTTGAAACGGTTGATGCGAAGAGAACATTTTGTATGATTTTCTAGTTAAAAGAATAATTTTGATTTTTTCAAAAGCCAAGACGCGTTTCAAAATTGTTAATTTAGTGAAGAAATTAGGCGAGTTTAAACATGACATTGTAAAGTTAGTTTTTTTATTAAAAAGTGTACAAGTATTCTTTCTCAGTTGGCTTAACAATTTGGATATTTTTTCGAATTAATGGGGCATGAATCAAAACCTTTGGTGAAAGTTGTATGTACTGACTCATCTGAAAGGAACATGCGCTTCGATATTATTAAAATGTGTAGAAACACAAGTGACTTCAGTAGGATGAAATCTAAACTTTGCGATCCATTCAATATAAAAATTGTCATAATTATTCATTGATGAGTAACTGCTTCCAACGTAATATTGTAGTTTATTTTTATGGCGTTACTGATGCTAAAAAGTGACATTTTGCTAACATATCGTCTGCTGACTACAAAGGGTAATAAAATACAAGTAAACTGGCAGAGTGCAATGGCGGTGACTCTACCAACGTAATATTATATAAAGTTGACACTTTCAAGTGTTATTTCACTTTATGTATTCCATGTGTATGACTAAATTACCACTTTGCACTCTAGCAGACTGTTTTATCGATAAATTTACCAAAAAGCACATCGACTCCTCTGCAAATACATATGATACGATTTCATCAAATTACTATACCGGTCATTTATTTTATAGTGTAAGCTTCAAAAAAATGTTTTAAACAATTTTGGTCCAACTGTTTAGTTCGAATGAGAACATGTTAGAGAGATCGATAGAAAATTTTGAAATAAATACGATAAGTAGTTTTTTTATGTGTCTAGCAACCAAAAGTTTCGTCCGCAAAACTCTAAATGTTTCAATTTAATGTGGAAAAGTGTTTCACGTCATCTTTCATTCGTCATCATGCTTCGACAATGTAATACCATAGCTTAAATACTTTATTTCTTAATTGTACAAAAACAACGTGCTATAAGAAAATTTACTTTTTAGCTTTAGTCTCAGAAGCCATAGAATATCGATGAGGTCCCATAAACCCTTTGGGAAACTTCAAAAACCCCGTAGATTGTCTAGGTTCATTCGGTTTCAACACCTGAAAAGAACACAATAGATTGGCGTCAACAGCCATCATCGCTCCTGCGTTGTCAAACTCTCCGCAGTAGTTGGGTGCAGAAAATACCGTCACAAGTTGTCTATTGCCGAAGAACTCGTATCCATCCTCCACTACCTGGTGAGCACGCACTATCAAATCTAAGTCAAACTTGATCAAAAACCTGGAGACGGCGTCTCTCCCGAATGTGAAAGACACTCCTCTATCGTTCTCCCCCCAACCTACGACGTCCTCAGACGGGTCGGACCATAGGAGGTCGCAAAGTAGACCCTGATCAGGAACGTCTGTTGGTCTGCTAATATGTCGTATCTGATCAAGACTATTCAAATCCGGACTTATACCTCCGTGACAACAGAATATCTTATCATCGACCACAGCAGCAGCTGGGAGACAATTGAACAACTCGCAGAAGAACTTCCACAACTTGATGCTGTATCTTCTTTTGCACTCGTCGTAGAACCCGTAGATTCTGTTGATGCTGGCGCTCTCGTGGTTTCCCCTGAGGAGGAAGAAGGTCATGGGGTTCTTGATCTTGTAGCACATCAGTAGACTTATCGTCTCGATGGATTGCTTCCCTCTATCCACATAGTCGCCGAGGAACAAGTAGGTGACGCTGGGGGGGAATCCTCCTGTTTTGAAGAGCCGCAGAAGGTCGTGGAACTGACCGTGGGTGTCGCCGCAGATCTTCAACGGTGCGGCCAACTCCAGCAGCATCGGTTGTGAGAGAATTATTTCACGTGATTTGCTGATAAGATGGCGGATTTCATTTTCTGTCAGATGAATCTTGCCGGGTTTCGTTCTGTCGTCCAACAGACGTTCTATGATGTTGTCAATGTTCACTTTGTCATCCATTCCAAGGCTTTTAGTAAGTGACAATGTTTATTTTTTTTTGTGGTGTTTTTTAGACAAATAAACAAATAGTATCATATGGTTCCACCAATCCAAGTAAAACATGTGGGAAGGATAGAATAGTCTATAAGAACAAACCAATTAAAAACACTTGTTATACCAAGGATATAAGAACAGAAACGGCATGGAACATAAATATGAGCAAATGACGTCACTGGCCCAAAAGTAAACATGTTTGTGTTATCATTCAAACGGAACTGTGATAAAGGTCCAAACCAGATGTTACCGTTATTAAGTGTAATATTTGGGACAGTGACGTCATTATTTGTATGTGTTTATAGTCCATGCCGCTTCTGTTCTAATAACCGTGGATGGTATATTATTTTAGTCAACGATCCCACTGTAGTTATAAAGGATTTAACAAAAAGCATATTTTGGAGACATACCGTCCCTGAGCATGATGTCCCCCAAGGTCGAGGCTTTGCAGCATTCTCTGGACCTGTCTGCAGCCTAGTTTATTATACTTATTGTCCAACAGCCACCGGCGATAGCGCTTGATCATACGTTCACAAATGCTGAACAATATATCACTTCATAGCTGTGATATTGAGATGCAACAACTAGACATTATTGTTGATACGCGTGTTTTGACCGTATAAACCGTCAAAAATGGAATGCTTGTGAAAGAGTGGTGCATTACTTGTGTGTTGTGTGTGTGGTATGTTGTGCATGGAAAATGGAGTAAACTATATACACATTTACATATAGTAGTTAAGTTGAACCAAACTTCTAATTTCAATCCTATTGTAAAAACTGGAGTATATACCTAACATCAATCATCCTTATGTACTTAGCTGAAGATACTTTACTGTTACAGATATATTTTGTAATGGAAAGACAAGTCTACTTGGACATATTGGAGTCATTGAAGTCAATATCTGAAGCCTGTTTTGATGTTTGTTTAATAATGGCTGCATTGCAACTACTTTTTCTACTGTCACGCACGCATACACATTGACCATTCTATTAGTCAGCGACGGACTTTGAGTTACGTGTTTTAAGCTGAATAGAAATACCAGGCGAAAGTAGCTAATTCACCCATTCACGCCAAATGTGCATTAACAAATACAGGTTTCATTCAGGTTTCATTTCAATCAGGTGGACAGGTTTCATTACCAGTGTAAAATTCTGAAAGCCTGACGAAGGCTTGTATCAGCAGGAAGAATTTAGACTACTTACATGGAGGTAACAAATCCCATTTTATAAAAAATGTACTCTCCTCCCCAGAGGCTATAGAACTGACTGTTGTAAGTGGGTCGTTTTAAGTCCAAAAGGGTACTTTAAGGGTAAGTCAATGCAATTCATACTTTACACGATGTCCAAAACATCCTCACTTTTACCAGGTACACCACTCAGACCGACAGAACAGTTTGATGCACCATAATGGTCTAGTATTGCCCCCACAAGTCTTGACCCTAGGGCATGTACCTCCCAAATTTGAGCGGTACCGGACAGTGGCTGCTATCAGACATCTACATTTGGTGACCCCGCGGGCGCGGGCAGCTGCCGATGTTCAATTTGCAGTTGGATCTGGTCTTTACCTCCAAATGTCCGCCGGAGATGCCACCTACTGTCGGCCTTCAGTCGCCACTGGCCATCTCTTGACATTGATACGATATGGTAGAGTAGTGGAGGTGTAGAGGTCGCCAGTGGTCGAAAACTCGACCAAAAATATCTAATGCACAGACTTCTCAATTTTCACCCCACGCTGTATATAAAACATGATTAGAAATTTCTTCCATTTGTTTCGATTTTCTGTTTATATTTCGTTGTTATTTCGTCATCAACTATTTCGTCACCAAAAATCAAAATTGGCCTTTTCGGGTTGCCTAACCCATAAAGCCAATCTTATATTTTTAAATTTATAATTAATTTGTTGGGGTTTTCCGTCTATTTTTATCTATAAGGGATTCTGTACATCTACAGGAAAATATCTTTCTAACAGTATGCGTAGATTTTGCATGCGATGCACTAGCTGAGGAAAAAGGTTTTCAAGAAACATACTTGCCTACTAATTTATAGGATACTCTACATAAGATAAGATTAGATTAATTCGTCATTCATCGCCATATTTTAGTATGATAACTAATTGCATGGTAAGCTCGGATGGTTATTTTAGTTGGATAAAAGAATCAAATGAATGGGAAAAAACAATTTCGCAAATGACAAAATTAATTGTTATAGCAATTTTAGTACAATTAATGAGCTCAAAATTATTATCCCACACAACAAAATTACGTCTGTATAAAACAATAATCCGACCAGTAATTTTATATGGCTCAGAGACTTGGATCCTGAACAAAAAAGAAGAAAGAAAAATAATAGTTTTTGAAAATAAAGTATTGAGGAAAATTTTTGGCCCAACGCTAGAAAATGGAGAGTGGAGGAAGAGGCACAACCAGGAAGTAAGAGAAATGTACAAAAATGCAAACATCATCGGAGAAATAAGAAGTAGGAGACTACAATGGGCAGGACACATACTAAGAAGAGAAGAAGAGTCAAACCTGAAGAACATTCTGAGAGGAACACTAGAGGGACGAAGACCCAGGGGACGACCAAAGACTAAATGGTGGAACCAGGTGCAACAAGACATGAGGCGGCTGGGAATTGGAGAGGAGGATGCTGAAGAAAGAGACGGATGGAGGCGCTGTGTTGCTGAGGCCAAGTACCGACTGGGGTACAAATGGCCAGGGCAGTAAGTAAGTAAGTAAGCAATTTTAGTAAAGTAAATCATCTTGTTGTCATGTTGTTGTCATGTCATGTTGAGCATTAACAGTGATCAACATTTTTTCTAGCCTACGAATAAAACTAGAAAAAACTACTATTACTTCCATTGACTATTCGAATAATCAAAGCTGAACCTAGGAACTGAACAATCATGCGATAAATTGAAGCGTAACATGTAAAAATTACAAAATATACAGTATAGAAAATATTTGCGAACATAACAGCCAGTGACGAGGCCGGCGCGTTTACTGTTACAAAGCCAAATTGTATGCAGATTCAATCCATTGTCAACGGACTTGATTATTTGTTTACTGCGGTTTAACAGTATCAAAAGAACAATAACTAATTAACAATGAGTCATTTATAAAAAGCCACGCCCGTCCTTGGAAGTAGATTGTGGTAAGGATCTGATGTAAGGAAAATCTTGTAGAAAACCCCGACTCCCCTACTAACTCTGTAGTTAGTTTTTACTCCCACAGTGATGCAAGAAAATCCCTCAACATTCATAATATGGGGGCATTAATTGCGCCAACTGACTGAGTCAGGTAGTCGGGTATTCCTGGATTGCGCCAACTACTCCAGGGAGCCTCCCGATGAGCTCAACTGGGCCGCAAGTAACAGCCCTCTTTGACTGTATAATTGAGTAGGTTAGGTTAGGAAGTTATGTTAGGTTAAGTTAGGCTAGGTTAGGCTAGGATATGTTAGGATGACACGTAAACAAGGTTAGTCCTTCTGCCGGCGACTCACCCTTACCTGGCTTGGGCTTGGCGCAACTAAGAAACAATTTTGGGAGCCTTTGAAGGCTTAGCGCACTTAATGAACTCTTTTGCGCAATTAATGCACGGCTGCATTAAACTTTAGATTTTTTAGAATCTCTATAGACAAATCAGTGGAAATGCATCAAGACAGCCACGAAGTACTCAAACACCTCAACCTCTTAAGGAAATACAATGGCAGAGACGTAACAGGATTCATCGCCATGACGTCACCAGCCTAAGGCGTACAACACAGATCACCGTGACGAATCTCAGCACTGTAGAAGTGTAGATACATCTCAACACTAAACATCTCACATCTCACATCTCTCTACAGACCTTACATGGACGGTCGGTGTCAAGGATGCGAACATAAATTGCACAAGTGAGATCTGAAAGGATTTTGTACTGGTTGTATTGCAAATTACAATTTAGCGAAACTTGCGGATTCTACCGTAACTGGTACAGATAAATGATGTCTAATTTGTGTGATAGTCCTAAACCAAGTAGTCTTCGGTGTGATCTAAACATATTACAGATACACTTTACCTTACCTTCTTGGCCATAGAAACTACAATATCTATTAGGCCTAACCGTACACGTCCCCACTCTATTATATGACTTCTGCTTCTTAAAGTGAAGTGAAGTTTATCAATGTACTTTTAAATTTGGTTCTTTCAATTCATTGTGTTTTAACTTCTAGCTCCTTGTGCTTTAGAAATCTTCTTTAGAAATTAGATTCCTTCAACTTATGTTCTAATCCCTACAAGGGAAACATTTCAAGTTATTCTTCCATGACGTTTCAACTTCACCACTGTTGTCCCTGAGTGACTCGGTTGCTGAGAGAAAGGTATTCAGTTTATACATTGATAGATGTACTGCAATTGTAAACAATGAAAGAATTAACATTTTCGTGAAATTTATCTGCATTGTAGGATAATCAACTTGTCGTATATGTCAGAGAGTGAATGGTTATAATCAATGGCTTTCGCTATACTCTTATGCCAGTACAATACTTTATGTAACTCGATAATTGACATACATATTTTACATATATAGGTAAAAGGAGGCTAATGCAAATTGTAAGATCTGACCGAACGAAACTAAAATCACAAATAATTGTAACCATAGTATTTTTGCTCTAAACTATCACAGTGTCATAGTAAAAATAATAATATAGCAGTGTAATATAGGAGAAAAATATAATTTCTACAGTAACTTGCTCATTCTGTAAAAGGATCATTAAACTATTGAATTGTTGAGATGGGATCACCACCTAGGTGCATTTTAAACCAAATATGAGTGAAGGATCAGTGTACGAGTATAACGGTGTGATATCATCTGTTTAGCTTTGTTACTGACTATGATAAGCTGTTTCATCAGTCAGGATCATTTATTCAAAGCCCAATGATCATGAACAGCTGGGTTCAGTTTCAAACCATCAAAAAGCCTGACTTTTGTCAGGATAGAACCGGCAACCTTTTTTTAGGTGAACACTAACCGCTTGGCTACCCAGTTCGGTTGCTAGAGGGAACCTGATCATGTCTATTCTTAATAAAGTTAATAGATTGGAAAGATATAAATGAATCTGCCAAATTTGATCAAAACAAACAAGCAAACTACATCTATTTATTTATCCTTTGGAAGAATTTCGTATGTATATATGTTGCCTTGATATAACACGTATGTAGAATTTCGTAGAATTTCGTTCTACTGAATTTCGTCCATGTCGGATGATTTTTACTTCAGTTATCGTGCTATCGGACACACAGACACACACACATACAGTACACGAATTTATACGAAATGTGTTTTTTTTTTTGCTTTTGGGGAACATCGAAATGAAAAGTAAATCAGTCGCGAGTGTCTAGCTCATACCATGGAACCTATGGTAATAGTGTATTACCTAAATGGGAAATAGCTAAAACTGGCTGCACCTGGTCCTTATAGAAGGGTCAATTATTCCATAAGTCACAAAACCGTCATGCATTTACATTGCTCGACAGCCCGAAGAGGTTTTGCCAAGAATGGTATACTCTTATAACCACACGCTGCTCTCAATGCCACAATACCGTAGTGCACGACAAGCCTGCAGAGCCGTGTAAATCTATGGATAATTGATCAAACGCTGCAGGTGACAGTAGCATTTATATGCATAACTATTTTATTTTTTTTTTTTTTTGTCCTAGGACGCTAGGCACGAGCCTGGGATTGTTTTTCACATTACTTCAGGCTAGACCTAGGGGTTGCGGCATTATCACTTAGATAAATCCATTGGTGACTTGGCGGGGATCGAACCCGGGACCTCAGGGACTGAAGTCTCGCGCTCTAACCACTACGCCAGCTCGCTCCCCCTATGCATAACTATTGGTATACAGCTCAATAGAAAGCATGAATATAGCTGGATTGCTGAATGGTCTAGTAATTAGAAGGGCGCCTGCACTTGAGAAAAGTCACAATGTAGTCGGTATGTCCATTTTAAAGGTTCCAAACTGCAACCATTTGTCCTAGATAATTATTAGAGAATGGTAATAGGTAGGAAACAGCTGATTTTAGTCAGTAACAAAGAACATAGATCATCTCACTCCATCCTACACTCACCTTGCATTCGTATGAGTACATTTTGGTACTTTAGTATGTTCACTTAGGCGGTTTTAGGGGACGAAATGTATCCCTCCACGTCTTGGTCCTACCTCAACATATCTCAACAGCTGATATTTGTCAAAACGTCAATCAGCTGCTAAATACTTTAAGCAGAAAAAAGTGGTAGGGGAACTTCCCCTCAAACCACCTAAATTATGTGAACGGAGTATAGGAAAGTGATTAGACCAGAAGAGTTAGTACTCGTTGGAATAAACCATACCTCTAATCCACAAATTACATAAAGAGCTTCAGAGAACATTTCACATTTGACACCGTTTACGATTTGCTTTACAACATTATTGAAGATCGTCACCAGGTTTAAGAATTCACCATAACTGTCCGGAGACGCCACCATAACTGCTAGTGCCGCTCGTCGGATTTCACGAGGAATAAAAATGCAAACGAACCTATTCCGGGTGCAAATCGCCACCATGTCTTGTACCCGATGGCCCTCTGCCAGGTACCCCAAGTAGCTTTGGTACTGTGGTGCCGCTCTGGCCATGTTTTCCTGCTTTGTAAAATGTTTATTTGTTGGTTTTACAGGAAGATACTGTATGACAATAAGTTTTCCTATAGGGCTGGGAACCAACCAGAGTACAAAAGAAAAT
The DNA here is from genome assembly GCF_028750875.1 of Macrosteles quadrilineatus. Lineage (NCBI taxonomy): Eukaryota > Metazoa > Arthropoda > Insecta > Hemiptera > Cicadellidae > Macrosteles > Macrosteles quadrilineatus. Next base: position 91,601,858 of record NW_026542598.1, on the reverse strand, counting down.
TACTACTCTTACTTCGTCCAGAGTAGCAGTGGACGAAGGAAGATGGTCTCAGATTTGGAAGAGCTTGGGCTGCTACGAGATCTCGATGGATACCTTAATTACGGACAACCCTCGTCCAATTTAAAAACCTGGTACATTATGGTATAGGCCTTTTTCTGAGCATTGAGATCAAATACTGATTGAGAGCACTAAGCAAATACTGTTGCTATAAGAACGTTTTTTTTTTCTCCTCCCGAATTAGCTCAGTGCCCAGGTACTTCATGATAAATACACTATTGAGCATTCGATTCAGGTATATAAAGGCTGACTATATTTTGATAGTAGGAATTATTATTTTTAGAATGGAAATGAAATAATGGATAGTTTTGCGCAAGGTTTCTCGTCATGACGAACATTTTAAGTATATGGTTTATGGTGTGACTCGTAGTTATCTCAAAAGTCCATAGGTACTTTGGGATTTATGGATTGGCGATTTTCGAAGATCTCAGCCGTATTGAAATGGGCTATTTTCGAATACAGAGTGATGAAAATGTTACTGTTTACGCACTGCTTCTCTCCTAGCATCTACAATCACAATCTTACAACTCGCATTGCACAATGTTTACCAACATCTGTGATGGCCGGTAACATAACATTGTGTTCCCAGCCGTATAATGAAGACACACAGCTCGGTTGTAAGGACATCTCTTTCATTACAGTCTCAATGTTGATGATTTATACCTGTTTACCGATGTGCATCTGATTATCGGATTGAGATACAATCGTGATGTTGGTTATCTGGGAACTTCTTACTGATATGTTAATGAATTGTTTGGATTATGTTATTACTAGGGTTTAATGGTGGAGTGCTTTGAAAAGATCATGTAGGCAGTGACGTAGCCAGGGGGGGGGGTCCTGGGGGTCTGGACCCCCCCCCTTCCGGTCTTAAATATAATATATTTTTGTTAAATTAAATGTAAAATTATATAATCATACTGTATTGACGTTGGGGTTGATAATTTTCAATGCCAAGAGAGCCAAAAAAGACCGTTTTAGGGCCTATATTTTTAAAATTTTTCTCGGACCCCCCTTTTACCTGGGGGCCCCCAGACCCCCCCGGTCGTTCGACCCCGCCTATTTTGAAATCCTGGCTACGTCACTGATGTAGAGGTAGCCATATGGTTGGTCAATTGATTATACACTTTTTTAGCAATAAGGGGTTTATAACATACTAAACACATAATAAACAATTTTTTACGATTGAGGTGTAATTTTAAAGCCTGTGATCTAGTGGATGGACGAGTGGTAACTAAAAGTTTATTTCCTTAATGGCTTTGTCCCCAGCGTTTAAAAACTTTCTAGATTTCGACGTCACTCGATTAATAATAATAATAATGTCTTTATTGTTTTTTTGACAATTTTACATTGTAGGCCTATAGCAAACGTCAATCAATACAAAAAATGCAATAAATAAGATATAAAATAATAGTTGTGTAAACTAAGGTCGGAAATTGATTATGTAAAAACAGTAACTGAATAAAAGAAACTATTCATTACGTTACTAAAAATACAATTTGCACATTATGAATGTTTTTTAAATAATTTTTCATAAAAAACAATAGTGTTCATAGGAGATTTGTGATAACTAATAGACAAACATTTAAAACATTTATTTCAAATCCGCATAATAAATTAAGCGTATGCTTAAACTGCAAATTATTGAAATATTCCAAACTGTACCAGTAGAATGAAGTAGGAAATCACTACCATCACCATCTGTAAAACAAGAAAATAGTAATCAATCAGTGATTTTATGCGTACAATTGAAGTTTTTGTAAAATATATTTCGTATAACGTTGGTCAAAGTGTTAGACCCTCACTAGCACGAACTTGTATTAACTCTTACAAATTGCCTTTAAAGAAAATATTGAAAATTTAAATGATGAAAATGTCGCTATAGATTATTGTAATTGAAATAATGTATTAGTAAATCAAAAATATATCAAAATTTAGTTACATTGTAGGCTTCTTCGGTCAGTTAGACAGACTGAAGACACTTATTTTTATAGGACTTCGTCGTTGAACATGCGTTGAACCATTGACTATCAATGGTTGATCTAGCAAAATAACTGACCTGTGTAAAGATTTAAATAAAGTCAGTTACACTTCATTGTCTTCGGAAGACCCAGATTTGAAGAAATGGTTAGTTCAAACTAAGAGTTAGCAAAATATTTCATAATACAAACACAGACCCCGTAGAACATAGGTTTGTTGACATTGAAGAAGTCGTAGCCAGACAGCTCCAATTGTCTAGACTTGGCTTGGTATGTAAATACTCGCACCTGAAACAGGCCAATCAATATTACACATTCAGTTAATGTTAAAAGTACTCAGGTTACAGCATTGACTTATTCCAATGGTGTATATCTAATTGGAAATAATACAAAAGTATATTTCTGCAAGATCAACAAAATCGTTAGCCGTAGACCATTATAAATGATGAATGTTGGTTCATACATTACTAGGTGGTAGGCATCAAAGAAAAAGTGAAAGTTCAGTAATTTTGAAACAGTTCTGTCAAATTTTGTTCTTTGGAAAATGGTGTTGTCTTTTGATGCTTCTAAAATTTCAACTTGTTTTGAGAAAACGCCATTAAAATGCCAGACTTTTATAGCTTCCTATGAGCGTAAACTTGCATTTTGAGTTACTCATTCAAACCTCAAGTGAAATTCTTTACGTTATTAATCAAATAATACCTGTTGTTTTAATCCCTTCGTCAAAGAGCAAGCTCTTCTTCTCATTAGTCTTTGCAAAAGCGCCATGGTTTTTTGTCTCTAAAAAAAAATTAGCCAACTTTAATTTTGACGGGATTTTAGCGGTAGCTTTATAAATGTGAACAGGGATAATCTTCAGAGAAGGAATCATATTAACAAAAAAACTCTGTGCGATTTGTGGATAAGAAGATGTGTTTAGCCATTTTTTCTTCATTGTGAAGTTAACCATTAGAAGCAGTTTATGATTAAATTTGTTATTTTGAATTTAGTTTTTCAGGTTTTAACACCACTGATTATATTTTATGTAACGTTAAACCTTTGAGCTGGTTTTACATATTAAAATCCATTTGATTCACAAGATAAATAAATGCTGGATAAGTTGGTAAATTGGAGCACATGATATGTTACTAATGTTCTACCAAAGACTAGCTAAGTTAGGCGCTGAGTATTTCTACTCCTACTGTTGTATTATTACTAATTATTAGGTAGCTTTTAATAGGCTGCGAGCCACTTGGTGCTATATTATAGGTATATCTAGGCTATACCTAGATGGTTGGGTAATTATCACATGAATAAAATGTATTGGTTATTGACGGGATTTGCACCCGGGACCTCTGAGACCGAAGCCTCGCGTTCTACTACTAGACAATCTCCCATAGGTATTAGGTTACTAGATCATAGAGTACTAGGTACTAAGAACTTAATACAAAGTGCAAGGACCAGGTATGAGGTTCTTAGGCATTAGCCTTTAAAAATATGTCTTATTTTACATCACCATGAACATACCTCAGAGGTAACACGATGTGATGTGACGCACAACACGAGAAAGTCAAACAAAAGTGTCAACATAGAATAGACCGAGAGAAACATATACTTGTGCACAATAGCCTTCTTACTACTGAGCATGGCGAATGACTTGCTTACGGTCAAGAAATAAACGACCAACGTGAACTTAACGAAGGTAAAACCACTGAAGGACAAGATGTGCAGCCCGAACGCTCGGTTCAGCCGTGGGATCATGTCGCCTGTCTGCCAATGTGTCTCAATCAGACTACCAAGTTGTGAGAGATCTTGCACAGTGTCTGACAGCGAAGATAATGTCTGATTTACGTGTCTGAAGGAGACCAGGGTGATCCTCAGGAACAAGAGAATAATGTAGTTGGAAAGCGACATAACGACGATGCCGTTGAAAGTGAAGAAGGATTGGATATTTTGCGATAGACTTGACCTGGAACAAAAAAAGTTGGCAATGTATAAGTGGAGTGTTCTCTTCAGTACGTATCAAAATTCAAAAGCATTGACTGTGGGTAATTTCAGACGAATAGTCTCTAATGTCAAATCTGTACTTATTCGATTTGCATATCAAATTGTCCATTCCTAGTCCACCCTAGAGAGGGTGTTCTATAATTATAAGCTCAACGGGGGGAAGATGGGTTATGGAAGATTGTCTAAAACATCTGAGATTCCTTTTTATATTTTTGGTTAATCGGAAGTCATGATTTATATGACTACGGATGCTTTCAGAAATAAATTTGCTCTCGCATTTACGCTTTCTGTTTGAGGCTGTTTGTTGTCAAAATTTGCACATCAAAGACACAAAGCCTCTCAAATAAACGAACGATATCATTAAAATGGGCTTTTACCCACAATGGAATAAAACCTTTCCCACCACGAACTTTTGCACGATGAACGATGGAATATATCCTGACGTTTACCCAAGGAGCCAAGAAAAGTCATGAACTCATCGCCCACTGAAAAATAACGATCACACCACGTCCTGATGGTCAACAACTCAAGCTTTTGCTAAAGGGCAAACTCTTAAATATACAAGATCCCCTGATTGATTTATGTATCCCGGTTGATCAAAATTGATGTTTTTTTTATTTAATCTGATTGATTAGCCTTGACTTTACAACATACCTAGGAAACCGAAGACAATTGGCATACCTGGGTAAACCTTGGAAAATGAGTAGTGCAGAGCTTCCTACTTGCAGGCAGAAGTTGAAGAATCCGAATGTTCTGAAGGTTGTGATATTTCGTTTAATGACGTCACTGCCCTGTATACATCTGCTGATGTTGTAGACGTTGCCGAGAGTTAGAAGTATGCTAGAGATCATCCAGCTGCACTCAACAGTGAAAATGACCTTAGTCAGCGGAGCGTTGCGAGAGTTGAATATGATGTAGATTTCGTACAGCCTTTTAGAGACTACGGCCAGCTGCAACAGGGCGCAGCAGGAGTATTTCTTGCTCAGGGAGGGCTCTGGAACATGAAGAAATTAGATTAGGAGTCGGAAATACTCATTCTACACCACGCTTGTGTAGGATTTTGCGTTTTTTTTCGAGGAATTCCAATCTATCCCAGAAAGATGAAGAAGGGTGAGTCCTACTGGGAAAGTGAAGTTGGTGTTGATGGACTTTTAAATGTATCTATAACTTGCATCTTTGAGCTGTACTGTATGAATATAGTATATGTATGAAATAGAACATCCCAAACAGGTTTTTGACCTTGGGATGAATTGTTTCATGGTTAAATAATTCACAAGTACTGTGTAAGATACCTAATCTTAGTTATCTTAATTATCTGTGTAATCTTTGTAAAACAATATGAAACAATAAAGATTTTCTGATTTATGTATTTGTGTAAGCAATAGTTGATCATTTTCACTGGGCTCTGATTAATTGTTACCGAAAGAGGTGTATTAGGTATATTTCCTATCATAGTAACTGATATCCTTGGTAATTCTAAACATAATGTAGATTATAAATAAATAGCCACCCATGTGAGTATAACCTCTCTTCTATCCTCTGATCCAAGTAAGTTTTGGATGATGTGCTGTTGGACGTAATTGAATTTTATGCCGGATCTTACAAAAATAGTCACCAAAATTTAAGATAAATTGATATACATTTTAGATACTTGCCATTATTTGTTGACTCAGATCCTTTGAAATAGACGACTGGAAATCCGCCGAAAATCTGTAGAAGTTTTATAGAGGTTTCCAACTTCATTGCATCACAACTCTTTGAACGTCTCCTGTTGATTGCCAGTTTAATCCATAATAATCCATCAGTAAACGTTTTTCTTGAGAGAACTGAACATTTACTTATGTCATGTCTATACAGTGGAGGTTTACTTTGGAAAAGCATCGGGAAATCATTTGTCGATGCCGTTGTATTTATCGACAACAATACTACAATTCCTTAGAAATGGAAAATAGCACTGACATAACGAAATATCGGCTTTTAGGAAAGAAGGACTTGAATACTTTCTTATACCTAAATTAATTGATTTATTATTTTAATTTCTATATTCATGGAACCAATAACTCTAACATACCTTCTTACTACTCCACTTTCCAAGATCTACGCATAAATGAAGAGCACAAATGATTATTTACTTGAATCCATATTGTACAGTAAAAACTAAATAGGCCTATAAAAGATTATACCTCATTTTGCAGTGTTCTATTTACATATCCAAAACTAGAACAATACAGTAGTTTTCAACTAAAACATGGATAGCCTGTTCCTGTACAATCAGTAAGTCGGTCAGTTTGTGTAAGTCTGTAGGTCTATTGGTCTATCGATCTGTTTGTTGGGCTGTTAAGATATGTGAGTCTGTAGGTCTGTTGGTACAGTTATCTGTTGACCAGCTGATCAGTTGCTTTGTGGTCTATTGGTTTGTTGGTAATTTGGTCTGCTGTCTGTTGGTCTGTAGGTCTGTAGGTCTGTAGGTCTGTAGGTCTGTAGGTCTGTAGGTCTGTTGATCTGTTCGAATGATAGTCTGTTGATAGTCTGACGGTCAGTAGTTAGTCTATTCTGTAGGTCTGTTGGTCTGTTGGGTCTGTTGGGTCTGTCGGTCTGTAGGTATTTAGGCATTTTCGTCTGTTGTATAGGTTTGTAAGTCTGTACGTCTGTTCTGTTTTCATGTACGTGTGTTTAATCGGTTGCAAATCATCGACAAACTGTCCATCTAAACTAAAGTTGTTGACAACAAAATGTCATCGACTCTTCGTGTCTCGTCCATCATCGTGTAATGATTTTGCAAACGAGATTAAACGATTAAAATATTTGCATTCTATCGCAAAACTTTTCAGGCCGTTTGACCGTTAACGCTAAATTGCAGCTATTATCACTGATTTCAAACACTTCTAAATTGTTTACCATAACAAGTAATGATGAATCAAATTAACGCTTCTGCTCGTGGAAAATTTACATACTGGCCTTGTGTGATGTCGCCGTGTGAAGAATGGAATTGCTAAATAACTCCCTATATAGATAAACATTTTATTATTTGCCTATCTTTGTGACCAACGGTCTTCATATTCACAGCAACTGAATTTGGACCTTTCGGAGCTATTATATTCTCTTTGATCTAATTGTACAGTATACTTCCTCAATGGAATTTATTAATACAAATATTTACTATTTTATTACTGTTATATTTTATTTGGTGTATATTTACGCCTGTGGCATATTTTTATATTTTTTCACCACACTATGATGTTTTTGGCTGTATTACATACGTTAATTGGTGGCTGTAAGTTACGTTTTGCTGGCCATGCCAGCTGTCATCGTAATTTGGGGACCGAGCAGGTTTTTACAGCCCGGGGCCGCAAAATCAGCTGTCCGCTTACTTACTTAAAACATGAATGCATTTTAAATACACAATCAAAATCCATAGCATTGCAATATAATTGTGTTACTGTCACCGTTGCCTGGCTACTATTTATATTTATATTTTGCAGCTCTCGATCGATTTAAGTTCTCGACTTCGTCTCGAACTTAAAAACTATCTCGAGCCGGCAAAAACTCATTTTCGGCCCGAGGTACGAAATATACTATTATAAGTAAACAGTGGTTTTGTTCCTCTCTAACGTCGACCTTTTATTAGTAGACCTTTTGATCAGGTGTTAAAAAGGGGACACACATTTTCATCTACACCAAAACAGAGAAGATAAATTTATAATCAAAATAATTTTGTTTCTTGGTGATGATTTGGGATCGAACCCGTTGCCCTGGGTCTCTGATACAAGCACAAACCTCCTACAAACCTTCGAATCCAAGTACAAAGTGTCTATACGATGACGTCCCGGACGTCCCAGTGTCTGTGATCTTATGGTTATTACAATGGTTTTAAGATAGCCACAAGCGTTCCTGATTATACCTTTATCGCAACATTATACCTCTAACATTACACCCTACATCTGTTATTGAGTTAAACACTTAAAACAGTTTTGAAAGAGTAGATATAATTCATTCTCAGTGGAATTGTGTACTTAAAAATCACCTATATAGATTTCTGAATAGTTAGAAATTTTTAAATGATTAATTCTAAAAATTTCAAATTAGCGTGTAAGTTATAACTGAGAGTAGTATGAAAGGAAGAGATCGATTTATACGCCAAACAACAAAAGCAAGGCAAATAAATATTGGCTTAATTAGAGACAGAGACTATATATTGACTCAATCAGCTAATTGATCTAAACAAGAATTTGCGTTAAAAATTGTTTGTTTATAAAGAATCTGTTTTCTTCAGGTCAATTTCTTCATCACGCCATTATTACCTACATTACATGCCTTATTAACAACACTTGTTGAATAATTAACTAAACGATTGAATAAATTTGAAGCAAAATCATACCACAACAAATTTAACTATCAGTCTTCCTCATAATCCAGCTGTTTTCTATACTCGTCAGTACATCTGTACAATTACCTGTATTGCTACTAAGCCTATGACTTGCGTGTTTTGGTAGTAAATCTTTTGCGAGGGTCGGTAAGTTGCGGAAATGTCACTTTAACTGTTGTCTGATTTGCAGCGTACAGACCTTGGCGGCTTAACTACAATCATCTTCTACAATGCAAGTTATGTGTTTGCTGCATTAACCAAACCAAAGACAATAGAACAAAAATCATCAATAACGCCCGAGGCCTAAATATTTTATTGAATATTTCCAATCGTTTTTGGTGAAAAGTTCTCCAATGCTGAAAATTATCTTGTTTGTTTTCTAGTTATGTAGATTGAAATTTTGAGGTAGGGAACATGTGGTGACTATGACACTGCTAAGTATCTGAGTGGGTACAGCGCTCACCTGCTGATCAGAAGGTCGCCGGTTCGATCCTGTAAGAAGACTCAATTGCAACCTTTTGTAACCTTTTGATGATCAAAACTGTACCCAGCTGTCCTTGATAAATAGTTGGGTGTAGCTTGCTTGGTAATCACCTATAACTTGGTAACCTATAACTATAGCTTGGTGGGATAACCTATCCCATCCTAAATAAAGTTGGGCTTTTAATATTAAATCCTGGCTGAACCATCTTTGTCCATAGCAAATAAATCATCGTATCCATTCAAAACTCAACCACCAACTTTTGCCTTAAAATACGCTCCCTGATGGATCTCCGTCCAAATAATGAATTCACAAAAAAATAATTAAAATGAATAAACTCAATCTGAAAATAATCTTACATTTTATAAGATCCACTAATGATAACTCCAGGCTAGCAATATTCAGGTCGACATAACCGAATTTCGGCAAAGTTTCTTCCTCATGTCTCTTCGCCAAGATCAGACATCGAGTATTAGAAGACCGCGGCGACCTGTTATGCAGATTAAAGATGCTAAGTTGGCGTTATTACTTGTAATAATAAACACTTGAAAGTGCTAAACTGCGTGTTAATAACAACCGTTTAGAAGCGGATCACAGCTAAACGCGCCGAACCATAATGTGATGCAAATTTTTAATCCGCTCGTTTGCAAAACCATTAAAACTCGACGGTGAAGATTCGCGCCTAAAAGGTTCCGAGAGGTTATTAGAGGTAGTGTGAATCTCAGTGGGTTTGTGTGGATGGAAAACACTTGGTTCGCTGTGTTTGTGTTTTACCTTATGTAATCAGATCCATGGTGTAAAAAAGTGGTGTAAATCCGGTCATTTCCGGAAGACCACAGCCTGCATTGACCTTGGAAGACTATATAAGCTTGAAAACATCTAGATAAATCTGTATCATGATTAGATTCGATTTACACGTCACCAAACACCAAATTACTCATCATTATCATGAAAATATGAGTGAAGGATAAGTGTTGAAAGAATGTTATGACATTTGTCACTAACATCAGTTGGTTAATCATCAGTCATCATCATTGGTTAACATCAGTTGGTTATCAGGACTGTTAAAAAACCTGTGATAAAGGATTGCTGGGTCAAGTTTGGATTTATTAAAACCTTCTGATTTTTCTAAGGATGGAACTGGTGGTATTTGTAACATTTTTGAAACTACTAATTCACGTCTGGTAGGCTAGAGAGTGTTTTGCAAGGGGTATAGATTTTAAATTTGGTAATGTTTTTGTTAAACAGATTGATTGATGATTTATAAAATTTGATATTGACTTGTTCAAACACTTTCAAAATAATATGAAAATCGGGATGTAATTTAGAAAGTTTTGGTTCAGCACATACTGCTGGTTAAGTGTAGAATGGAGAAGATGATCGATGTTGTTAATGTAAGTTTCTGATTCTTTAGCTAGGGGTATATATAAAACTCGCAATAAAGTTGGGTTTGGTTCCAAAACATCCAAAAGTTGATTAGGACATCTTGGGATCGAAGAAGGAACCCTTTAATTACCAAGCTAGCACCCACTCTGCTGTATTATACTGGAAGGTAATTTCAATGAATTAATTTACTTTAAAATTAACTTTCAGTAAATATTACGAATGCCTAGCAGTATAAAATAAAAAAGTATGAATACAGTACACGTGAATCATCCAACGCGGTGGGTCCTCTAGTTGAAATATAATTACAGTTAATTATAAACAACACTCTGTGCCAAGCACATTAAATAAACATTCATTTTGACGTCGTCTCCTAAACAATGATGAAATTTAAATACAATTTACACTAGTGGGTATGTAATTACAAACTTGCTTTGTTTGGAAAATCACGTTTATGTTTATCTTTCAATTAAGCTAAAAAGCTTGCCTCTGCAACTTCTATAAGTGCAGCTGATTAGGCTTAAAGCAACTTTTTTGGGGAAATTGCCTAGGTTAAAGAGTGGAAATCACAATAATATAACAAGGACTAATAACAAATGGACGATTGACAATCTTGTTTCAACGATTATTGAGCATCAAATCATCAAAATATGTTGTTTCTCGTTTAATATAAAGACATTTTTCGTCACACTACAACAATAAAGGTTATCTATCTATATATTAATAGGCAAGCATGTTTCTTTAAAACCTTTTTTCTCAGCTCGTGTGCATCGCAGGGAAAATCTACGCATACCGTTAGAAAGATATTTTTCTGTAGGTGTGCAGAAACCCTTTAAAAATTAAAATAGGCTCAGAAATAAGCACAAAAAATGAATTTGAAATTAACAAAAAATTAACATGGGTCTTATGGGTTGCTATGGTGATGACGAAATACTGTAACAACAAAATATAAACAGAAAATCAAAACAAATGGAAGACATTCCAATCACATGTTTTATTTACAGTGTGGGGTGAAAATAGAGAAGTTTGCACAAAACATACTTTTGGTCGATTTTTCGACCACGGGGCGTGCTCTCGTTTTTTTTAATGTTCAATACATGGTTTGAAATGCACAGGTACTTCTTTTTATCCCTAGGACAAAGTAAATTAGCTGCAGTTGTTATCAGCAATACATCCACTTATTTTCCCAAATAAAATAGTTTCGGTCAAAAAGATATCATAGCTTCGTTGTCAAATATATTTGTATTTAGCATCATGCTGTATTTTATTTTCCCCTACAATATTTCCTCAACCGATATTTAAACTAATTGTAATGCAAAAAAGTAGTTCTGTGACTTTTCTTATCGTGAAGGCGGAGTAATACCTGTAACATAATACATATCACTAAACGGTAATAAAATCAATACTTCGGTAACAGCTATTCATTAACTGTAGACAAACAATTCAGAGCAATTGTAATAGCTCAATTATACTGGTAATAAAAATTTTAATTTATTGAATCAGATAACCCAATGACGTTTGGCGAAATATTTGCTACCATTTTCTTTTCTACGCTCGCTCATCTAGAGGGCATATCAAAAAGAGGTACTAGTAATTTAAATATACAATTATTCCTATTGTTGAGTTGAAAGTCCAATGATCAAAATACAGCTTGGTCCATTTTCGAACATAAACTCTAAATCACAGAATTGACAAGCTCTCGCACATTCCCCATCTTTGTTGCCTGGTGACAAGTTATTCTGGACAAACTGCGCATGCGCAGTTAACTAGTCACATGCTTTTCCTTATTCGGTGTTAATTCTATGTAAAATGGATAATAGCGAGCGATTCTCTCAGACCAATTAGCTCGGAATATAATACATAAATTTAGCGTTACATATTTCCATCGCCTTGCACTGTGCACATGCCCTGGTACAAGTTATACTAGATAGTATATTTCTGCGAAGACCTCGTAATATAGGTGATGTGTAGAGGCTTCAAAGATTTCAAACATGCGGTATATTTTTGTGTGAAATTTATTTATGAATTCGAATTATCTTGGGAAAATAAGGGACACAATTCCTCAGTTGCCCCCACGAATTTAAGAACAGAAACGGTATGGATCATAAACATAAACAAATGACGTAACTATCCTGAATACCTTACTATAGCTAAAGCATATAGAACTGGCGGTTGATTGATACCAGCTGGCCTATTTAAATACATTAGTTTGACATGGTTTGACCCGCCAGTTCTATTTGCTTTGACTATAATAACATTAACATATGGTTTGGATAGTTCCGTAGTAATGTAAAATCATGTTTACTTTCGGGCCATTGACATCTTTGTTTTTGTTTATGATCCAGTTTTAACTTTCGTGGCCCCTAACACCAATAGCAATTACGTTAGTTCAGGTTAGTATAATTCAATGTGTGTACTTAGGAAAAAGTATGAAAATTGGTCTAGAAATGATTCAAATTAAATTCAAATACTAATATATTAGTATATTATTATTGTATAACTGTTCTTAGTTGTCCTCAATCGACGCTGGTCCTATGTACATTTTCAGTTTTTGAAGTATTTACCGTGAAAATTAACTTTGGAAGACGTCTTTTATTCATTACCAACAAGTATAACTGTAATTTAAGAAATTATGCTAAATAAAAAAATAGTGGTCATAGTCCCAGAAAAATCAACATAAGCAAATTTACCTACTGGGGTCAAATACTTCATGTATACACAATTTGTGCCTAAAGTAGGTTGTGCGGTTACATTAAAACGTTAAATATTCAGCCTTAAGGTTAAAAGAACTATTTTATCATATCAATTTATATTTTGTAATGTGGCAATTAACTAAGAGAGAGTATTAGGACATTCTTCACGTTTATACTTATGCGTATCAACAATCTTTATACCCCAGGTTTCCCATAAAACGCAACGCAACTCTCTTTACCCATAAAATGCCACGGAACATTAAAGCACAGGTAATTAACCTCTATGTCAGTTTTGTGTTAATTGACTAAGTGAGGTGTTAATTTATGCGCGTTAATTACAGCTTTCAGCACAGTTTATCGGTCAATAAAGCAGCCTGGGGCTTGTTTATAGCGTCTGTCACCCGCTGTTGTGGATATTTGTAAACCATTTAGGAAAGTGGATAAACGGGTACCAAACTTAGCGAAAAAGTGCCAAACATTTGGGATTTGGAAAAAGTTGTAGAATTTTGAATGCAATTAAATTTACCGTTTGGAAGTTGCTTATTCTTTTACTTCTGGTAAATAAATGGTGTACATTTAGTATGGATTTTAATATAGGTTCTCTAATTCAAAGTTTCGTTCCCCTAAGAAAATTGATTAATGACTGCTGTAGATATCTGATCTATATGGACCTCATGTAGGCAATTTTTCGTTAGACAAAAACAAGTGGGATGAGCCCACTTAGAGTGACTACAGCCTAAAATGATTTAGTTTTCCTTAATTTACCCTAGTTGAGGTTTTAGTTTATGTGACAAGTTTATGTTACAGTTTACATGAAGCTATAATCTCAGTTTGACTAAAATAAAAACGAAAGTTTTGTTAGAAAAATAATTAATCAGCGCACTTTGTATTTGGATCACTCATGATAATACATAATTTACACATACAAAAAATATGATACACATGAAAACTGGGTTATACTTTAAGATGGGAATAAGAAGAATAACATAAGATAACAATAAGATGACAATAAGAATAAGAATATCCACAGCCAAACGTATATGCCAATGAAGAAGTAAGTTACCATACAAACAAAAATATTCTAAATCAGGTCGAAGTTTAGCCACAAGGAAATGTGGAGAATAAAACTTTTAACGTAAACCTCTGCAAGTGTTTCATTCGGGTTTGTAACACCTTGTAAATAAATTCCGTAGTCGAGACTTTCTGCCAATGACCGGTACTAAAACTCTTAAAACTGACATTCTGAACCAATTGGATGATAAAATCTTTTAGTGAGTATGTTAAATGTATTGTAAAATGCAATAGTTAAAGATTTTCAACACGCAACTACATAACCCATTATAATAATCCGAAACGAGAGAAATTCAAATCACACCAATTTCGAATGAAACTTTCAACGTAAAGTCCGCAAGAGTTTCATTCAGGTTTGTAACACCTTATGTAAATGAAGGAGTGGGCGGGACTTTTGGCCAAATGACCGTCTCCTGATCGACAAATGGGTCCAACAATTGCACATTTGCGAGACCGACACCCACACTTGCCTGTGTAGGTGTGAAGGTGATGAGGAAAACCGACCTTCGAACGCGCGAACACCTAATAATACTCAATTTATAATAGGAAGCCTATCAAGATTGTATTGAGTTTTTCTGTACCGTAAAAAAATGTATGGGTTTAATTTTTTAAGTTAGAATGAGAGTTTAAAGTACGAATTGTACTAATTAAAAAATTATCACCAGCAGAGTTACGGATTTAAAGGTTTGTTTCGGAAGAAAATATTATGATTCATCTCCAAGACATGAGATATAAAATTTAAACTACATTCAATGAATTCGCATGTGCTAAGGTTACATGTCTTGCATAAATTAGTGAATCAGAGTCATTAGAAGTGGCTAGTTTCATAGTGATACATTTAAGATTGAAATAAATCAAATGTATATCATTATGATTATTATCATTACTATGAGCTCACGAAACTGTTTAAGTGTATTTCACTTTAAATAGAAAAAGTGACTTTCCAACAACATCGAAACTTCAGGCCTTTCCAACAACATCGAAACTTCAGGCCTTTCCAACAACATCGAAACTTCAGGCCTTTTCAGCGCCTCATTCTGTTGCGTTTACCAACAGCTTGAAATTCTTTCGAGGGAATAATATCAACGAATATTAGAGCATAAACTTTATGGATCATAAACATAATTGATGGCACTGGCCCGAAAGTAAACATGTGTGTATAATTATTTAAACTAGAGGTCATTCAGTGGTCGAAAACTCGATCAAAAATATGCAATGTACAGATTTCTCTATTTTCACCACACGCTGTAAATAAAACATGTGATCGGAGTTTTTTATTTTATTTTTTATATTTATTTCATTTTTAGTTTCTACCAATTGTTTTGATTTTCTGTTTATATTTCGTTGTTATTTCGTCATTGTAATTTTTCTAAATTTCAAATTCATTTTTGTGCTTATATTTGAGCCTATTTTAATTTTTAAAGGGATTCTGCACACCTAAATATATTTCCAACAGTATGCGTAGATTTTCCCTACGATACACATGAGCTGAGAAAAAAGTTTTTAAGAGACGATGGAACTGTCCATACCATATGTTAATGTTATCAGTATAGGATTCGGGTCAGTGACGTCATTTGTTTATGTTTAAGATCCATACTGCTTCTGTTCTAATATTCGTGGTAATATCTGGTCATCTAGTGTACGATTCGGTCGACCAAAAAAGGCCGGAAAATAGAATATATCTGCAACCGCTGATAGTTTAAGTAGATTAACACTTGACAAAATTATTGCAGCATAGAGATAACCCACATATAGGATTCTATTTAGTTGGCCAAAAAAGAATGGTGAAATATGACTAAAATAGTCCATCACACACCCAAAGTATTTTAATTCTCATTTTTCAACCTCGGTTACATATCTTTTAAGCTGTGGCTTGAGTCAAAAACCGTTTAGATCCTACTGATGAATGTGTATTACTACCTCAACCTATGGATAAACCGAACAGCTGCTAAGCCAGAAATTCAAATTGAAACCATACGATATCTCCTTACAATCTGTACCCTACAGCGTGTAAAATCATTACAAAGCCCGTACTTGGCTCAGTTCCTCAACTGCGGAAAACAAAGCACCTTCGGATTTAAAATTAAAATCAGCCTTGTGAGTGGCATCAGCACCTTCTTTGGCCGAAAACATCTCAACAGAAAATTACACGGCGGCTGGCAAATTATAGCGGGAAAACAGGCGATCTGTGAAGGGTTACCCGCCAATTATCACGACTGGTGGACAGCTGACAAACAGCTGATCAGACTAGTGACAGCTCGTCATGTTGTTCCTCTGCAGTGTAGGAATTATGGGTAAAGTGACGATTAAGATTTCGAAAAGGTGTTTTGTGAAGTGGCAAGGACTAATTAGTGCTACCTACTTAATATTTGGTACGTTATCCTCACCTATATGATTAGGGATTTAGCGTGGGATATTTAAATTAATGCGCTCAGATTTGTCGTTTCATAATTTTGTGCTTGAACTGCAAAAAACTGGAAATATTTAATATGTTTTCAGTCTTTCTACTTCGGTTGGCAAAATTTTAGATCATTATTCAACATCAGTTTTAAATCTATAAATGTATTTGTGAAACGGAACTATTGAAGAAGCATTAATTAGTTTATAAATTAAATAGTTTAATCATTTTTATTAGCAATTCGCGATATTTCTGGTGAAAAAATTGTCGCTTTGGATCAAATGTGTGTCAAATATTTTTGTATAAGTTCAAGAACCACGTCGATATGAGGAAATTTTCAAGTCGACAATTGTACCAAAAATCAAGTCCTTTTTCGTCCTTTCTAAGACACAAATATTGATTAGATTTATGGAATGGAAATTTATAAAGTTTTACTAGTTTAGTTTGGAAACATCCACGGCTCACTGTGAACATGTATTAGACATAAATGATGTCGAATGTTTTGTAAACTTGAAAACATAATCTGTCCTATGACCATAATTTTTTTTACATAACATGTAGCCTATAATTCATTAATACAGTAGGTGATACAAAAGGGTTTGAAGCAGCTTAGATGTTAATGTATATACAATTTTTGGCTTGTATCCCAAAAATACTAGTTAAGCTTCTAATGTTATTTCAAATGTATTTTTCATTATCCAGAAATCAAGAGGGATCGATACCAGAAGAAACAAAATACAAACACAAAAAAATCTTAAATCTTCCTCAAGCTGTATTGAACACAAGCAGTTTTACCTTTACCGTTGATTGGTGATAACAGGTGTAACATTATCAGCTGTTTGATGTTAGCCGCGATGACGTCACAGACCACGTGACCGCCGCCATGTTGTCTGTTGCCTCATGCATTAACATGCTAAGTGCTTTTATGCGTAAACATATCCACGTGTAATTAACGATTGTTTATGTAAATCGACTGAGATTGTCAACGACAATGTTATTGATAAGCTACGGTATTTTACAAAGGTTAGTTTGTTGTAACTATTGGTTATAAAATTCGTCTCGCTATGACACCTAGCCAACAGGGTTAGTGGTTGTTGATTTAATCAATTTCTTAGTGTATTATGAGCAGCATTGTGCATACGTAGATGTATTAATTAATTAATATTCGAAATGATAAAAACGGTTTGATTAATTTTTGAGACTTCTTGAAGGATACAGACTTTTTAGGTCAAAGCAGTAATCTTGAAGGATTATAATTGCATAGCAAGAACTATTTACAGAGAGGTCCTTGCAAACTATAGTATGTCCTCTGTGCCAATCAGAGAGCACATATTTTGTGCTCCCTGGTACCCATATACCTACCATATAGCTGTTCCACGCTTACTACAAGTACACAAGAAAACACAATATGTGTTAGTATTTCGAAAGGCAAAGTTGTACTGCTTAAGTATGTGCTCCTGATCCAAAATTGTATCGCAAGCTACAGCTGAAAGCTACACAGCTCACTATAGTATGTGCCTAATTCCTTAGCATCTAGTTACAAACACACACTACAGTGGTATAACATGACATCTGGAGCTAGACACTTCGTCGCGCACCATAGGAAACAGGTGGGCGCTGCAATAATCGCCTTCAGCTTATATAAGTGAATAAATTTAAATGGCAACAATGAAAGAGGAAATGTAGAATGAACGGACCATCTGGGTAATGACCTTGGAAATGTCGTAGGTGTAACGCGTTTCTGAGGCCCGCGCTGCGTTTTGGAACCCCCCCCCCCCCTGGGGAACATATGGTCGGCACTGGGGGAATATGTGGGGATAATGTGGTCAATTGTAATTTGTGGATATGATGTTGTCTAGAGATGAGAGGAGGTGGGGTGTATAATATCGGTCATATATTTTAAATTTATAATTTGTTCGATTTTGGATAATTGTTCAGGTAATAAATATATATAATTTATTGGAAACTCAACAGCTGGGCCAAGTTTTGAACTAAACACGGTTAAATCTTCTCAAGATCGAACAGGAGACCTCCTGATCATTTTAAAGCGAGAACCTGCAATCACCCAAGCTAGCTATCCAGTATGTTTCATTAGTTATTTGAAGTAAGCTACCTAGTTTACATGAAAGGTAGGGGGAAATTAAAAACTTCAATGATAGAATCTAAATTAGTGCATTAATTGTCTGACGAGGGATTAATTGGAAGTTTAACAATCACATACAGTAGTTTATTTTGGAAAATTAATTATTAATTGTGAATTGTGATGATTTCTCATGACGTTATAATTAGTGTATCCACCCTATAAGCAAGAGTTAAGTGAAATATTAGGGTATTTAGTCATAAAAATTTAATTTATTACACTATATTTTTACATGATAAGGAATTTGATATCTAAGTTGTGAGTATTTAAGATCTGAAATTTTTTTGTATACTTCTGTCATCTTGCAGACATCTAAGGTAGTTAAAATGAGAATACACACACCATATTGGAATATTGAGACGTGACGTGCATAGCTTACTTGATCTTCAATTAACAGTTTTTGTTTGCACATTCTTTCCTCTAGTACTTGTAGATTAGTCAACTAGTTGAGCTTTCATGTCATTGTTGCATTGTTTTGTAATTATCATTGCTAATTTGTAAATATAATTACAGTACCAGCGTTGTTCATCTATCGTTTTTATTACAGCATTAATATTATTTTTGTTCCTTGTTAAAATTTTCTTTTTGATTGATACAGTTTATCTTTGTTTCTTATGTGCACTGTAGTATCTTTGTTTCTTGTTACAGTGAATTTAACACTAGTTTTTATGATGTCCCTTGACCTAGAACATAGGGATTGTAAAATTAGTGTTGTGAATTGTTAAATGGGTTGTTCGTAAATAAATAATGTAGGCAACAAGATGCTAAAACCAACATTAAGTATATATATATGAATAAATAAAAACTTAGTTTTGAACAAAACTATATAAATAAATGTCTTATAAAAAAAACATCGATTAGAGTCAGTATTCCCAAAGTTCTTCAACAACCTTTAACATTAACTTGTTAAGTAATAAAATTAAATTCCTCATTTATTGAACGACTTACAATTGAGAAGATTTTTGTGAGCTATTCGAATCAGTAGCTGTATTTTTTTGTTTAATGCTAGATAACAAGGAAGGAAATCACACATACACCATGATCCAAATATTGGTAACTTTTATTTATACAAAGTAAAAATTATGTAACAAAATTTGTTGTACATAGCTATGTGTAAGGCGTTGTTGGTACAACCTTCTAAGATACATGAACAACTGAACAACTCTATTGACAGACTCGGTTGAACATGAACAACTAATGAGAGAATAATATGTTTCTTCTATTATTCATCCTCTCATAAACAATAGTATTTATCACACAGAACAGTTTAATAGTATTCTAGTCATGGGATGTTAGTAATTTACAAATCATCATCTAATACAAAATAATTGTTATTTGTTTTTCAAATAGAAATTATACATTTTGCTCGAATTCGAGTACAATTGAAGTTTAGAAGACTTTGTAAGTACTAACAACTCTGGATATTGATTAGATTATGTCTACATTATGATTTGTGGTTTACTATTATTATTATAATCATCTGATTTGCTAAATAAAACTATTAATACTTTTTTTCCTTAGTCCTGCATAAATATTGAAAATATAAATTTAAAGAGAGTTTTTACCCTTTAGAGAATTTTCTCGATACATTTCAGTTACGATTTCTTAATGTCTCAAATGTAAGTAAATTCAATCCGAGAGGCTTAAACAAAAAACCAGACACAGTAAAAATAAAAAAAACGCCTTCTGTTATCTGACGCACAGCGCAAGACGCACGCGATATGGCCGCTGTAGAATTGAAGGCGTTTGCAGATGTTTCGTTTAGGTTTAGGCACAGACGATATAAAATGCTCTATTCTCTGTGATTTAGGGTTAAAACTCATATAACCTCTTACTCTACGTAAGAGCTTAGAGAGTTTTGAACAGTGAAAACCTAACTCAATTTTGTTATGTGTTGATTCGGCAATAATGCCATCGAACACTAATAATTTAAGCAGGGGTGCCCATCCCCCCCTAGACTCATGACGCACCCCCCCCCCCAATTGAGCACCAGCCCCCCCCATAAATGAGGTACACAAAAAATGTCAAACAGTATTCCCCCGCCCAGCATTATTTGTAAAACTAAAAGAAGTTTTATACATTTTTTTTATATTGAAAATTCAAACCCAGTTAATATATATAAATAAAGTTATAGTTTTGTCTGTATATATTGCTCAGAATTATACATATGTTGGGTTATTTTTACGTTTTACTGTATACATTAAAGAAGTTGAAACGTGTCTAATCTTAATTTATGTCCGGCCCAGAAGGCATTTTACGCAGCCTACTCTTAAAGAAAACTAGAGTACCGATTATGATTCTAATGGTTTGTATTCACAGGATTGGCGAGAGTGTCCTTAGCCATTAAAATATGGCCTCACTATTTCGGAAATAAAATAACGGACGATCAAAAACCCAATTTTGTGTGGTTTTTTAAAGTTTTTTTCTCCATGTTTACTACATACGTCATTTATGAAATACTAATAATCTGTTAAGAGAACACGTCATATATGAAATTACGAAAAGCTGTTTTGATAAAGATTCCTTTTTCTAGCTGTCACTTATATGTTTACATAAATGTTGTTTACGAATACTGTGTAGGCCCTAACCACGATTACTAGACAAATACCGGTATGGATCATAAACATAAACAAAATGACGTTGTTGGCCCGAATCCTATACTAATAGCATTGAACATATGATTTGGCAGTTCCATTTAAGCAATGTTAAATAATGTTTATTTTCGGGCCAAAAACGTCATTTGTTTATGTTTATGATCCATACCGGTATTTTTCTAGTAATCGTGGCCCTAACCATTTCAGATAACGTTTGAAACCATTTCCGATCACGTTGGTAACCAAATCCAAAAACAAGGGAGATTAATAACCGTGTTGCTTACATAACGGATTTGATTTATCACGGGTACTAAAATGTAACTTTAAATTAAATTACTGTAAATAACTATAGCCATCATCCAGGTCGGGAACCGGAGATTCTGTGTGTATCAAGTTGAACTTGAGTTTTGATTACCGGGAAAAGACCGTGAATCAGTGTTGTAGGCTACAGGACTGGAAAAATTATCTTTCTATGTAAATAAAATTAAGAGTTTTATAAGTCACCTCAATTTAAGGAATTTTTTATTTCCAGAATATCTAAATAGTGTTTGTAACCTCTGCTTAACGAATTGTCAGCGTCTTTCTCTTCATATAACGACCCCCTCTGTTATCGAAACATCACAGAAAATGAAATGGAAAAATGACTTCAACTTTAACGCTTGCGCCAACAATCGTCTGCTCCGTTTTACACTTCTGTCTGCTGTGCGCTATGTTACAACAGATTTCAGATACAACAGCTGGGGAATGATGACGATATAATGATTAGTAAACTGTGATTAGTAACATAGTACCTAACTTTAGTAAGGCTGTGATTGGGCAATGAGTAAATATGGCGACTTGTTGAATTTGTGTATGAATTGAAGAGAACCCTAAGAAAGAACAGAAGAAAAAATAAAATAATAACAAAATTGTTCTAGTTACATTCTTTTTAAGAGTGTTTTTATTATCTCTAAATATAATTTTACACTTTTGTATTACTTATCTATTAATTCCTATGTTGTGATACAGCACCTACCGGTAGCCTATCTGCCTATCATGAGCATAGCATATTTACGTTATTTATAGCAATACAGTGTTTGGCTAGTTATTAGTTGAGTTTGAGTGAGCTATAATTTTAAACGTTGCCATTTGTACAACTGGACCAAGATAAGTTATTTGAAATGTCATTATTGCACAATAATAATGATTGTGCAATATTGAATTTCGTTGATAAAAATGAAAATTGTTTTTATACTATATTGGATTAACCGTATTTTTCATTACCCCCCCCCCCCCACTATTAACTCAGGTAATCGAGTATCTACACAATAGTGTAAAGTATTAAGTAATAATTACAATCAAATAGCCTATGCTACTTGATTGTATTTTAACGAGCTTTATATCAACAAAGCGTTCTGTGCTGAGTCGCGGTGTAGCTGTACGTGTCTGTACCACGCGTTATCTTTATCTATCTCAGCAGTTGAGCCATTCCGTGCCCTCCCTCTTAGATCTCACGTCTTGCTAAACTTGAATAATAAATTCCTACACGAATCCTAAACTATCCTAAAATCCTATTTTAACTAATTGAATTCAATAATATAACTATTATCATTAATTAATCAACTTTCTATCTAGTGACTTTGTAATATATTTTTGATTGTTGTCACGTTGAACACTGTTGCAATTAACTTTAGCCCCCCCCATTTGAATTTTTGGAACCCCCCCCCAAGAATTTCAATGACGCAGTCTGCGTCACAGCCCCCCCTTGTGGGCACCCCTGATTTAAGAATTTATAACTAGGATTCTATGAGAACCTAGGTAAATCTGTCACATTTTACGTCTGCAAACCTAAACTAGTTTTTATGATGAGTGTACATTTTCTTTATACATAATTTTTTATCAGTACAGAAGGTTTGACGAAATATTCTTGCGTAGTGATGATATTCTATGAATTTGGACTGATTTATTTTAGTAAATACTTTTTGCAACTAATATTATGAACCCCTTTTGGAGAAATTGTGAAACAAATAAACGTATTTGGAATAGTCTTAAAATAGACTATATTTCGTTAGCAATATAACGGGTTTTAGGTGAACTCATCTTAAAACTCACAAGTAATATATTCACTTAATATCATTAATGTAACGCTTTTTGCAGATATTACTCTAACGAATTGCTATATTAAAATTCCGTACAATTTTCAACTTTTTAACCTAACAAACAGAAGCACGAATCCCTATGTGGCCTCTCCATTCATCCGACCCCACGCGGTCAGAAACAATGAGACACGTATATTCGTCCTTCGCAGCTCCTTGGAAACTCGGGATTATTGCAACAATGAGAGTAGGAGTTGCGATCAGCTGTTCAAATGATTTCTAGGAATACGCGCCAATTTCACTCCATTAAAACAAACCCAGAAAATAATTTGTATAATTTATGAAATCGTGGCGATTTTATTCCATTATTGTCATAAGTTTTGAGGTGTTAACCTTCTGAAATGTTTTGTTCCTATTTTTGGTCTGCTCGTAGAAGTTTATGTGTGGTGTATTTGTTTGAGCTCTAACTCTAAAAGTGTGTGTTTGGACTAAAATCACGTTCCCTGTCAGCCTAGGTTGTTTATGATGTAAAATCACAAGAGGTGTTTGTATAGAATACCTCGACTGGACGATGTGGCCTGTGTGGATGGCTGTAGATGTGGATGGTTTGGATTGTGGATGTTTGTGGATGTATGTTGATGTGGATGGTTTGGATTGTGGATGTTTGTGAATGGATGTGGATGATTTGGATTGTGGCTAGTTGTGCATGATATTGTGGAAGGTGTAAATGGTTATGTATGGTCGCATGGATATAGGTGGTTTTAGAGGGATGTCGGTAGTTGTGGATGTTATGCACAGTGTAGTCTGTGTGGATGCCTATGAAGCTAAAAATAAACCTACAAGGCCCTAAAAATTTATAAAAATATCCATGAAACATTTAGTATGAAACAAATTTACCTCTGATGGCTTTATTGTTTCCTATCTGTCCTATGATTTCAAATTAAACGTGCCCAGAGGACTTATACAATGAAATACACTCCACCGACGCCGGATAATAGAACTCACCAAAAGTACGAAATTAGAGAGCTAGATTCCGATCCTTGTCAGTTTCATGTTTAAAAATAAGATTACATGAATATTTCCAACTCATGGAAAAAATATATCGTTAAATAACACTTGAACTGGAAACGTTTCGTTTCGACAGAACAACTGCCCCCCCCCCCCTCCTGACCCCCCTTCACACCCCCCCCCAGGCTGTGAAGCTGTAACAGAACGACGAGTCTGAGCTATCTTATCACAGCTATTTACTTTATGGTAAACTCTCTTATCACTTAGATAAGACTTATTGCCGGTTCACTCTCGGATATAGACACATCCACAACACGACCCCCCCCCCCATGAAACCCCCCTCAGGCCCCCTACAAAACAAACACGCCCCCCTCGTATTTCCGAAGCAAGCATCTCTCAATGTTTTGGGGGGTTTGAATATCAGGGCCATTGGATAATATCGAAATTGATTACTTTTGTACGCAGGTTAGTGCGTTCAAAAGAGTGGGTAATTATGTTTTTGTGTCGTACATTATTAAAGGTTTTGTGGATTTTAGACTTGAAAAAGGTATAATATTTCTTTAAATTCGAATTTTTTTGAACATTTCTCTTCTCGAAAGGATATACATTCCCCTGAACATCAATGTCCCTGATCATTAATATTATAACTTTTAGTATTGAGAAAGAATGTTGGAACAAAATTTGATTGTATTGATGTTGTATAAGTCGACAAATTTGTGTTTTTATATCCATATATTATAGTTTTAGTCTAAGTGAATACAAATATACACAGATTTACAAAAGTGAATTAAGTATGCAAAAGAAATTTCATCTAGAAAACTGCTACAATTTTTGTTTTTGGTTGCGTGAGTTGGTTTTTTCTCTTAATATTATTGTTTTTACTGCAACGATACTCCAACATATTATTTTGGAATAGTTTTAATCCATCACATACAGTTTTCAGACTCTTAAAAGTTAATTTTTGTACATTAATAACTCCTTGTACGAAAAAAAAACTATTAAAATATCTTCTGACATCACCATCCCATGACTAAAATCTGCTCAAAATAGTCATAGAAATATCTAAAATATTACAAATTCACAACGGCGCACAAAGCAGCTTGATGTACAATTGAAAAATAATTTACTTAAACACTAATCAAGTGATCAACACAATATAATAATGTATATACAAACGAATTGGCACAAACCTAAACTATACAAAACAATCTTACATGGGAGTCTACAATAAGTTATGCTAACATTTCATTGTTACTAAGACTCAGGTATTTGCATATAGCGTCAAGATGTCGACTTCAACTTGTCCAGAGAAAATCAATAAAACTTATACAAATCTACTTCAAAGATTCAAAAAAGTAAAAAATGCAATAGGCACGATACGCAACGCGTTTGAATGCAAACATATAAAATATTGAAGATTTTAAGTACATATTTGTTTTCCCTGTAATAAAAGCTTTGTTTTTTAATCAAAAACCATGTAAGGCCACAGGAAATCAACAAAACTCTGCATTAGAAAAGTAAAAAATGCAATAGGCACAATAATAAGTAACGCATTTGAGTGCGATAAATAAAACGTTGATGATTTTTAAGTACAATTTTGTTATTACGTGTAATAAAAGCTTTGTTCGTTAATAAAAAATGAACACATTTGCATAATCACTTGGTACTTGAATGAATGGTTGTGATCATATGATTAAGCGAGTTAATTATTGACTTGCAGAACTCTATTAATCAGCTGATTCCAACAATGACATTGGAACATCTTTATAATCAGCTGGTTTATTAGAGATGTATTCACAAATGTGTTTTGAAATTGACTACGACCGGTGTTACTAAATAGTCTGTAAATGCTTCTGAGAAATAATAGTCGTCATAAATTATGGCACCAGACAAATATTACAGGAAATAACAGTGTTTAAGTACCATAAACAAGCGTGGTTAAGTTAGGTAAGTACATGTCTTGCGAAGAGAATTATACCCGTTACATTTAATTGTTTACTTAACAAGTCTTCAGCAAAAGCTTGTGTAAAATACTCAGCTTAATAATACAGAAATATTAATAAGGGAGTGTACATTTTATAGTAAAAAATAATAGTTTTAGTTTTCACAACCGATTTTTTATCAACAGGGCCTTAAGTGATGTTGCTAATATGAGCTTGAGTTTAACGAGTGGGAAAAAACACATTTGGCCCGTGAATAGCTATATTTTTTTGTCATACTGCACCATGTAGCATATAGGTACTGCATAGCGCGTATATGCTAACGTCTATGCACGTTGACTTTTTTTTAAATTAACTCCCAAAATGGAATGAAATTTTATTGTGTTAATAAAAAAAACTTATATTATTGGTACAGTTTGAAGAAAGTAATATGCATAAAAAAATAAAGTGATATCCATTTGAAATCAAAATTACTGAAATTTGGTTTAATAACATTCAACCAAATAATAAATATTATTTATTATTATTATTTTATTATTATTATTTTTTATTATTTATTGGGGTATAAAGGGGTATTTTTTGGGGAAACCCTTTATAACCTAGATTTCCCTTTAGTTTTGCAATTTATTGAACACTATTTTCGCTGCAGTATGACGAAAAATACTTTAAATGCAATAAAAAACAGCTACCATCAAAGAATTAATACTGAAAACTTAGAATCTAAAACAAAAATTGTCTTTCAAAGAAACATAATACTGTCATCACTGGGATTTCTGGTTCAAACAGGTTTTTTCAGGCACTTGTCTGTTTTAACACACAAAGTCTTTGGAATGGACAAGGCACTAAACTTTGTACAAGTTCTACTGTACAGATATACAACTATCGCACCGGACAGGAGGCACTTCCATTGAGGTGGATCTCGTAAAAAATAAATAAAAAGAGATCATTTTCCAAATGAGGAACCTAAATTTTGTAGATTATTCATAAAGCTAACAGTGGAATTATAAATTATTTTTGAAGTAGGTTAAGACTTCTGTTCATATGTGCCAGAGGTGAGTGGAATTATTGATTATGAAGTTGTCAATTCAACAATTTTTGTTGGCTACCACTTTAGGAATAGAATCCCAATTGTTCTCAATAAGTCAAGGATAAGTCACCAGTAATAAGTCTTACAAAATAGATGCTTAAATTTTAGCTGCTTAGAAGTAAGTATGATCAAACGAATTATTTAGTATACTATTGCTCAGTGTAAATCAATATTTACAGTATACATTAAACCTATAAATTTCAACGGGCAAGGAAAGTGATACATTTCACCATCATAGAGACGTTGTATCTATACGAGTCTCCTCGGATATCCAACTCTACCGGAGGGGCGAAGTCCGAGGACCTCTTGGAAGTGACGCACCCAACCCGGGCTCCTCACTTGGGCGTCTTGGGAAGGTGTCTCTTCATGTGCAGCGCGAGGTGGTCACTCCGCGCGAAGGACCTCTCGCAGATCGCGCACTTGAAGGGCTTCGCCCCCGTGTGTTTCCTGTAGTGGCGCGTCAACTCGTCGGAGCGGGCGAATCTCCACTCGCACTCGGGCCATTGGCAACGGTACGGCTTCTCCCCTGGAACATGGAACAGTCAGTGAGAAGACGTGACGGAAGATGAGCCTGGGGGAAGATGTTGGAATTGTGAAGGATCTGGGTGAAAGATTTAGGAACTCTGAGGGATCTGGGAGAAAGATGTAGGAACTCTGAGGGATCTGGGAGAAAGATGTAGGAACTCTGAGGGATCTGGGTGAAAGATGTAGGAACTATGAGGGATCTGGGTGAAAGATGTAGGAACTCTGAGGGATCTGGGTGAAAGATGTAGGAACTCTGAGGGATCTGGGTGAAAGATGTAGGAACTCTGAGGGATCTGGGTGAAAGATGTAGGAACTATGAGGGATCTGGGTGAAAGATGTAGGAACTCTAAGGGATCTGGGTGAAAGATGTAGGAACTGTGAAGGATCTGGGTGAAAGATGTAGGAACTATGAGGGATCTGGGTGAAAGATGTAGGAACTCTGAGGGATCTGGGTGAAAGATGTAGGAACTCTGAGGGATCTGGGTGAAAGATGTAGGAACTATGAGGGATCTGGGTGAAAGATGTAGGAACTCTAAGGGATCTGGGTGAAAGATGTAGGAACTGTGAAGGATCTGGGTGAAAGATGTTGGAACTGTGAAAGATCTGGGTGAAAGAAGTTGGAACTGTGAAGGATCTGGTGAAATGTGTTATGACTCTGAGGGATATGGGTGTAAGACAGTGGGGCAATGAGGAAACGATGAGCTTGATGTTGGAACTACATGGAATCTGGTTTCTTATGTTAAACCTGTAACTGAAACCTTGATATTAGTACTATTAGGAACTTACGTTAAAAGATTACAGAGCCAATGATAAGGAATGTGAGTGAAAAATAATCAATCACAAGGTAGCCTTTTGACAGGAGAAAGGTGTAGAAGCTATGAGGAAATTGTCTTAGAAGACGGAACTATGAGGAAGGTTGAATGAAGTAGGAATTAAAAAGATAAAGGGTGGTGAAATGAAATGAAATGAAATGAATTGAAATGAAATGAAATGAAATGTCTTTATTGCTTTTAACATCATATAACATGCATTGCAATCGTGGTTGATGATCGAAGGAGGGATGTTGAGGGATCCAGATGTTTTGGGTTTTTGTTGAGAAAATATGAGGGAAAAGAGACATGAAAAGTTGGAACTAGAGGAAAATGAGTGAACATATTCAGCAACGACACTGGCTAGGAGAACAAGGAACTTATGAATGTACTGTTACAGCTAAGATTTTACAACTATTCATTGAAAGATGTTTGGAACTGGTGGGATTAGAGTGATCAATGCTGAAACTAAGTTCACTAGGAGAAAGTTAGAGCTTTCAGGGGTTTGAATAAAATATTCGGCGGAGTTTCATGAATCAGTTGACCGACTGAGAGAGACTGGATGATTCATCACACATCCATTCACATGGTGATTCATACAACAATAGCATCGCGCAACATCTCACTTGATAACCTCTGAACTTATACTTAGGTAGAGTAGAGTCGCTCGTTTAGCTAAATCACCGAGTATCAAGGTGCCATGGAGAATTGTAGAGGACCCAAGGCATCGTCTATCAACTAGTTCTGTAGATTGTTCAACCATTGACTAGCAATGAGCTCGAAGGTGATTACAATTTGTTATTGCTGTTAATTCACTGGCATATACTTGTGCACCCGATTCGTCCATACAGGTAGAATCGACAGAGATACTTAGTAGATGTGTCACCCAAAACAAACAGTTATAGCATATTTTTCAACTCAAATCGAACATGGTTGGAAGAGTCTCTCACATGGTTTGCAACTGCCAAACATATATTTCTTCTATAGTTTTCTACACTTAAAAGTTATGCGACACAGACACAAGAGATTATATTGTTTGCAGTTAGCTAAATTCTTCACCTGGGAATGATCAACAAGTCTGTGGATACGGCAGAAATTAGCAATACAATACTGCACTTTCTATACGTCTGAATTCAACTTCGTTAGTTGTCATTCTAGATGTGGGTACATCTCCATAATCAAAAGACAACCTATGTAATTGTTGACACCTGCCCTACACTTTCATCATCAGCTTTGTGTTCAAAGTATGTGTCTTTCAACACGACCTTGCCCAACCATTTCCTCCCACAAGTAGGTTATCAGCTAGCTAACATAAAAACACCCTCATCCACACCTACAATTTCTGAAATTCCACACCACTGCCCAAAGTCTGACACCTCGTTTCGCACTGGTTTACTACATGTCAACGCGGAACTTATGCTACCTGGGGAGAAATATTGAGCGGCGAGGTACACAACACTTGCATATCATAACTGTAAATAACACAAATACTCGCGTGGGATATGCCCGGATGTGCGAATGTTGGACATAAAGATAGCGAGGAACATGATCCGACCGAGGTGGAGATAGCGGACTGGCTCGGACACGCGGACCAATTATAACTGACGGATAACAGCACCAGCTCAGAAATGCTGAACAAGTGTCGGTGTGGGTTATAAAATATAATACATACTACCAAGATTGTGGATGTATTTGCTTAATGTTTAAACCACCGTCTAAAAAAGGTTGGTAGCTCAAAGTCATCAAAGTTAAGATCTAGTGAGGTGTAGTGGATTTGGGTCAGGATCTATAGCTTCTATTAGTTCTATAGATACACAGGTTCATTGATACGTCTATATTTATCTTCTATGGATACAAATGGGCAGCCGATTTGTTGTATTGCTCGCCTAAAAACTACTAAGTCCTGAGACAATTCAGTAGCTTATTGATAGTTCATAACCGATTCCAGAAGTCCTTGAACATTGGGATATTGCTGTTCAGTAAATTGACATTGCTTAAGAAACAGATTAACTTAGTAATAAAGAAGGCAACATAAGGCAGTGAAGAATCGTCACGGTTAATGGATAAGCAAGTGGCAGCTGCGGCGACAAAATGGGTTAAAAGTTACCATTGATTGTGTTTTGTATATTTAAATGCTAAATATGTTCTTGAATCATCAAAAACTAGATAGCCCTTGAGAGATGCGAAATGTGTTTGCTATTAACCTAACCTAACTCAACTGAACCTAACCAAAACAAACCAAACCTAACCAAATAGTGCAACTGGGTACATTTCAACAACAACATGAAATTTAAGGGGTGTAAAATCGTCGAACGTGTGTGCTCTGTTTACTGACTAAGATCAGTGGTTTCTCAACACAGGATCATTTAAAGTCCGATGACCAAGGACAGCTGGGTCCAATTTGGAACCATAAAACTTTAAGAATAAAAACACCTTTGATTGCTAGCCAATTAAAATTGGACTTATCTACCACATAACGTTTACTAGGATAAGAAATCCTTTTAAAGAAACACCATTAAACGCATTAATAACACGTAAATACTCTCAAATCATCCAGTGTTGCAATTACAGCATAAATCACACTTAGCTCGAGGCAGCTCCGTATCAACCAGATGTTAAACAGTTAATAACAAGTATTGTCGCAATGAGCCAGTGACTGGTTGGCTAAGAGTGATCGATCTGTTGAAGTCCAGCCAACAATTTGTTTCATCACGTGTTCACTTGGTAACCCAACACCAACGGAGATGGCGATGCATGCTCGACGATCGACTTGCAAATATGAATCGCGCGATTGCTAGGAATTCCCTTAGCCGGGGTTCGTTATGATGTAGGAGTTATGCGTGCTGTGTGACACTGGTGATTTTTTTGTGATGTGGCCAGAAATCAATGTATACCTTTTTCTCTAGTAGGTTAGTGCTCGCCTTCAAATCTAAATGTCGCTGGTTGGATTCCAAGCGAGATTGTTACTATGTGTTATTAAGGTATATGCTTTCTAACAATAGATTGACGTTAGTAACAAGACCAGGGGTTGAACATTCCCTACAAAGGAACTTAAATAAATGCCACTAGAGTAGAATGACATTCCGAAATTCAAAGCCGAATAAATGCAGGCAATAGAAGTATGTTTGCCTTGAATAAACTATTATCATCGAAGCTGTTTTCTGTCAACACAAAACTAAAAATTTACAAAACTGTGATTCGTCCAATTCTGCTTTATGGTTCTGAAACATGGACTCTAGACAAAAGTACTGAAATAAAACTTGTCATCTTTGAAAATAAAGTACTAAGAAAGATTTTTGGACCAACAAGAGAAAATGGTGAATGGAGGATCAAAAATAACAGAGAAATTAGAGACCTGTATGAAGCACCAGATGCTGTGGCGGAAGCAAAAAGTCGACGAATAAGATGGCTCGGGCATGTGTTAAGGAGAGAATATGATGCATTGATAAAGAAAGTTTGGAAAGAGAACCCTGTTGGAAGAAGACCTCCTGGGCGTCCCAAAGTGTGGTGGAAAGATTAAGTGACCAAAGATATGAGGAAGATAAGAATCATGGAGGAAGATGCTGAAGATCGGAAGAAGTGGAGGCATTCAGTTGGCGAGGCCAAATACCACCTTGGGTATCGATGGCCATGGTAGTAAAGAGTAAGAGTAAGAGTAGAATGACACAATAAAAAAAACCACACGGAACTAAGGATAAAAAGTAAGAGTATTTGTAACCAAGTAAGCCAGTTCCATTGTCCTGTCTGATACAACAGCTGATTAAGAAACAAACAGAGAATCATTACGGCCGTAGTTGGAGCAGAACGATTTGTTATGAATATTATCGGCCCCAACACGCACCCTTGGGGGACGCCGCGGTGTTTGATTGGCAGATTTCATTACAGCTCCTGATTCCGTCTCCTACTGCGATCCGTGATTAGAATTGATTTCCGTCTGCAACTCTAGATGCTCTAGACTTATCATTTCGTCCAGGTCATCAATACATGTCCGGATTTGATGAGAATGCGCCATGTTGACTTTGCCGATCTGTTTCTATCGATTACAAGTCGGAGGCTGAATTAATCAGTGTTTCACGATGGACTTGTACGTGTTTGGGTGATCGTAATGATATTTCCAAGATTGAATGTATTTTAAAACAAATGATTTGTTAAAGCGTTTGGATGTGTCGCATTTAGAGGTTGAACTTTGGTTTTTCGAGCTCTTTCTAAATATTTAAAGAAACAAATAAAATCTTGTGATATGGAGAGTATCTGCACAAACAGTACTTGATACACGTCATCCTTGTATGACATAAACAAATTAGCAATTCGAATTACAAAAACTTATGAGGGAAGCAGTGGAAAATAATGACTTTTACCACAAAACATCAGACCAAAAACACTCCAAATATAAAAGCCTATACTGTACCAGTGTGTAGTTACTTTTAACACAACCATGAAGTAGGGTTAGGACTGAAGCGTATTTCAACCCAAATATGAGTAAAGCGAGTATAATGGAATGAGATGCCTTGTTTGTGTTTTCTTTATATTGTGGTTTCTAGCTATTTCTTTAGCCTTAACCATTTGCCGAAATCTCAACGACCAAGGAAGTGTAAAGGTGCAGTTTTCAACTAACATAAAGCTACCGACTTTTCTCAGGATCAAGCCAGCAGCCTACAGCTTGAAAGGCGAGCACTAAATCCACTCAGCTATCCACCTAGATTTATTCTTATATTTTCTTTCCCAACCTCTATGTTTGTGGAAATCCTTCTGAAAAAAACGTGCATCATCAGCCAACAAACACTTTAGACGAGGATAGATCAACTGGAAGCTGTATTTCTCCACCTAACATCAACTCAGGTAGCTTACGAGTTGACAACCTTGATCTACGAGTGATCGATGAATCTGTGACAAACTACTGCGTGTTCCTCACATCGCCTCTACTGTCCGTCTCACGTCAAGATGGCGAGGTCCACGACCGCGTATGTCCCCACACGTTATGGCGTTTTGTTTTATTGTTATTTTATACGCTACATATGTCCCATTGTGTCGTCGGAATAACAGCACTCTGCAGGTGTGTGAGTGCGCGTGCGCGCGTCGCATTAGCATACCGGATAATCGCTATTGCTATTGACAACAATAGAATTAGGTGCAATTTGGCACGCGGGCCGCGAGCCGGGCCATCTGGCGGTGGAAAATCGCGGGAAATGTCGGGGTTTGGCGGGCGTGATAAATCGCGACACTACCGAATGAGTGAAGAGGAATTTGTGGATGGAGGTGAGGGGTGGTCGGGTGGATTATGTTTGTGTATAAATCTTAGGTACTCGGTGGTTCAATTAACATGGCGGACTGTGAAATGGGGGAAGTGATGTTGGAGGTTCACCACATCCTAATGTCGTCCCTTTAAAATTTATTATTGCAGCTTAATTTCGTTTTGAGCATCGGCTCGCCCATTGCTTTGCTTGACAAGTTCAACAAAAGGATCTTGGACCCACTAGGAAGGACAAATTAAAGGTCAAAGAAATAAAATCTGGCAATAACTGTCTTCGATGGGCATTCAATTTATTTCCACCGCTCACCATTAAAATAAAAACTATTGGAGATCAGATCGGATAAGAACTTGGAAGAAAACTAGGAGATCTATATGCACTTTCATGGAGGGTGAACAATTCGTTAAACCTTTCTTATCATCAACTGGTTAACACATAATATCAGTTAGTTTGCATTATCGTGTGAAATTGACCGATTTAAGACCATGAAAAGAATTATTGGGTGTAATCAAAAAAGGTATTTGTGAAAGTGAAGAAGAATACAGCAAACCTGACCCACAGAGTGAACGATGAGGCATCCACGCTTCCATGGTTGTCATCCTGGACATAGAATGTTGTTAATATTAATCACGAACTGTCCGAACGTGGGATTCCGGCGATAAATCACGTCTCCACATAACAGGTAATTTGCAAAGCGTCAAAACACGCGAAGATAAATCACATTGGAAACTGCACATCCCAGGGTCTGAACAGAACTAGAGAATTTATCTGTGATAAATAAGCTATTATGGGGTATAAATAGTAAAAGTTCGGGATTGACACGGGCCTCATAAGCGTCAAGGTCGGGTCGTAAAGACGAGATTTGTCAAGAGACGGATTGACGGAGAAAGCGCTAATAAGCGTCCCACGACGTCAAACTGGGACCTCACCATAAAACTGGATAATCTCGGGAATGTCGGACCACACGAGGACAACACGAGACGCTGGAGTTAAACGTTGGTGGCTTATAGCAAAAGAAATTTAACTATTAACTTTTAACTGTTCTTTTGACTTTTAAAAGTTTAGGTTGACAATTTATAGTAAGATGAATTTAATTTCTCATCAGTGTACTAGAGAACCTAGAGAACCCCTTAAACTCACAACAAGATGTACACACTGAAAACATCATTGCTTCAAACCAACAAGACTTAGAAACAAAAACCCATTACATTGCATAAGCTACTAGGCAAGTTCAAAATTGTATTTTTCTTAGATGTTTGTATCATTAATCGATATGTTAAGTCGAAATGTTTTGTTCCAATTCTATCAAAGTACTATGGAAAGTTACCTCCAAATCTGCTCAAAACATGATGAAAATTAAAACATCATCTCTCTAAAACCAACAAGATATCAAATACAAACACCATATATTGTAAGAGCCACTTAGATAGACTTTTACGAATTGAGTAGCCTATTATGTGTACTGAAACTTGTTACAAAACCGACAAGGCTCCAATAAAAAAACAAGATGGCAACAAATACATTTCTTCATGCAAACCAAACTGATTTGTATAGGATCTCTAAATCACCTAAAAACATTGAGGTTGGACTTAACATTCCTGCGTTTCAACAAGGCGCCAAAACAACTTTACAAGCCAGAGATGCAAGATCCAATTCCTCATGCAAACCGAGTGTACCAGCTGTCAGGAGATCCGAATCACACCCCATTGTTCCCTGACATTTCCATTAGTCCCCGGGGTGGTGGAACTTCTGGGGATCAAGGTCGAAAAACAATGGGTGCGGAGAGCATGAAATGACCGCTAGGGGCAGCACCGGTGACTTTCGGTGGTCCGGTCCATTGTTTGACGAGGCTGCAGGCGACAGCGGCTCAATGGCCAATAAACATTTACTGGTCCAGTTTGCACTCTTATCGTGCCAAGTCGCGGACGAAACGCTTCCAGGTGCCGTATTGGTTTAGGAATTTAGAGTTTATCAAATGGAGCAGCTGGAGGTATTTGTGTGGCCAGATTGGACATAGGCAGCTGAAGTATGGGAATCCCTTGATCCTTGCTTCTTGTGTTATCGTTGAATTTGACTAAGGTTGAATAGATTGGTGGAATTAGCACATTTTAAATATTTTCATCCATTTTACTGGCCCACATGTTTTGTTGGTGCAATCATGGGGTTCTACAAACTGAAGGTTCCATTAAGTTATGTCTGTACTTAGAAAGAACCCTTTTAATGTCACCAAAGTCATAAAAAACAAGCTTGGGTTTACCAGTTGAAAAATTTGAACTCCCAGAAATAGAGGGGGGAAGAAAAGCATTCAATAACTTTAGATTAAGGATGACGTGTTCCATCCCAAGCAAAACTAAGCAAACTTTAGTGATGTAGTTAGCTTTCCCTTGAACGCTTTCAATGTTACATGACAAAGAAATACGATTAGCCTGAACAGAGACAGGGAAGAGGGAAAGAACAAGGTCCACATTCAAAATTACCCCAAAAATAATTAAATGGCTTCACTTTCATCTACATGTGCAATAAATATTAAAAACACCTCCATCCGTGCGAAACTGTCAAATTCCCCCAGGTATTGGCGAAGTATGTGACACGTACATTGACTCTGACGATATTTCAATATAGACAATAGCTCATTTGGACACAAAGCGAGCGGGGGCCGTGAAACGTGGCACAATAAGTACTTCCTCTCACAGTACTTCGACATGACAATCCGCGACAGCAACACTGGGAACTGGAGCTTGGAACTTGGAGGTTGGAGGTTGGAGGTTTCCCCCATCTTTCTATCCTTGGACGATAGGACTTATATGCTCCAACCCGTAACATTTTAAATAATCTCGAGGGTGGTGGCATTGTCACTTTGATATAATTTTATTTGCAATTTGAGGAATTTGAACCCGGGACCTCAGGGGCCGACGTCCCGCTATACACAAACATACCCTTCGCACCCCATGAGAAGGACTTGGAGGTTGAAGGGAGAATGCTCTGGAATTGGTTGGTTGAAGATAGAGTGAATGAAGAGAAGTTTTGAATAGGCTACCTAAAGATGGAGTTTTCTTTTAGAGAATTGTTTGTTTAAAAAAAATATTGAATCGTATAGGTTTTGTATGCATGAAGAGAGGATGGTCTGGAATGGGCTACCCAAAGAACGAACCAGTTAGAAAGAATAGGGTGATTGATGGTGAAATATATTAAAAACAGATAGTTGGAAATGGGCAGTCTTAAGAAGGCAATTAGTTAGGTACTTTGGAAGAGGTGATAATGAAGAGTAACGAAATGAAGAGTAGATAGCTTTGAACATGCTATTTGAAGAGGAAATCAGCTAGGGGATTGTATACCAAAAATAAAGTCTCAAGATGTGCGTTCTAAGGGTAGGAAAGAAAATAGCCTTGACAGGAAAAGAATTGACAAAGGATTGTTTGGTTGAAAAAAACATTGTCAATTCTGAGTTTGTTGGGGAAGGAATTATTAACATACATACAATTCTCACTCGATAAAAAAAGGTAATTACTTTTGACGTCTACAAAGTATACAAGAATATATTAAGAGCTCTCGTGATGATTTTGTAAACCATAAATTACATTTAGCTTTTGAAAGCTGTTTACATCGACCAAAATACGAACAAGCAAGACACTAAATGGCTATGAAACCTCAGTTGTTCGCCGGTTTGCTCATATTACGACTGTAAGTCATTTCCATTTCCGACACTTTCATTCCATACAAGACCATAAATCAAGACAAATGTCATGTTTGAATTAGCAGACTGCAACGCGCAGTGAATTGCATAAAAGGGGGAAAGCGCTCAGGGACGACTGCAGACTGCACAGCTGAACAATGTAACTTCAACAGCTGTGGGGAAACCGACTGATTAAGACTCGGTAAAAAGTAGTGTTTTTGAAACATACAAAGCCCTACAAAAGATTAAACTGCCAAATATAATATCAAGCGGTAAAAAAAAAATGCATTAGGAACTATGAAACTGAAAAGTTGAAATGTTTCTGTTTTCAAAACATAAAAAATAACATAGAACTGCTTTTACTACTGTATGACAATCAGTTCTTACTATTTATCAGTTATTTGCCAAATTCCATAACGTGTATAGTTTATTTTTTTCAATGCCCACTCAAGTATGCATTAGGTTAATAGTAATTTAATTTAATTTCTGTACTTAAGTTAATTTCTTAATAATATTAATTATTAATAATTAATTATTATTATTATTATTATTAATTATTAATTATTAATAATATTATTAATATTAATAATATTTAAGTTAATTTCTGTACTTTGAATAACGCTGGCTAAATAAAGACGTTTTTCATTTCATTTCATTTCATTCATTTCATTTCATTTCATTTCATTTCATTTCATGTAAACACTCATGATGTAATCATCGTGCAATTTGCAATACTGTATGTTAACCATCATGTCATGTTGACGTGTTATTCACACTGAGACCATAGTCATGCCAACATGTACTGAGCTACTAGAAATACAACTGGAAGTAGCATTGACATGGCAACTGCTAGAATATTGAGACGCTGAAATTTTGTCAGGTTGGTACCAACTAGGGGAATCAGCTCATTTTCTCGTGGATTTATGTGTACAATCCCACAATGTCCTACTACAAATGTACAAAGTACAATGTGCTTTAACCTCAAGTACAAATTTCGGCCAACGTCTTTCAATCCCCCCCCCCAGTTGTATCTCTACCCCAGTAGTGCTGACATGTTATTCAATGCCCATTTAAGCCTGTCAAAGCCCACGTTTATATTCTTAAATGCTCAATTATCTTTACTCATTAAGTATTTTGTTCCATAAATTATCTTTCACCCTAAAGAAATGTCCACCAAAAGAACATGTTTTACACTAAAAGACTCTGTTGCCTCAATACAGTGTAAACCTGTATAAATTATTTCAGTTGTTTACGTAATTTATCGTAGTCACATATCGGACCACGGACCCACGGACACCCCAATGAGAGCGAGAGAGATGGAGTTAGTCCCACAAGAGGAGGGGGGTTGACTTTATTGCGGGTGGACCCCATTTGCTGTCCAGCGCTGTTTAATCTTGCGGCGAATCTGGGACTAATTCCGCTTGTTATGTGTTGCCGGGAAATGCACGTTTGTATAAATTAATCTGCGGAAACTGGTTATCCGGTTAATTTATTCGTATTTATCTGCCTTGCGTATACATATTAATAGTTAAGAATTTGAATTTGCATTGTATGAATTAATCTAGTGATGTGTGAGGAGTGAGTTTCAGTTTGGTTTGGATTTTTAGTTCTGGTTTTGTCATTATCTTTGTACTAATGAACTTTTCAGGATACATTTTACCTTCTACAAATGAATTAATCAAATTGATTTCGTTAGTACCTACTATGATCGAGTGCTTATTTGATTGTGTTACCTAAGTAGATGTTGAATAATATAGGTAAACAGTCAAAACCAGTAAAAATTTAGATTTCAGTATTGAGGTAAGACATTTAACTTTCAAGAATCTATCATGCGTAAACATATAAAGTACATTCTTAAAATTCAGAAGGTTTTTATTTCAAGACATTTCAAATTTAACCCCTCACTTTTAAATAGGCCTACCATAGAAAAAATATACTTTTTCATAGACATCATAATAAAGCTTGGCCTTTTTTGTTAGATAGCTATACAATTTCCTAGGAATTGTAAAATAACCTGTTTTTCAAGTACAGTAGAATAAAAATGGGGCTTTCTAGAATATTTAGATAACATTTTGATTCAAGGGGAAAAACTACACAAGGGTAGTTGTGTAATAAATCAAATAAAATTTACGCAGATTCTAGAGATACATTTAGCCTACATTTTTTTGTCAAAACCCAAAGAAGGTCATTTTATATATTGTGTCGATAAATGTCATGACCTCTAGACTACCCACATTAGGTCAAACCTTAACGCCGGCGTTCTAATCACTACGAATCAGTAAAGTGAAAATCTTCCCAGGATTGTGAGATACATTGATACAACTACACTAAACACCCAACTAACTCGTTGCGTGCCGGTAAGCGTCGACAATCACACATAAGCGCCCAGTTAGACTGACACAGTGACAGATCGCCGGTGATAGCGGAAGTGTCAATTTTCCGCACTCGTGAGTATTGTGGCCAACTGCGTGAAATGACATCAGTTGAGTAAAACTAAAGGAACAACAGTTCACTGCACACGAGTGTGTGATGGTGGGACTATGCTGGTGTCCATAGGATGGCATATGGTGGAATGAGAAGGATATCAAGGAATGTTAGTGGTTAAATCGGTCATCACGGAATTTCTTGAAGTGCCCAAGAACTTTTATGAAGTACCAAGTACTGGAAGGGAGTCAGTATGAAGGTATGGAGTTCCTTCTTGCAAAGGTGAAGTGGTTATCCGTTATGGGAGATGAATGTATGTAACAAACCCGAAACGCATGCTCAAGTAAATCAGCTAGACACGGTTTTACCTACAATTTAACTACTATTACTGGACTATGCTGCTATTACTATTACTACTATTACTGTTAAGATAATGCGGTTTTAGAGAGTAGGAAGTAAATGAAGCCCCTATTGCTTCAGAAAACCGGGGAATCTGTGTAATCCTTTTGCCAAATCAACAGTATCATCAACAGTACCAGGGGTATTATAATTAAGTAGTAGTGAACCTGTTGTAACGCGAGTATTAAGGAATCAAAAGTATCATTTTGTACAAGGAAAATGTAGAATGATTTAGTATGACATGGAATCAGTAGCATGATTTTGAATTGGGAAAAAATCTTACAGTTTTATTGAGACTATGCTTTTATAAAATAACTATTAGAAGAAACTGAAACACGACGAAAAAGTAATATCGTAAACACTCAGTAATAACTAATAACACAAAAACCCAACAATGAGGATACATGTTAAATTATTGCCCAAATTAGACTCAACTCTTTTAACACCACTGCTGTGTTTGAAATAACTTTCTTCGACCTGTTACTTTGCAATCAGCCAATTCCACATACATTGAAATATATAAGTGATTCGTTAATCAACTCGAGTTAGAAAGCCTGTTCCAGACACGATAACTGATAAGGGAACAACTTTCGAGAAAGTGGAACTCAATTCTTCCCGAATTGAGGTTCTTGTTATGCGACGCATGCAAAATATCCTCTTGTATAACTTTGCGGTTTTCCTTAATCAAATTTTGCATAAAATTTTGGAATATTTGAATTATTCATCTGTAAATTATTTAAACCTGTCGCGTGGATTTTATAAAGATGGAATACTGATCGATAATTAGGACAGGACGTAGCAAAATATCAAATTACTGTTGATTATTGTAGGTTAAGACACAAAGTCATCAAAAAATTCATACACAACAAAATCCAACTATTATTCCCACAAATTTTGATTCAGATTCTAAGATCCAATAGTTAAGAGGAAAGTTTAATCGTAAATTTTTGACCAAACATTTAATATTAGGCAGCACATAGGTCTAGGTAAATGCTTTATAAATCACAAGCCATCAACAAACGGAAGACGTTAGTTTATATGACAATCACTTATAACCTCTGCCAGTGAACAACAAGGCCGCCATTAGTTATGTCAGTTCCACACGTCTATTGGTGGTTCACCACAACGGCTCCAGCTGATTATTGGGTTCAAATCAGCTGTGTGATGATCACCTACTATCAGCTGATTTGATGATTGTTGTCTGTTTTTGTGATTTAAGGTTATGTTTGTGACGCGTGCAGCTGCATTAGTTTTGGGTTTTAACGGTTGAACCTCAGGGACAAAAA
The DNA here is from genome assembly GCF_028750875.1 of Macrosteles quadrilineatus. Lineage (NCBI taxonomy): Eukaryota > Metazoa > Arthropoda > Insecta > Hemiptera > Cicadellidae > Macrosteles > Macrosteles quadrilineatus. The sequence goes on along the minus strand of NW_026542598.1, from coordinate 91,560,238 downwards.
GATTGTTACCTTTTGTTTGTTGTTGTTAGTTTTATGGAGAAAAGTGTGATGTTTTGAAAAGAAATGTTGGATATAGAATTGACAAATACAATTACTGAATCCGATAATGTGAAAAAATGGGTTTAGAAATATTGAGGTTATGCATTTGATACTTGCCAAGATCAACTGGCTAAAGAGCGAAAGAATCCACTGGTTATTTTTTGCATTATCTAGAAAACAACATGTCTCGTTTTTGAACATTGTTATAGTAGATAATAAATAGTACATTTCCAATATCAATGCACCAAACACCAATGATAATTTGTTGTTTTGCTCATCCAGGACCTCTTCCGTACATGCTTTAGAACGACCAAAGACCTTTTAGAAATTTCAATTTTCCAAAATTCCTTGGGGATATTCAAACTAGATTTTTTAAATTTTATTTGTTTCCAACTATTACCGTTGGTATTATTTTCGTACATAGAGCAAATCCCTTTCTTATTGGTCAACTAAAAACACAAATTTCATTGCCAGTGACCCATTCCCAAAGCCTCCTCCACCAGGGATCCTGACAGAACTTGTCCTTGATCTCAACACGATAGTGCTTCCGCGAGCTGTAAAAAGTCCAAACTGATGTTTGAGAATGACTCACTTTGGGTAGTAAAAATAGCGGTTTGTCGTGGAGTTGTCATAGCAACGCCCACCGCTTGTGGACAGGAAACTGCGGATTAGAACTGTAAGCCGAGGGAACGCCGGAACTGGAGATAAGTGGCAAGTGGTCAGATAGATTCTAATTACTTTGTTTGGGTAATTAAAAACATACTATTTAATGTGGTTTATGAGATATTAAAGGAGAATACATGTCTACTCCTTCAATCTATGGGTATACTGAAAAGAAGAGGAGGTTTCTGTGTGAATATGGGCATTCAATGATATGGGTTTGTAACGTAAAAACCGAAAACTATTGAACAGAGCTGAAATTGAACATATTAAAGATTATAAACCCGGAAAAAAGTTCTATGATTAATTTTCTTATAATAATCTCGAAGTAAGCCCAACGGGGGAGCGAGCTGGTGTAGTAGTTAGAGCGCGGGACTTCAGTCCCTGAGGTCCCGGGTTCGATCCCCGCCAAGTCACCAAAGGATTTTTATCGAAGTGATAATGCCGCAACCCCTAGGTCTAGCCTGAAGTAATGTGAAAAATAGTCCCAGGCTCGTGCTTAGCGTCCTAGGAAAAAAAATCGAAGCACAACGGCATTCCAAATTTCATGGTGAAGTTTATACAAGTTAATTTTGTTAAATTCCACGAATCGAGAAACTGCAATGATTTTTTTACTTTCTTTGTGTCTTTTTACATTTGAACTTATAAGAGTCCAAGGGGAAAACGTAACCCCGCGATAGTAAATGTTCCAGGAGAGCCAAAATAAGGTTTTTCAAGGAACCAATAGCCCATTGCTTTGAAAATTGAATCGAAATTGTTGCCTACGCTCATTGTGGGTTGTCCAGTTCTTCCCCTGGATGCGTTTATTTCAAAGGTGATTTACTCGTAGTTCACGTAATTAATTGTTGTTTGTATTATTATCACTGTCGTGTTTTAATTCATTTGGCTGATTTCGTATCATCCGACCTCCGACCTTTTCTTCTTTTATTTTTATGCACCCTCTACAATGACCCGTTGTGAAGTAACGTATCTAACCAAGATTAACCTTACCATAACCCAAAGCTTACTTTCATTGTAGCCCTAGTTATGCACTAACAATCACTCACTATTGGGTAACTGCTTATGCCAGTAATGCTCAGTTATTAGCACACATTTCCAACCCCGACACGACAGACCATATCAATAACTCACTGTAAACTCGGCAACTGGACACCGCCTGACCACCTCGTGTGTGTGCGTGTGTGTGCGCGTGCGGGGGTGATGATAGATGTGTGTTTTAGGACTACAATCCACAGACCTAGGTCAAGGTTCGAACCAGGGTCGTCGGATTTATAGCCAAAGCCTTTCTAGACCTCGAACAAAACCTTTTGTTTTATTTATCGTTGTTACAACTCTTGGTTATCGCTTGGTTTACACGACAGAAGTATGCAACTCTGCTGTTAACAGTCAACCAGTGTGGGGTAGTGTGAGAACATGTTGAATTCGAGTAGAGTGGGTACACATGGTTTGAGGAAGGGTGGGATTGTTTTCGTTGTACTTCATCAAAGCCGGAGTTAAAGGAGCTTGTTTTCCCCTTGAAAAATGATTCAGCTGGAGCAATGCCCCACTAGAATAACAGGCCATGCTGCAGGATCCATGACGTCACACTAGTTGATAGATTCATTGATAAATTCATTGCCATATCCCATAGTATATTCATTAATCATAGTGGCGGGGTATAATATTGCATCTAAATACAAAAAGTAAATAAAATAATGTAATCATTACGGGTCGTGAATATGTTTTCTTTTAGAATTGTGTATAAGACAACCGATTTTGTTCATCGCACTGAGAAAAAGTTTCTTTTGGGTAATCGATCATTTTCCTAAAAAAAATGTATATAGGAAGATAGTACACTACCTTCAGACGAAACATACAATTGTTATTGATTGGCTTTTTTCTACTATTCACCCACGATAAGTCCACGGACGACCGATTTTATTCAGGTCGTAAGATGAGAAAGATTTCTTGAAGTAAAGGCAATGTAAATACTGTGTTCATAGAAGACTGTTTGGTTTAATTTTTCGGTTTTTTCAACAATGCTTGGCCAAATTTGTTCGTTTTTCTACCTATTACCCCCTGGAAAATCTATGTTTACGTCGTAACTATGGCGGCAACAAATGCCAATTCGTAATTTATGAACACAATGCACGGTAAACCACTAAGTCTTACCAGATCACTACAGTAACGAATTCACTTTCCCAACATCACACCGCATCCCATAATATAAACCTAACCTGACGAAACGCAATCAAAAATTGTAATGCGCCGCCCACATGTTCCCGTGACGAACGCGACTGTCGCGACAATTTTTAATTTCCCGGGGATATTTCACCAGGACAAAGCGCTACAAATGAAGTGAGTGAAATATAATTTACGCCGGTGAACATTTGTTATGATTTGAATGACACAACAATGGGCAATAAAATAGTGGCTAAGCGGCGTCGGGCAGCTGCGCTCCGACCGATCGCGAAAACAAAGCCACAATGGACTAATTGTTACGCGCACTCTTGTGGAATTCGGTTGGAATGTGTCGCAGCTTTGAGACGATTTGTTTCCGTAAACGTACAAATTTGAGGCCACACATGATGTTGATGTAAAAGTGGAAGTCGTGACTAAATTTGTACGCCAGCACACCACAGCACAATATTAAATGTGAAGATTAAATGGAGGAAAGTATAGTTTTGTTCCTGACTAAGATCAGCTGTTTCTTGATTAAGATCTATTATTACAATTCCATTCAATATCTACAGCTGGGCCTATAGGAATATAAAACGCCATATTTGCTTACCAATGGCACAAATGAAACATTTTAAAACAATTTTATGGTCACGAGAGGTCCACTTTTTGTTAGTTTTGACATAGATAATTATCAGCATCGTCCAGTGGTAGAGGTTGTAGTACAGTCGGTTCCCGATCCTACAGACTTAGCTGAGGAATGCCGCTGTCCTCGGCTCATTCAGTTCTTGGCGGACTACGCGCTTCGTTCATTCATTATTTGCCGTTTGTTTGGTATTGTTGGTCGCATATTGTCTCTTTCTTCGATACTAAATGATACTGCAATTTAATATAAGAGTAATTTAATGTAAGAATTGTTAATCATTAGGGTAATTATTTTTAATTCAGCCTGTATCTGTATGCTGGACCACAACTAACTGTTTTTAGATACTTTAATATGTATAACTACGATCAGTTACTTTCCCAATGTCTGACGACTATATCATACTAATATTATAAATGTGAAAGTTTGTGTGTTTGTTTGTTTGTTTGAAGTTTAATCACGCATTAACTACTGGTCGAATTGGGTTGACATTTGGTATAATGATAGTTTACATTCCTGATTAACATATAGACATAATCTTATCTCAAATATCTTTTCGGGCTCTGCCCCAGTGGCTCTAGATTTTTCCATGTTAACCTTATGAGAAATAATATTTTAAAAAGGAATTAATTATTCTTGCCAGCTGTTCCAACTACATAAGTTGGTTCTATGATATTCAATAGCATTAAAAGGTTATAAATGTGTTAAATGTGTGTTTCTAAAGGTGTTTAATAAATAAATAAATAAGGTTTACCAACAGGGTGCAGCACTATTAATTCATTTTGCATTTATGACAACAATTAATTTTAACCAAGCAACAACAAAAAGCTGTGAGAACTTTACCTTCTTATGTTGTTTAGGTGCAGTGGTAGAACATTATGGCTAAGGTAGATGTTTTATAATACAGTAAATTTTAGTAAACCAAATTTTCTTAAAACGTATCCTCTCCCATTGCAAACGCAAAGCATAACTGCAACAAGTATTTTATACGTATACGCTAACGCCGTACGAAGGACGGGTACTCTGCTATATAGTATCAATTATAAATATTTATCACAAACAATAGCAGGTGTATTTGTCCTGTTACTATATCTTGAACTCACTTCTGATGTAGGAAGTTAAATAAAGTATTAACCTTACTTAGTAAGTACTGTACATAAAGTTATGGGAAATGGTATCCATTTTGTTCGTTTGTGAAAAACCTTTTGTGCTGCCCTTCTTAACAATTTTCATCTGTGTGATATTAATTAATTACTTACACTTGTAGATTGAAAGGGTCATATTTTATAAGGAGTCATTAAATAATATAAATTATTCGTTTATGAGGTTTTATTGTTTTTTACAAAACAATTTTTTCAGTGTTGTTTTAAAGTTTCAGTTTTGAACAGATAACCCACGTTGTTATAAATTCAAATGAAGTTGATCACTTCCTTGCAACTCCCACTGACATAAAACTAACCACAAATATTATTATGTGGTTCCGGACAGTTGGCAGGTTGTAATTAAACAATTTCACTCAATGACAGTTCAAAGTGTTTCACCTTTTTCGGAGCAGACTACGAAATACACGGAATATTCCAATTAATGATTCAGACCCAATTTGCATTGTATGAAGGCGTTGTGATTATTTCCACGAACTGACGCGGATCTGCGGCTGTGCGTCACCAAACGTGAATGGGGACCAACCTTTGCTCAGTAGAAGATTATATTTCATTTAATGAAACCACAGACAAGGAAATATGTAACGTTTTACAACTATATTATGTTTGGTCTCAGTCAACACAATGCAAATAGTGATAACAGACGAGTTCGTGTTGATTTGATTTTTTTATAAACCGCAGTCAGTTTTATTACAATCTAGTCAACTAAAGGTGAAAAAATTAACACCATCGATCCATAATTAGTTAGAGTTCATAATACACGTACAGATGATTTACAGGGGTAAAACAAACAATTTTACTCTCGAAAATTAAAAAAAGTTCTTTCTACTGCAGCATAACGAAAACAAATAAAAATATTTGAACAAAGAAAAAAGAAAGTTTGGAATCCCCAGATGTAAAACCCGTATTTACTTTTTCTGCCCAAAAAGGCGCTATTTCTATGATAATTGGGAACACTTGTGAAAAGATGCGGAAATTCCGGCGGACGTTCCGCGAACTCCGTCCGTCTAAATCCTCCAGGCCTTGTCTTGGACATGAACCTCTCTGGTGGGAAACCCGGGTCTAGACTATGGCGGACTGTGGACAGGTTCAGACCAAGAGAAAAAGTTAGTGTAACAAAAGAAGCAAAATATTTGAAAGACACTTTGATTTCAATTTGTATTTGCTTACTTCAGAAGATTACAATGATGAAAGTTTGGTATGTACGCTACATGTTTAAACGATTACTTCAGTCACTACATGCATTGAAGTCTCTATTGAATAAAGTGGGTTGAAGTAATAGAACGTCTGAAAAATCGGATGAGATATGTTCTAAAATGTACTTTAAGGCTCGCAGATGGAATGGTGGTTTATAATATACACTGGTACATTCCACGTCAAGAAGTCTAGATTGATTTGTAGTCTGAGAAAAATAATTGTAGTATTTCGGTCAAAGTTCAATAATCTTTATAGTTTTAACTGATATATTAATCACTTACTATTTATGACCAAAATGTTATGTATTTTAGAAATACGTTAATTCAGTTGTAGTTGTAAACAAAATAGTGATTTATTACAAGTAAACATAATCTAGGTTGGTTGATATAGTTAGCTTCCTTATCTGTTGAGTTCAAGAAATTTTAATTTTTCAATACCATAAAAGGTAAGGTAACGTTTGGGTAAACTAAATACATTTGTCTTCTAGTGTATTCAGGTTATTAATATTGTTTTAAGAAGTAACAGCTTTGCTAAATTAAAAAAGTTAAAATATAAAACCGATTTAGACGCCCTATACAATGACCAGTGAAATTTGTATTTTTTATTTAAAAACATCAACACATATGTTGAGGAAGGCTATTTCTGGCCAGTTCGTCATACATTTGCTCAAGTACATTACCAATCACAAGTGAGGCGTCGTAAACCAGACATAACAGCTGCAATAACAGTCATTAACATTAACGACACCTCTGAGGTGCTTGGATTACCTGCCATTCTGCCACGCACTTACAGTGAGCATCTTTTACTGTGCATCTGTGATGTACCTATAGCAATTCCATGTTAAATGTATACACATTTCAGTTAGTATGTGGAATTTGGAAGTTTTCAGAATACAAAATTTAACAAAACTCATATTTACCCCATAACCCTACAAGTGAAAGTAACTGTGTATGATAGTCAAGTTAAGTTGTGACTTTGTCCATTATTTCTTTAACACTAATTTTGTAACTATGTCAAATTAAAAGTGCTACTTATTGTAATCTGCAACATTTTTAATACCCCCATCAAAAACCGTTGTATGAAAAAACGAAAGAGAACACAGAGGTTTAATAGTACCACACTCTTTTTCACAATTTTCTCTTTTACAAGAAAGTGGCTATAGCTAGTGCTTATGGATGAGACGTCTGCTTCTGTATCAGCCATTGCAGGTACAGCCAATAGAAGACAGATTCAAAATAGTTTAGTAATTATTTATAATTTAATTGATTTCTTGGAATATTTATGTTTAAAATATTTTTTTGTGTTTCAAGAGCGTATAAGATTTATCAATCAATCTTTCGCTCTTCCTCTCTAAAAACTAATTAATGGGCGAATCCAAAGAGCGGGTAACCAACTTCAGGCTACACTTTATATTCAATATATTTGCATTGCTGCTTCAGTAAAAAATACAACGGTTTCCTATTTCAGGTAAAGTACTGTACCTACATTATAATAGACATATTAATTCAAAATATTTTTCAACAAACTACTATTCCCATAAACAATGATACCAAATTGAAAATAAATTCCGAAATGCCTTAAAACAATCTTTGAGGACCCTTTAATCTATCCACAACTCCAAAAAGTCATCTCAAGTGGTCAAGTAACAGATACTCTTGACTTGCCCGCTGCGTCCCTTGATTGCAGGGGGGGGGGGTCAAGGGGGGTTTGTTTGGTCCCCCCACCCCAGCTAAGGGAGTTATAAACCATCTCACCGCCGTCAGGGGCCGAGCCCCCCGGGGCTCTTCCGGCCTCATTTGGGGGGTCTATAATAAACTCTCCGAGACCCACCGTGTCCACACGGGGGCTTTGAACTTTTGTGATACTTTGTATAGGTCACGAGATGGAGACATCGGAGTTAAACGGATTAGTATAGATAAGAGTGCAAAAATGTTAATACACTGACAATTTATCATAATATACAATTTTAAACGTTTATAAACTACTGTAGTTTTAAAAACCAATAAAAGTCCTAATTCGTCATTGTTACAAACTAATTTAATTTAACTAACCCTTTTGTTTCTGAGGTTCATAATCACGTTACTATTCAATTCCATTGTCAATTGCGTTGCAATATTAAATTCTATTCGTCCATTGTTTTATTTTTTGATTTATCTGCACATGATCGTAATGAAATTTAAGTTAATAAATTAGGCTATCCAATTTAAGTACATACAATCTTACTTAAATCTTACCTCTAACATATAATAGGATGATAAGTAAGCAAATTTGTAAGTAGTGTACGATAAAACTATAGTTACGGTTTGAACTATTAAAACATATTTAAAAAGATAGAGCACAATATAATTTTTTCTATTTTAAGAAACTAATAAATAATTTCACCCAATTAAATTTTTCAGATGTACATGCTTAAAGAGTACATGCTACTTAGAAATAAATATAATTCTAAAAACCCCCTAATTTCAACCCTTGCTTTTATGTTCAAACTAATCGTCAGAAATTTAATCTCACACCATTATTGGGTGAGGATGATCTAAAACATAAACAAATGTATGAAGTACATGAAAACGGTTGTATAATATGATGTAAAGTATGTCAAATTTGAAGTAGTGTACTACATCACAAGTAACGTACGTAACTCGCAGCTAAAGCCTGCGTCACAGCTATACAATAATCGAAAAATATATACAAAAATACTTATCCTAAAAACTTGTATTGCATCTACAATTTTAACCCTGCCTACACCCATACTAACAGCCAGAACCAATATCTCCACAACCTCGTTCATCAAACGGCGATTCAATACATCTACTTGGACTTTCTCCAAAGCAATACCCGAATAAAATTCACCGTCGGGTTTGCGTGCCAATAAACCACACTGACCCCAACATCTCAATCTGCCCCCCCTACTTTACCTCCGGGGGGTCACTGGGGGGGGGGAAGGGGGGGTCTGGTCCGTCACGGTTGTATTAATTACCTCGCTGTTGTCGGGATCGTAAATATAGCAGACAAGAGATAAATCCAGAGCCACGCGAACTATGACGTCATCACAGCTGGAATGTGACATGCATTGTGTTGTATTGTGCGGGGTTTGCAGGGGGTATTAATATGTTAACTGACTTATTGGCTGTAATAGTGCAATGTTGGAAAGGAACTCGAGATCGAGAGAAAAAGAGTAAATAAATAGTTAGGAAATTGAAAATCACCTATCAATTGGTTTGTGTATTTTAAATTAGTACAAAAATGGGAAAAACATGGTTAACAGTCAAATACTTATACACAGTCATTAGGTAGTGTTAAAAACCATAAAGAACACATATAAACAAGAATACATAACACTCGGCACTAGCATCTCCGATTAGTGGCGAATTGTCAGTGTAGTGATAATGATAAAGGTCTAAACTGATTCCCACTAACATTGAGTTTGATGATCCATAGCTGTTTGCAAAGCCTCCACAACGAGTATTTCCAAACACACTTCCACATAGACATTATCACAACAACAACAAATCTATCAATATATGTACTGTGTATGGTATTTTCATCAGATGAAGGAAATTCCGGTTGTCTTTCCCACATGGTGGGAGAGACAACCTGAGTTTCCTTCATCCATTCACAATCGGAAAAATCCCATGCCAATATATTTTTAGCCTATACGATGTGCTTACCAGAAATTGAAGAGGCCCTCAAGCTTTCCTTCGTACTACTCATACAACGTTTTCCCTAAAAAATAATCATAATCAAGAAAGTCTGATTCCAATTAACCTATGGTGTTTTCACCAGATGGTGAAGGACACTCTAGTTTTCCCTAGTGTCCTTATCTTACACCTGCAGAGTCCTGGCAGGTCTCCAGCTTGTCCAGGACTTATCTATCCTGTGTGTCTGTCTGTCCTTACTTAGGTGTCCGGCGTCACTAGAGGCGAACCATTTAAAATTTAAATGTCGCGTGCTCAACTTTCCTCAGCGCAGGTTTTGCGTGAATGCATTTGTCGAGTTACGTGTCTCGACCAGGTGGAAGGTGGAACGGACCAGTTGTAATACATTCCAAAAGTACAATTTTGTCGTGTACTTATAGCAGCAAACCTGACTCTAACTTATAGCAGCACTCGTTAACTCTAACGTTATTTGAGTAAAATAGCTATGTCTTAATTGGTTTTTTTTAAATATTTTAGTAAAAATCCTATGAGACAAATAGAAATTCGCTTAGTCTGCAGGTTTCATGCGGTGGGAGTATTATAAATGAATACCTTCATGATACGGATAGTTGAAAGTCACATTTGGTTTACTAAAAAAAAACCCGAAACCAAAATATTGAAAAATGTCCCTTTTTTGTGGCAAGGAAGAAATCATGCTCGTTTTTAGATGATCAAAGGAACAGATTTTATTTAGACTAGTCGTTAATACATTCCAAAAGTGTAATTTTGTCATGTATTTAAATAATTAAAGGTTACCTTCATATTCGTCATCTTCTGCATAAGTCCTATTTAGGCAATTTCCTATCACAAAACACGTTCATAGACCTTTTAAATTAATAGGTTTTTTTTTATTTGACTTTGAATATTTCAGGATCATCGGATGACTGATTAAACTGATTCGTGGTGGTATATCAGTAATATACCAGAGGGAGCGAACTGGTCTAGTGGTTAGAGCGCGGGACTTCGGTCCCCTTAGGTCCTGAGAATCCCCCAAAATCACCATTGGGTTTGATCTAAGTGATAATGCCGCAACAAATAGTGTGAAAACAATCCTGGCTCTTGCCTAGTTAGTATCCTAGGACAAAAAGAAGTATACCAGTTTCTAGCCTTGTCGTACAACAGTGTGCAGACGTCGTGCAGTTGCGCAGTGTTAACGCAGACCCATCATCGCGCATGCGCTGTGATTGCAGCCATTAGCCGCTAATTGAGAGTTATGCGCGCTCATTGGCAGCCGAGCACCCTGGGCGGACCTCCACGAGGCCGCAAATTGTACACGATCAACACACAGCGTTCTGCATTAGTTTGCCTCTACATTGATACTCATTAGTGATTCAGTAGGCTTTCTTTTCTAAAACACTTTCCTACACAGAAATCTCACTGTATACCAGTACTGAGTGGTAGTATACTCGCACATTAATTGGAGGGTCGCCAGCTCGATGCTGAGGAAGTTAATAGATTTTGGAAACTTTACCCAGCTAAGCAACCTGAATATGTGAGATTTGGTGTAGAATAAAGTGAGAAGACCTGTGCAGATTTTTACTGACTAGTGGAATGATTTACTGAAAAGTGGAATGATGGACAGCTGTGTCCAGTTTCGAACCATCAAAAAGCTACGGTCACAATAGAACCAGCCACTTGTTAATTACTATAATAGGTGAGCTCAGTATCAAAATATGCAATGAGTAAATTAAATTACCTCATGTATACATTAAACGGTATATTAATTATTCCTGATAATCCAACCATCGTGAACCTAATGTCCTTAAAAGATAAGGGGTAGCAGACATGCACTAGACTGTAGATAAGAGTCGCAGTCCTTGAAGGTGGTATGGCAGACATCCGATCTGATACAGCGCCAACGCCATAGAGTAACAAGGAAGATAGCAGGGAATATATCATATAAGGTTTATTGGATCTGCTAAGATGATACATTCTATCTTCTGTAACGTCAGTGTATCATCCATCTACCTGTTTGACATTTCAAAACACTCAAACTGGAACTTAGTGGACAGGTTTCTTGTTTTGCTTCAGCATTGAGCAACTGAGGAGTTACCATGGGGTAAAGTGCTCACCTCATTATGTAAGGTGGTCAAAAGGTCACTGGTTCGATCCTGAGAAAAGACCTGTTTTGATGGTTCGAAAGTGGATCCAGCTTGAAATGATCATTGGACTTTACGATCTTAGCTAAAGGAACATCAAGTCTTTGTAACAAAGCTACTAAAATAAACTCACTCAATTATACACCCACTGTATTTTCATTATCAGCTTAAAACACGTAGGTCTACATGAAAATAAGCGACCGGCTTCATAAATTGATTAAGTAAGTTTGTAAGTGAAAAAGTGACTAATGCCGATCATTCAGAACATTCGTCACGTTTCACATTATGCAAAAATGTTTTGGTTAGTCATCTCCTGTCAGTTGAAAATAATTACCTCATCACTCTCAACTTGTACAAATCCACAACGTAAACTTTGCCAAGCAAATACAAAAACCTCATTCGAAAATTGCATACCAACAAATCCACACAGAAACAGTTTACTACGCAAAAATGCAAACCCAACGAAACCGCAAATCACAAACCAAGATCAAACACCAAAACCGAGTCTTGTGAAAGGCTCAATATGAATTCACAAAGAGAAAATCAATCTGAAGTGTATAATGAGCCCGACTCCCACGCTCATTGTTTGAAGGGATGTTGAAGGTGATCTGTTCAACATCAACATCGCTGGTAATTAGCTATTGTCTGTGGTATTTAAATATCATAAGGACATCTGTACCATCCATTCTGGACGTCAGCTTAGCGTTCAGTTCAGGATCAGGTGACTTGACTTTCTGACTGGTCATTGTTGAACATGTGGGGGGTCAGTGTTGTGGGCGTTGCTATGGATACTGGGGATCTTTGGATCAGCTGTTAGGGTTGGATTTACGTAAACGGTTGAAAGTGTGTGCTTGTTTAGAAATTATATATTGTTCTTCTTATTTTTCACCATATGATTGCTGTTGTGGCTCACAGTTCCTATGGATGAAAAGGTTTGGTTTATCTGTTTAGGACGAAATAAAGTTCCAGATAAAAAAGAGGACTTTAGAATTTTACTCTCGTTTAAGAAAACAACTCCTGCTATGTAACGTTGAGGCAAACAATTACATTTCCGTGTTAAACTTCTGGATAAGCTATAGAAAAAACTTGCATTGGTAAATTGAGTGTAGGGCCTACTATTGCCAAATACTGTCTAATTTTTTTTACAACTACTATTGATAATTTATACGTGCAATAAATAAAGGGAACAACTTATTGTAAACTGTGCCATCTTTTACGTTTCCATCATGATATGATGATATGGAGATGGAGAACGATAAAGAAAGTAGATCATCAAAAATATCGCACCATGAGAGGCTCATTTTGATATTTTGTCTGAGTAAAACCTAGCTGCAGTTGGTCCATATGCATATGGAAGATCTACATCTGTAACTAAAGCCAATAATTGTTAATAATAATTAATTTCCAATAATTAATTTCATTCTATAGGCCTATTTGGGATGAGTTGCACACGTGTGTGCACTAATTAGTCCAAGGTAACTTAAAGGTTTAGAAGTTGGGTAATTTATAATACTTTTGTCAACAAAGTGTCTAGTAGATTAAAACTAAATTTACTTTTTCGAGCTACACAAAAACATGTTTGTTTCGTTTATGACAAATTCTCAATAGTTAGACTTAAGATTGCAATCAGCAATGATTAGTCTAATGGTTCTGGCACTTTGTCAAACGTAAGACCTTTTGTTCCAAGGACTATTGTTAAGACTGTTACGTTCGGAATGTCGCTCAGTGTGTACAATGCGATTGTAAATTATGAAAGAATTTAAAAACTTTTATCTCCACTGAATGATGGAAGTGGTTACATCAAATAAACCAATTTGATCATTTAGATATGTAATCTCGAGTGTAATTAAAGTTTACTTAGAAGTGAATGCGGACTTGGCTACTGGAATTCACTGGAAGGACAATCTAACCTTACATTGCAAAGGTAAACGTGTATTTCAGTTTGGTAAAAGGGGCCAGACTGTATATGAGCTGCAGTGAGTTTTCAGTAAACACTAATTTGGGGGGTTACAATTTCTCCGGGTCTCCGGGATGATGGTTTTAAAATGCATGGATGATAGCATAAATAATTTTGAAAAAGTAATCACGGAGAAAACAATGACATGGGGTTATGAGTTTCTTTTTACAGGGTTCTGCATAAACAGATTGAAATTTTGTACTGCAATATTGTTTTCGTAATCCTGGACAATTTACTGGAGAGAGATCCTTTTCTGGACTCTGGAAACATTCAGAGTAGGCCTATATTCGTCCTGTTTCTGTTCTGAATACAGTTAATCGATAGTTATTTTAGCAAGTTTTCTGGAAAAAATATGGAAGAATTAAGTGCCCTGATAACTTCCAAACCTAGAGGAAATTTACAGTTGTTCCCGATAAGTCAAACTGTCCGCACGATTATTTTCCCGGATACCTAATTTGTAGGGAACCCGTTTAGGAAAACTAGGACCATTCCAGGACGTACGACACTGACACCTTTCGTCTCCCATATCTTCTAGAACACCTGAGCCACCCAAGAACTCGAACACCTGTAAACAATCGCCACGTCCCTAGGCTAGGTAAGACCAGCAATAAACAATCAATAACGCAGCCTCTCACAGAATGTAGAGCACTTCGGCTCCGAATTTATTCACCCCTCTAGGGAGTAATTTCCCCATTAGAAGATTACAGAGTGAAAACTATCGGCAATGTGGCTGCAGGGGATTGTTAGGCTTACTGTATGAGCGTTCACTTTGTACTGAACTGTACCGGTACTCCGTACACTGGTTAGCACTATAGTGTGTATGATACAACCTGTCTCTTGACCTCATACCTGAGTAATGACCAATGGTTTAAAGCCAGGGCTAGTCCCAGGTAGGGGCTAGGATACAGGTTCCATCATACAGAATATAGAGCCCTAGAGTACGTGTTGACCCCACAAAGAAGAGATTTTTTTCTTCTTTGAGACAACTCTTTCACAGTTAGGATAATGGTGACCACACCAAACTATTTTTTAAGCTTAGCACGAGCATTGAGTTTGGATACTGAACTGTACCGGTACTCCATACACTGGTGAGCACTATAGTGTGTATGATATAACATGTCTCTTGACCACACACGTGAGTACGAGGTCAAGGTTTTGTAGTAACTGAACAAATTACTGTTGTAACTGAACAATGGTTTTGTAGCCAGGGCTAGTCCCAGGTAAGGGCTACGAGACAGGTTCCGTCATACAGACTATAGAGCCCTAAAGTACTTGTTGACCACACAATTGAAGACTCTTTTTCTCCGAGGCGACCCTTTCAAAGCTGGGCTGATGGTGAGCACACCAAACCACCATTTGAAATTAACTAACCTCAAATTACATTACATCTACCTAATAGGCTACTCAAATTACATTAGATTATGTTAATAAATCGTTAGAATCGTTTACACGTCATCCTTATCCAAACAGCTTCTCTACACCGACAATAGTGAGTAATCAAAAAATGATCCTAATTTTACTAAACCACACAAAACCACCATTTAAAACAACCTAACCTCAACTCGCTGCACCAGGTAATGTTCAAATTACGTTTAAATCGTTAAAGTCGTGTACACGTCATCCACAACAGAGTATAAAGCTTTACTGAGTAGTTGAGTAGTTGTCAAGTAATCTCGCAGCAAAGGTCGCACGAAGGCATTATCGTCAGTATCGCCGGCGGCCGCAGCCAGTTCCTCAGTGTTAGTGTTAGTGTTAGTGTTGGTAGTTATAGTTATGCAACTAATTGTCCACAGGTGTTCCTAGATCGCAGGAAACTGTTTTGCATGTGGGATGGCTTTGGAAGTAGGTAAACGTGCCACGGGCTATTAGGAATGCGTCAATGCTGAGTCAGATGAGAAATCGAGGTGAACAGTTTTGGTCATTAATATCTCCTACAGTTACCTAAAGGATAAATTAGGTGAAATTAATAAATGTACTACGATACAAATGGGGGATTTTTCACTTCATCACGCAAAATGTACTGGACCAAATTAGTAGAAGGTATGCACCAAGATTATATATCTACTCGGATTACTAAAGGTCTCTTGCGGTTTTGTCAGTAACAGTAACACTCTATCCTTCCAAAAGGTTTGATTAGCTAGTATGTAAATAAATATGCATTGGTCTTACCATACAAAAATACAATATACTGTACATACTTATGTAGAAACTAGCTTTTCTCATCTTCTTTGGCTTTTAAGAATGTTATAAGGCTGAGAAAGTTTGTTCCACAATCTGGAGATCCTATTAATTAAAGAAAATAAATTATGTTTTTGTCATCAAGGTAAAACAAGAAATTTTCTTTCTGATGTAGGTCTAGCTTCAAGAACGAACTTTTTCTATTTTGTAGGCAAACCCGTTGCAAAGTTCGGGATAAACTACACTGTAAACAAAGAGTTATAAAATTAATTTTTCAATAGTAAAGATATATACTTGCAATCGAAGTTATTGAAAATGCAATGTAAACTATAAGCTATACCTATAAGCTATATAAGAAGCTATAAGCTATATAAAATGTAAATACATCTTCAACAAAAAGAATAAAGAACCTTACCTGTGTGTATTCTCTGGTGGGCCTTGAGGTGGGAGCTTTTCGTGTAGACTTTGGTGCAGCCTGAAACATCGAAGAAAAATATTTTGTTACCACAGTTGTGTGTAAACTTTTAAAGAACGATTTCAATTGCTTCAGTCCTTAAATAAACATAAACATGTCTACTGTAACCACGTGAATAACAATAAACAATTTTGAGAAGCAAGAACATGGAGTGGAACTGCAGGGTTTAATTAGTCTAAATTTCTTTATCGTTGCACGCTTTTCCAACTCAATTAAACTAACGATAAGGAAACGTCCAACAAAATACAATGTTTAGATTTCAACTACAACACTCTTAACAGGATAGTGAAACTAATTATACAATTAACTCAGGACACTAACAGGAAACCCTAAGTCTTTGATCTAGTGATCGTACTAAACAAAAACTCCATTACGACTTATGAATGAACGAGAGTAGAGACAAGACCCAGTGGCGTTCTAAGAAGCAGCGCAGTTCATTCATTGAGTGGACGGTTTTTGTGAATGGCGCCCGTCCCATTGAGTCGGGAGTAGTCCACTTGTAGACACCGTGACCGTCTGCTACGACCCTGATGTTATCCGATAGGCTCGTAGTCACTTGGGGGCTAATTTGGCCTGCAAGTGATTTGTGTGGCTTTAACAACTCAGGGGGTGTTTGAGGTTTGAAACACTGCATTTTTTATGAGTGAAAGCCGGTACTATTTCCACGGATGAAGAAGGAAATACGGTCATGAAATAGTAATTGTTCTTTGCATTCTATGAATTGAGTGAATAGGGTTTGTTACTTGTAACAGCATTGCTCAATAAAGGGCTATAAGTCAGTGTAAAATATTAATTCAATCCCACCTAAGAACACACCTTTAGTTGTCATCTGTCATACTCGAACTTGATACATTGAAATTCCAATCAAACCTATCATTCTATAACAATATAGATTTTATATGTTGGCTTTTTGGAGAAAATGGAATGTTGAAAGTAGTACGATCATTGAGAGGCTTAAATAAGTTCTATTTGCCGGTAGCTGGATCATATAGATGAACATGTGTTCACTATTATCAAGAAAGTCAATAATGCTAAATACCAAATAATTATGTGAACCTGGAAATCAACAAAATACAATTAAACTTTACAAAATCAAATCCTCACCTATGAAGTCGCAGTGGTGAACTCTTCTCTTCTCCAACTCCGGATTGTTGCGGCGGTTGTACTTGGTGTGTGTGTGGATGACCTGAGGCACCGGGTAGGGCGGGGGCGGAGTCCTCCGAGGCAGCGCCGCCCCGGGCGACCCAGGGTCAGAGCTGGGCGGCGTGGGCGGCGGCGCATACAGCAACCTAGGGAGGTAGGGCATCTTGTAGCTCTGGTAGAGCGGGCACGGACTCGCGGGACCGGGAGCCGAGGACCTTTCCGTCTTGATGGTCAAAGGATGCAGCACAGGTTCTGGATTCAACATATCGTCCGTCACTTCCAGCTTTATCTGTGCGTTCATCCCCGTAATCATCTCCGCGTTCTCCGGGTCCAGCTTTTGTATGCTGGAGGTGATGTCCTCCCAGAGTGGAGGTTTGAGGAAGACGTCGTCCTCCGGGACCCCGTGGACCGTCTTCGGCGACACGTAGGACATGCTGGGGTGCCCCGTCCGCGAGTGGGGGGAGTCGACGAAGAAGTCATCGATGGTGGAGGCTGACTCTCTCCTGGGTTTGTCGAGTTCTGCGAAAGACGCCTCGGCCGCCGCCGCCTCTTCCTCGAGTCGCTGCAGACGGTCGAACTCCTGCTTGCAGAGGTAGGCGTCCAGCTCTCCCGTCTGGAACAAAGAGAAGTAGTCAGTTGTAGGTTGAGATATTCCAAAAGCATTCATAGGATTGTCGCCAAAGTTTTGTAGAATGGATAAAATACTTTATCCTTGAAAAAAAAGTGGAACTGATATAATTTATTTGATGACCATGTAAAGTTTTACCTTAACTTATACGTAAGCAAATGTCAATGGGTCAATGTATTACAAATGTACATTACACCTTTATAAAGCCACAATAATGTAAATATGTCCTCCATTCTTAACACAACAGTACTCTCAGTGGAAGTCGTCCATCGTGCAAAGTGTCTCCGGTTACCTAAATATACCAGAAAGCAATAATAATAATAATATCAAAAACAATCAGACTGTAGTAACTTTTGGGTCGTAAAGTATGAATTTCTGAAGCAAGACATTGTAGACCCAGTTATTTTTCGTGGATAATTTAAGTTATAATAATCCTAATAGAATAATCATGTTCGTCTCAGCTAATCCGACTACCTAATTTGTTTCCACGATAAATCTATACCAAATGTAACTCTTGATTGGTTTACGTAATTTTTTACAACCAAACGGTAACCAATTGGTAAACAACTCTCGTTACTGCCATTTAGGATCAATCACAACAATAATGGCCATTACCACTTTTTGATATGAGAATCTTCAGCGGCTACACTTACCCGATTCGGTCCGGTTCGGTCCGGTCCTCCAAAATGCGGAACAATGCTTCCCATGTTTTTTATCCGCCAATTTGAAGCCCCAACATCCATCACATCAAGCACCTGCCGTATGACCAGGACCCGTTCCACTCTGCTCCATATCGGCCACCATAAAGTAAGCAATCGGCTTGATCGTCAATAAAGGAGGTTGGTTTACGATGCCCAGCATGACGCGATGTTTCTCTATCGTAAACGTTTATTGGTTTATTCCTCGTGCCTTACCACAGGCGCTCGTAAACGATAGGAATTTGTCTGTCAGCTGCGCAGGCCAGATGCAGACAATCACCTGACTTGTTTCCCTGCTCTGCGTTGTCATATTACCTTATGTCCTCGTCTAAAGATACCAATGTACATTGCTAAATTAAGTGTACTGGACACTACGTCTTGTGACAATGAAAGCTCTAAAAAGAATGTTGGAGTGGAGCGATTGAAAAAAAATTATGGTATTTATCATTACCCCCCTATGTTTATTTTCTGTGCTGATGTCATCGTTTTCGCTACAGCTTTGGATAAGGCAGTTGAAGACATTACGCCTAGTATCGCAAATATGATTATCACTCACTGTGCTAAAATATCGTACAGTATTGCGTTATAATACGATTGCTGATTCTGAGCAACAATTTATATTATGGGGAAAAGTTCAAATCTTAATGCCAATAGGAAACTAATGACAATGAAGTACATTACTTATTTATTGGGGTCTGATGTTGGAATTGAACGACTGATTATCATTGATTTTGTTTTCTGAGGAAACCAGAAGGAAAGCCCTAGGGGCGTAGTATAAAAGGCCTAGCCCGAAGTAATGTGCGAAACAGTTCCAGGCTAGTGTCCTAGGAGACGAGGGTTTTTTTTTAGCCGGTAGTCCGGGGACAATGAGCCCGCGGGAGTCCGGCACTACTGAGTGGCCATTGAGCACCTCAGTGTGCGTAAATGCATTTTTACCTCCGCCCCATAAAAAAATCATTGATTTAGTAAAACCTCCGAACATAATCTTTTTATTTCAAAAGACTCACTAATTTCATGGTATATTCCATCCTACAACAATTCCCTAATTACAAAAATAATTGACCACTATCCCCCATGGTCACAATAATCGTTATCGTTTGATCCACGGAGCGCATGCGCGCCTGCGCCGATCTGTGCCAGCTCCGTCACGAACCGCGCGCAGCCTTCCCGCCATTTGTTACCGAACAGCTGTTAATTGAGCGCGACAATCAGCTGTTCAGATATGCAATCAAGTGGTATAATTGGACGAGTACAACGTGATGGTTTGTAAGAGGAGATTTATGGTCGCCTGCGACGCTGCATGGTCGAGCCAGCACAGAAGCTTCTCTCTGTCTCCTTCGGCGTAAGCAACAGATGGGATTGTAATAAACTTTTCTAAGAACTACTACTATGGTGCACTGTTGGTTTTAACGTTAAACATTATGAGTAGGATCCTAGTGGTTCAGATTAAGGGTCTTTCAGAGATATTCGTTGAAGTGACGGCAGTGCTGGCAGACGCGGCATTTCGGATTTAAGTCTGCAGATGCAGCAATCATTTGTCAACTACATTAATGTTGAATTGCAGCTTACGCCGAGAATATATAGTTGAAATTCGTGGAAAATTTTGGTCCATGGAAGTCTCTCTTTTATTTGTTACATCGTAATCTACAAAAAAAAAAAAAAAAAAAAAAAAAACGCTACAGCAGAAGTTAGACAATCATTACTGGTTAGTGGAAAGTGTTAAATAATTTGTCTATAACTGTACAAGAATTTGCTGAATACACATTTGGATTGATTTGGAAGTAAACATAACCTTCCTCATAAAGCCATTATCTGCTAAATATTCGGATAGCACGATGACTCAAAAGATGAGGATGAAAGATCTCTGCAAACGGACAGAGCCCATTTTATTTATACTATTCCCTTACAAATAACGCAGGGAATGCTAACACAAATAATAACCGATAAAATTTAGAACTTTGAAGGTTAAACATTGAATTGTCTATAACTATAACTGATTTGCCACCTTCAAAAGATAAAAAGTATTTTTCAACGTGCCTAAAATCAATCACATTAATTCAAAACCTATGTGATATCGACAAAGGATAGCTTTATCAATTGTTGTCCCTTGACTCAAGTTTCTCTCCTCCAAACTTCAGCAGCGAGATCAAAAGCTTGACCTAGAAAAAGAGAAACCGCGTGCTGATATTTGTAGGGTTCGTGTGTGAATGCGTGCGTGCGTTTGTACAGTTCGTGTGTGTGTGTGTGTTTGTATATTGCGTGTGTGTGTGTGTGTACTGCAAGTTCTGTCAACCTTGAGACTGGCCGTCAATCCGCCGGATGATAGATAGGAGAAACGTCGAACAGAGATACCAACTTTCACGCGTGTACGAATAATCAGATAACCGGGTGTTGTATGGACCGAGATCGCAGAGACAACAGCACGTAGATATTCGGTACACTTCAATCTGATTTGGTGAACATGCGAGCTATGGAGTGGATATATCGATTCTCGAGTACAAACTAGAAGAAAGTTCGGAAAAGAAACCTGTCGAGTAAGTTGAAAATGAGAAACGTATACTTACGCTAAACAAATTATCTATAGGATGTTTTCTGTGCTATAGGCTATCTTCAGTTAAACATCTGACTATTGGTAGAAGTTGACAACCCATTACTGTGGCCAGTAAAAAAAAAAACTATTGATGTTTAATTGAACTATGAACTATGAATGTGCTGCTGTCAATCAGTAGCCTAACTATCTCCAACTCGTTAACCATGAATGACTGAAAAGAACTCTTTTTTGAAACTATAACATCTATAAGCCACACAAAACTACCATAGAATTGAAAACTAAGGAAGAAAGATTACCTGAAAGTGACACACTCCACGAGAAGATTGGCAGAAGCGCTATATTCTATTCCAATAAAAAAACTACAACAGCTGATCCATATAAAAGATACGTCTGTCTACCTCAGTATCCAAAAAAAAAAATCATAGGAACTTACAAATAGGTTGTGTCAGATAAGCCAAATAACTGATTTATGCATTATAAAACTTAATAATTCCTCATCAGTCATTCCCTTCGGGCTTTTAAAACTGTTAATTGATTTCCATATCTCAAAAGTATTCGCGTTTAGGAAAATACCTCAAATGTGTCCAAACATCGTGCTTAATGTCAATTAGAATGAAAAACTTGTTTAGTCATCCATGGAAATGTCACGCTGACTCAGACCATTGCACTTTTGAGATTCTTCAAGATAGAAGAATGTTTTAAGAGCTTGACAGTGAACCCAACTTTTATCAGATCTGCACGCTTTGGAGGAATTTCACAGTCATCTCGAAGCCATAAAGATTCTTCACGCCTACGATATCGACAAGCTTATAATTAATTGATTGGTAAACAGGCGTAAAATTAATTTCCAGACAAGACCATCGACTGTAAGAGCCACAGAGAGGTCAGGCAATCAATTGATTAATCTTGGGCGCGATGATTCATTCAGGTGCTGAAGTTGGTTAATTGCATTCCTCCTCAACTTCTTGGCTGAAAGAACAAGTGTGTCAGGAGGAATTTTGAGATTTCCATCGAAGAAAGTTTCCCGCAAACTACTAAATTACAAAAACATATCTTAGATTATTCACTCATGCTAAAGGTAAGTGAGTTTACTAATATCAAAACCGAAGGTTCTTTAGGGTGCTGATCTGCTAAAGCAATTTAATTATATTCCTCTTTAAATTATCCCAAATTGAGTAAGTGATTTGTTTTTTGCGCTGGAATGCGGGTAAATTTACTTTGTAAACTCAAAAAATCATACTCGAGCATATTCTCTATTTATGAGGAAGCTGAATGAGTTAGCAAGAATCTGGAATCACCTGGCGATTTATTCAGATGCTGAAGATAATTGCAAGCGAATTGAAGATGAAATTCATTTTGCCATCAAGATCTAAACTTTATGTAGACATCAGGAGTACAAAAGAAATGTTCTCCAATAAATAAATGAATTTGTAGGGGAAATGAAACCAAGTAATTTCAAGTGTGCGTTATTTTACTAGATAAAAACTATGTTTAATTAGACCACTTTGAGTAACTGCTACTGCTGGAGACACTGCTTCACTACACCTATCTTGAGAACGTTATTTACTCTGCAGAAAAGTTAAGTGTGCATAATTGCAATGCATTCAGACACATTTAACAATGTTACATTGAGTAACTGCTACATTTGGAGCCGCTCCATCAGCAGGCCGAGCACGACACGAAGCAGGAACTGTTGTGGAACCGGTATCGGCAACAGTTGGCACCAGTTACCGGTCAAGACCGGACTTGCCCATTCATCCTGACCATTCATAAAGCCACCGGCGTCGCCACACATTACGCCCTTGAGGCTGCTTTGGGTTTTAACATATGATTGATTAACGTGTTTGTGTAGTTGGAAAAGTGAAAGCTCTTGTGTTGTTACCCACAAGCATTATGAACACAAATCTATTATACAGCATACCTATAGCTGAAGAACCAATTTTGTCTGAAAGACTTTCGTAGTTCATGTCAACATTTAGTATTGTCGTTACTAAATAAGATAGATACATAGCTGAGCGAGA
The DNA here is from genome assembly GCF_028750875.1 of Macrosteles quadrilineatus. NCBI lineage: Eukaryota > Metazoa > Arthropoda > Insecta > Hemiptera > Cicadellidae > Macrosteles > Macrosteles quadrilineatus. Next base: position 91,536,937 of record NW_026542598.1, on the reverse strand, counting down.
CCCAGATGTAAGTAAAGGTTGAGTAAAGGTCTAAGTGAGATGACCTGAGCAACTGTTATTGGCTAAGACCATCAAATTCTTTAGCTAGAAATATCAGGAATAGAACTCTAAGGGGCTCATATTCCAAAACCTTGGTCCACACCGCTAATGAAACCAAACCTGATGAATACAAACCTCATATTCCAAACCTATATACCCAAGTCTGGGCCTGGGGACCCTCAAAGTTACAAGAAATCACACAAAAACGCAGTTTATTCAATACTCAATAAATTCAACAGCATTCGTATTGACAAAGCAAAAGGGGGTTTTCAGCAAAGTAGAATTTGATTAGTGGACTTAATGATTTCAAAATTGCATACTTTGAAAGAATAAATAGGACATTTCCACAAGCAAATTAGAGGATGAACGTATAATCTATATAATTATTCTTGTAGTAGTTTACCAATTGTTTACGTCAATTACAGTCGTTTCCTAAGAACTACTACCAAACCGGCTCTCATAAAGGTCCAAGCTAATGGAACTTGTAACAAGTCGTAAAACACGACTAAATACAGGCTGTATCCATCATGGGGAAGCTTCGAACAAGAAAAAGCTTTAGGTAGCGATTGTCGCTGGCAGGTTTATGTGGGGCGAGACAGAAACGGTCACGTGACTCGCAATAATTAGGCGACAATAGATAACGTCAAAATTCCTGTCAAAGATATTAATGACGGCAATCAGCGTGGATCGACACGGAATACAGATCAGTTCTGGTTTTGTCTTGCCATTCTCTGCGGTTTTGTCGTTTCCCACTTTGTCCCCATTGTCCGGTTGATTGGCTGTTTTCTTCACTGCTACTTAATTTCTCATAGACTCTGGTATGCTATAAAAGCGACTAGTATATGTGAAATGTTTATAGACAAGACAGTATAGTGATTTGATATTATGTTATGGTAATGTGAATAGGCGGGGTATCGTGAGTGTACTCTACTAGACCATTTCCATAACCTAATTTCGATATGATTTCTCGGGAACATGAATGTTTGTATGCCAATTCGTTAATAAATATGTTCCGGTTGTAAGTATTTTTAATGGTTGATCTGTCGAGATCTATCACGGTATGGATTTGTTAAGGATCCAATATGTCGAAATTGTGGTATACCAGACTAATTGTTGGGGGATTTTACGGGTAAATTGTAAGGGTAAATATTTTCCATGGTAGAATATAATAAATGCCCAGTTCAATGAGGACAACTACTTCAAATATGATTAGGCAATGCACTAGATACCGTATTGTATCAATCTTCACCAAAACAAATAAATCGCCAGGGATATCGTCATACTAATTTCCTTCGGACGAATCACAATTGCTATCAAATCACATCCAAATACATATTTGCCCTACACAGAGGCACACAAGAGGCAATTATTTGTTCAGGAAAAATATCGTCACAATAGTTATAGTAGATAGGGTTGCCTGATTTTTTCCTCTGGCGAATAAAAGTGACTGCGATGTTGGAAATGAATATACGAGTGTGGGCAGGGGACGATTTGTCCTCGAGCGAGCGACGACGATTTGTGCAGGTTAAAACTGTATGTTAGTTCCAGCAGAGTGCTTGCTGGTAAAGACTTATGGTGTATGAAAGCTAGGATATGAAATTATGAGTCTTTGTTAAATTAAGTAGTAAGTTTATTTAATTTTATAAAACAATTGGAGTGATCATTAAACTGGCATGTGTTAATGTGTAATACTTTGGATGAAAGTGAGTCTTGCAAAACTGTTCCAACCTGAAGAATCCTTAGTCTAAACCGTTCTTGGTCTATGGAGCCGGTACAGCGCCTGTCTTCATTATCAGCAAAGTAAAAAGTTGTCTTCATGGGATTTGAAAAGGTAACTACCTTTTCACATTTGTAAAACTGAGACATGGGCAACTTGTTATGACTTAAGTCTATAAGAGTAGCTGTGTATCTGGATGATAATGAAAGATGGTAAGTTTATATATAGGTTAAGCTTAGTAAAAAACAACATTGGTAAATAATAAAGATTTTTTTATTCAAAATATGAAGTTGAATACATTTCAAGCCTTACACATATTTAGAAGATCATCATGAGTGACTTCCAGAGACAATGTATATCTCCCAGTGACATCCTGGCCCAATGTATCTGATCCGTCCTCGCAGTAGACTATATTTTTGGCACTGCCCTTGTCTGTTGTCTGTTCCTTGAAGCGAAGATAGGAGCAAAACGGTGAGTTGTAGCGATGATCTTCTATTGCGTCATCACCTTCTTCCCACTTGAAAAGATTAACTCCACAATAAACGCATTTAGTGGTGTCCTTCATAGCAGCCATTTTGACAAAGCCTTCATCGGCAAGCTGCTTAGCAGAAGGAGTTTTAAGTTTCCATTCGTCAAAGGTCTTTACTCTCACTTCAGGGTTGTTCATGTCTAGCATAGCTGGGTTTTTCAAACACCAATCAGCTAGTTTGTGTACATTGGTTTGTGAACAATAAAATCCTGGAGCATGTAAATGATGAAACAAACACTGATTCTTCTGTTTGGATAGTTCTTCAACGGGAGGAAGTAGTAGAAAATCGCTCGACAGAGGGGGGCCTCCAAGTAGCTCAAGACTGAACACAACTCTTCTGTTCTCTAGCAACTTTTCCAAAACCTTTGCCTTTTCAGTTGAAGCAGCATACAATAGGTTTACATTGCAGCAAATGTCTCTCAGAGATGACGTGAGAGAGCTATATTCAACGTTTCCTGTTCCGAATCCGAGGCCATGATAGTGTTTACTCAACCACCTGTTATGATTGTCAAACTGTGAACTGTGCCACCCTCCGCAATCATGTTGTGTGCCTGGAAAAGTAGATCTGGATCCATCCTTAGGTGGTGAGAAAATCCAATGTTGTACACATCTTGAATCCAAGTCCAATATGCTCAATTCCTTGATAACCACTGTCTTATCCTCTCCGATAAAAGCACTAAAATCTATGATGGCCTGTTTAATCATGACTGAAAGTTCTAACTCCAACGAAATTCAAGTTGAGACTGAGAAACCAAACCGTCAAGAGCGGGCTTTATAGCCTATCCCCACCCCAAATTCCAACACTTTCTGCATGAATCACATTATCCGATGAACCAGGTTAGTGGCTGGCTCATAGCTGAATGACTTGTCGTGAATTATCAAACAATAAGCAGCAGTCCCAGGAGGGAAAGCTTCGCTGGCCTCAAATTCTAAACGAATATCAACAGGGGCTGACCTAAGGGATTCGTTTTGCTTAGAACAGTCAATTACGATTAGTGGTGCATAAGAAATGAAATTTTTAACGTCCAAAAGTGGTTGTGATGGAACGTTGTAATACGACTCCTGAAAACGGGTATACATGTCGTAGAGTATAGCGTAGTGGTTCTTTGCAATGTCTAGTTTTAAATCATCATAAGGATAGTTAATAGAGTTTAAATGAAGTTTTATGTTTGATATCTTGCAGTGATCAAAGCATGCGGCAGACTTTTTCATGTTGTTTTTGCGATTCTCCTGGAAAGCCACTATGACGTATCTTGGCTTCTCTAGCTGTGATGCCGTCTTTACTGACCAAGATTGCTTGTTTGATTGTGGCAAAGAGGGATACTCATAGAGTTCCCAGCTTCGATACTCTACAGGAACACTCGTTCCCCTTTCCAAATGTCTAAGCAATGCAATTCTTTGTCTATCACTCAAAGAAACGTAGGGAACCCTCCAGCATAGTTTCTCTAGTTTAACTTTAATATCTTCAGGAGTTGTGTCAGTAGCACCACTTGAGGTCCACAAAACTGCATTTTTGTCCCCGGCCGACCTCAGTAGAACAAGCTCATGACGGCAGTTGACAATAACCTTTCTATAATCTTCTGCGAACCCCAGAAGCCTACTTAGCGGTATGCAAAAACTAAAATTTCCATCAGTGTCAGTCACATGACTATCCAAAGTGGAAGACAACTTATTCACCTCGGTTGGCCAGCCAGAGTTCCCTAAACTTCTTAAAGAGTTCTCTCCAATAGAAGCAAATCCTTTCATTGTAGAAGTTATACCTGGGTTCCTAATGCGATCTATTTCAACTCCATTTATTTCATACCGTATCTCGTCAAACAAAAATGCAAATGCGTTTGGAGTGAACTTTGTTTTTGTAGTTGCTGTATTGTCTGACTTCAATAGCTTTCCCTCAACATACAAATAACTCATAGAAGGTACAATGCATAGATCTTGTTGTTGAATTGGTATTCTTATCTCGTCATTGTTGTCTAGTGTGGTAGAAGCGTAAGGGAAATGAGTGTGAAATTCCATGTGAGAAATAGTGTCATCAAATGGGACACTACTAAAAATATCCAGTACATCCATTATTGAAGTATTTTATAGCCCAAGGAGCGTAAAAACCTTCGGTTTGTGTGTGTTAGTCGCTTGGGTGACAAACAAACACTGTTTGGTACTGTTGAGTGTGCACCCAATAAATAGTCGTCGGAGTTATGGGTTTTCTTGACCCTGTCTATATGACCCTTTGATATTCCCGGCTTTGATAAACAGTTTGAAAAATATAAGTAACCCATCTCCTACTAACTGTTCAATTAGGGACCTTCCTCAAATGTAAACACACTGTAATACGTTCTCCTCTAAAATTCACCAACCTATCGTCCTGGTCTACAATCCGTAGTGTTATGTTACTTATTGCCCTCGTGGTGATTGGAAGGTAAATGATTGTACTGGGTATTTCAACAAGCTTATATCCTGGTGGTACTGCTGGGAAAAACTGATGGATTGTATGACTTTGCTTATTATTAACGAAAGACCCGCCCGCTATGCTGCATTCAACTCTAATCGTGTTTGTCTTAAAAATATCCACAACATTTTTCGAGTAGTGCTCATTTCCAGGTCCTATGACCTCAGAATCGAAACCCAGGAGGCTGCCAATAGAGTTGGGTTGAGAGAAATCCACCTGAGCGTTACATTTCAGAGTAGTTTGCAATGTATTGTTGTTTGTTCCCAAGCGAAAAAAGTACTTCTTTTCCTGTGTAGCCAAAATCTTTAGCTTATCCTGTATGAAACGTTCAATATCCATTACTTCATATGTACCAGTAGGTATTTTAATAATCTTTCCATTATCGAAATGAAACTGGTTGTTTGTTTCGTCGACATTTGGTATGGAGTTATAAGACTCGAAGCTAAGCAAACCAACTTCATAATCATAACCACCTTCAAGTTCGATGGGAGGAAAGTAGTCTACTGAAAGAGTAGAAGTTCTACCTGAAAGCATGAACGTCTGAGACATGACTAAAGGGTGGAAATGATAACAACAAATATATATATGTGTACACTGTAATATCATTTAAATTGAGGTTAAAAAATACAAACACAGATGCCCACAGATCTCAGAGTAAGTGTTGACATCCTGATAAGCGGTTCGGTTGTAAGATACGTATTTCCCATTTAAATACTTCTGAAGTTCCAGTGGAGGTATCAAATCCCCGTAGCTGTCAAAGTACCTCACGTAGTCTCCACTCTTTTTGTAGCATACCCAATGAGTGCCACTACCATTGGTATTGTCCAAGTTGACTATTCCAGACTCGTTCCTCCATGGACTTTTAGGAAGGTTGTCACGCATAAACACTCCTCTAAAATGGGGGATTTTAAGCTTCCTGGCCCAATGTGTTAACTCAAAATCATACATTGCCCTTCTGGGCAAAATATCTATAAGTTTTTTGGCTGCTTCTGATAAGGTGCCATGTAAATACCAAGTCCTTTCTTATATGGTCTAAAGTACAGGCCCTTGCCATGTCGCAAAGCTACTGCCTCCATAGTTTCGTTATGTCTTTGCATCTCGCTCAGCCGTTTCTTGGCATCTCTAGCTTCAAGCACTGCTTTGGCTACACCAGCAGCCCCACCTGTCAGACTTCCCAATGCACTAAGCCCTGCAAAGATTGGCAGCAATGGTAGCACACCTCCTGACTTGGGAAGTGATAGAATCCGTGATCTACGTCGTAAATGACTGAACGCACTACGCCTCCCTCTCTTCATAGATCTGATGGCGTTCAACGCTGATGATGCTGCCTTTGTTATGTGTTTTCTACTCCCTCTGTTTAATATTCCACCTCCGCCAACAAGATGCATTCCTGATCCCCGCACAGCCGTCCTTGCTTGTCGTAATACATCGGAAAAAGTAAAAGGTTTAAGTCTTCTGCTGCACTTTCTAGTGGTGCCTTTTCTTTTTCGTTTTAGCGCACTTCCACCTCTTGCTGTGCTCCCTTTGGCTAACGATCCCCTACCTAACCTCCCTCGATTTCTTCGCCTAGTCTGCCGTCTCCTCCTCCTCCTGCCTTCGGTTGTTCCGGCACCAAGCTTCAATTTCGCGTTCATTGCGCTTGCAACAGCCCAGGAAGCAAGCCTCTCACCAATAGGAACACCTTTTGTTTTGAACCTTGCCCACGCCTCGTTTGCTAATACTCTGTCAGCAGTGTGTCGAGATGAAAGATCTTTGCTCTTATTGTAGGCAATATCGTGTTGTTTACAAGCTTGATCCAATAGGTTGATTCCTTGATCCTTCCTTTCCAACCTTTCCTTCAATCTTGTACCAGGTCCACAAAATTGGTATCCTCCAGGCAGGTGAAGTTCTAGCGGAAGAGAGTTTATAGCACGATTAAGCAGACCACATCCTCTAGTGATCCTACGCATACTGAGCAGGTCTTACAAATATGAACACCTTATATACGATTCTTCATTTCACTTTTGTCCCCCAGTGTGTGAAGATGAAATTTAAAAAGCACCGTGACACTTTTGTTGTGGACAATGCTGTGGAAAAACTCATTCAATCCACTTCGGATGGAATTAAATCCAAAGAAGTGAAAAAACATAGTGAACTCCTTCCTCAATCCATTCGAGGCATCATTTGTGGTCCATCTAACTGTGGAAAAACAAATTTGATGTTTAGCCTTTTGACTGAACCAAAGGGATTAAAGTATGCTAATATATATGTGTTTAGTAAATCATTGCTGCAACCTAAATACAAGATGCTTGAACAAATAATGCAAAACCTGTCATGTATTGGTTATTTTTCATTTACTAACAGTGAAGATGTTCCCAATCCTGATGAAGCTAAAAAGGACTCAATAATGATATTTGATGACGTGGCCTGTGATAAACAAGACAATATGAAAGCATACTTCAGCATGGGAAGACATAGAGATGTAGATACGTTCTACTTGATCCAGACGTACACGCGGCTCCCTAAACATCTCCTTAGAGATAACGCCAATTTAATAATTCTTTTTAAGCAGGATGACTTAAATCTAAGACATGTATACAATGATCATGTTAATAGCGATATGACTTTTGATCAATTTAAGTGTTTGTGTCACACCTGTTGGAACAAACACAAGTATGGATTTGTAACCATAGATAAAGATTCTGAAATCAACAAAGGTCGTTACCGTTTAGGTCTTGATACCTATATAGTCGATATATAAAGGGCTCCTTTCAGCATCAATACACTAAACGTTAATCAGAGTGACAGTGAGAGGATGGAGAAGTATGGCAGTGCTCCGATGGCTCTTAGAGCTCCCAAGAAAAGAAAGCTAAGAGCGAAACGAGTAATCCGACGTATAGTGAAGAAATATCCAATACCAAACTTGAAGGAGCGGAACCAAGACAGTGCTAACAAGCACGAACATATAGTAAAAAATGAACTACTTAGACTAACAAATGCTGTGCGTAAAAAGTTTCAACAATTGAAGCATAATGCTGATTATGTTGAGAGGTTGTTAGAAGTGCAAGCTAAACCCATAGTCAAACCTCTGCAAGAGACAGTAGAGAGACGTTTGAAGGAACAGCAGTACTATTATAAACCTGTTAAAAAAGAAGAACTAGACTTTGTGGTTAAAAAAGATGATCAGAGTACAACTATGGATAGAACTTTTGTACAAGATGAAGAAAAGGGAGGATGACTTCAATAAGTCCTTAGATGTGTCTACTCAAACCATTAAACCCAATCAGCTGGATACGTATTTAAAAAGGCTTTCCAATCCACAAACAAAAGATAAAATGGACACGACTTATGGTGTTCGACTTGATGGAAGGGGTAATATGACAATTGGTGATTCTAGAATAAAAATTACAAATTCAAAGATACAGGTAAGGAATCACAGCTTTGAAACAACTCCAGGACTCCTTGAATTACTATTCATGCAGGTTCCTGATAAGGATATAGTAGAAAGGCAGGATTTGACAGTGTATAAAAAGATCCTTCAAGACACCAATGCACACCGACAGATGTATTCTGCTGAAAAACCTGTAAATGCAAATAGGGGCAAAAAGTACTTAAGCGTAATATCGGTACTTTTTCCACCAAAGCAAGGCATGACCGTTACAACCCCGGAACACGCTAGTGGAAGTGTATAACTGTTGACAACGTGGACAGGTACACATCTGATGTGAATTTACTGGTGAAGCGACTTAAAACCTTGGTTTTTGTCACAAGAAGCCGGTCACAACGCTCATAGCGAAGAAATAGACTATATTATAGAGTTGCTTCAACTAAACGGAATTATCGCTTAAGTGTTCATAGGTAATAAAGGCATTATGAATAAAAGAAAGAAGACAATGTCAAGTCAAGCAGATGCTGCTAAGAGAGGTATTGTTAATGAGTTACACAAACCAGCTAGGAAAAACTTTGTCAGAAGAAAGGTTTTTGTTCGAGGTATTGACGATTTGTGGCAAGTCGACTTGATAGAAATGATACCTTACTCAAAAGCGAATAAAGGGAAAAAGTATATCCTAATGATAATTGATGTTCTTTCAAAGTATGCATGGGCGGTTCCTTTAGACAACAAAAAAGGGAAGACAGTGGCCTCAGCTATGGAAAATGTTTTGAAAAATAGCGGAAGAATACCACAAAACATTCAAAGTGATCTTGGTACAGATTTTTATAATAAAGAATTTAAATCCTTAATGCAACGTTTTGCGATAAATCATTTCAGTACATTCACCCATTTGAAGGCCTCTGTGGTAGAAAGCTGAATAAAACGATTAAAAATTGGATGTATAAGGAATTTGCTGTACAGGGAGATTATAGGTGGCTAGACATGCTTCCTCGTTTAATTTCCATGTACAATTCAAGGCTACATCGGACAACAGGTATGCGACCACGAGATGTTACATCGTTTCACGAGAGGGCATTGGTGAGGAAATTAAATCAAAACAAGGTACAACAGATTCCAAAGCTAAGAGTCAATGATAAAGTCAGGGTTCTAAGTATAAAACTTTGTTTGAAAAAGGTTACACCCCAAACTGGAGTACTGAACTATTTAAAATCATACGAGTGCGAAAATCTGTCCACCAGTGTACTACCTACAAGATGAAGATGGGGACATTATCAAAGGGGCATTTTACGAACCAGAATTACAAAAGACAAATTACCCAGATACGTATTTGATTGAAAAGGTTATAAAGCGCAAAGGAAACAAGATTTATGTCAAATGGCTTGGGTTCCCTCACGCTACAACTCGTGGGCTTAAATAGTATATTAACCTGTTTCTCCCATCATTCTGGATTAGATCTTGTTATTGTAAACATATATTGTACAAGCTATGATTAGAAGACATATCATAGATAAGTTTGGACATGCTTTGTATCAAGAACAGAAGCATCACTTATCTGATGACGAAGATGATGCATATGTGATAAGTGAAGATGGATCAAGAGGTTTAGAGCTGCAGTGGAACCTGACGTATCACGACAAAAGGTGTCTAAAGGCTATTTAAATCGTTTCTATGTGAACAAAGACGATTTGAATGAGGTGGAAGGAAAGTTAAAGACCTTTGTTGTTAGCCTCAAAGAGGCCCAGCAAGCAGTTAATGATGTAAAACAATCAATAGTCTCCATAGAGGGTTCTATCAAGACCGAGCTAAAAGACATAAAGGAGAAACAGTTATTCTATCACGATAGACTAAACAACTTAGAAGAATCAGATGGGAAATCATCACAATTAATTGCTTCCTTGGATAACAAACTAATAAAGCTAGTTGAATCAGACGAGAAAACGTCTGCATCTTTATTATCTTTGGATGATAAGCTCAAGAAGCTGAAAGACTCGGATGAGAAAACATCTACACATTTGTTATCTTTGGATA